>NC_141099.1:21060000-21554153 GCF_041138505.1 Cibotium barometz
AGGGTGTAGTCACCAACACAATAGGGAAGAGTAGTTGAAGCTCTTACCCTCGTACCGCTTCCTGTGGTTCTCTTGCTTGCAGCTCAGCCCTTAGCACAAACCAGGCTCTGATACCATGAAAAGATGCAGGGGGGAAGAGAGCTTGAGCTCTTGCAAGCACACACACACACTCACAAAACCCTAATAGAGAACACACAAGGTGAGAGGCTGAAAATCTTCTTCTTCTCTACTCAACACTCAACACACCATATACAAGAATAAGAGTACACCATAATATGGAAGGTACTCAACCAATACATACACAGGTTCTCTATAGTGTGAACCCGACTAAATGAGCTGGCGCTATAACTATGCCAGTCTCTAGAATGGCTGTCACACAGCCTGTCATCCCACTGGCCGCATATCTCCCATGATCTCACCAACCATGCCAGTGGTGTAAGTGTGGGGCCTATCCCCCAGGCGGGTCATCAGTGGCCACCGCCTCACTAGACAAGCTCGATATCTCAACATTTAAAACAATATTTTAATGAAATTATAGTATCACTTATCATAGTCCTCCAAAATATCTGGTTGATTTCTAGTTTTTGATCATTCCTTCATCGATGTACCTATGGCATCATTGGCAACTAGAATGCTCACCACCTATCCACTCAGGGGCCTTTTCAATAGTTCCTAGCTCATAGTACCCAAAAATATATTCACTTATAAAAAATCCAGATGGACTCTCAGTTGAAGATTAGCAAGATCAACCAACAAATCCGTTTAAACGAACCATGGACTCATCCTTTGAGGACCAGCAAGGTCAATTAACTAGATCCATGCCCGCATTCAGAAAACAACTCTTACTCCTTGTTCCAAAATCTTCCTCGATGCACGCGTGGGTATCTTCGGCGACCCAGAGCCCGAGCACCGTATGGTTAGCACCCTCTAGGATCCTTCGCAAGTCACCTAGCACTTCACTTGTAGGCCGCTTCCTTGATCCCTCATCCATCGTATCGCAAGTTCACCATTTAAATCGAACCGAGGCTGGTCAAGACCTCGGCCGACTGTGCTACGCGAGATGTCCTCCGTTGACTCTCCGTCAGCTGTTGTAACTTTATCACTTAGGTCTCCACCACCTCATTCACAAGACGGTCAAAATGCTTCCCCAATATTCTTGACATAAAATAGTCATTTAAAAAATAGGTCATAAATATAGTTTCTATAACGAACTCTCGTCTTTCCACATTAGTCCACATTACTTAATCCAAGTCCAATCATATGTATTCCCATCGTCCTTCGTCCATTCTCATCCAATCACATCATTTTCCATCTCATCATATCTTTCCACATTTATACTCATCACATCTCATCCACTCTCATCTACCCATATCCACATCTCATCACATCACATTCATCCATTAACATCTCATTCATTCATATCTACCTCGATCCACATCACATCACATCACATCCATTTCACCTCACATCTCATACATTCACATTTATCCTGATTCACATCCCATCACATCTCATCCATTCACATCACATCTCATCCATTCACATCTATCCTCAATCACATCACATCACATCCATTCGCATTACATATCATCCATTCACATCTATCCCAATTTATATTGTGACAAAATGGATGTGGATGTGTATGTGTGGAAGAATGGATGTGGATGTGTATGTGGAAGAATGGATGTGGATGTGTATTTGAAAGGATGTGATGCCGATGTGAGTGAATGGATGAGATGTAATGTGATGTGAATCAGGATGTGAATGAATGAGATGTGATGCCATGTGAATTGGATGTAAATGAATGATATGTGATGTAAATGAATGAGGTGTAATGGGATGTGAATATGGGTAGATGTGATTGGATGAGAATAGGAATACATATGAATTGGATATGGATTAAGTAATGTGGACAGATGTGGTACAATGTGAAAGATGAGAGTTCATTATAGAAACTGTATTTATGACCTGTTTTTAAATGAAAGTTTTATGTCAATAATGCTAGGGAAGCATTTTGTCTGTCTTGAGAATGAAGTCATGGAGACCTAACTGATAAAGTTGCAACAGCTCAACAGAGGACGTCTTGCGTAGCAAGGTCGGTCGAGGTCTTGACTAGCCTCGGTTCGATCTAAATGGTGAGCTTCCGGTATGGTGGATGAGGGACCAAGGAAGCGGCCTATGAGTGAAGCGCTAGGTGACCTGTGAGAAGGATCCTAGAGGGTGCTGACCATACGGTGCTCGGGCTTTGGGTCGCCAAAGATACCCACACGTGTGTCGGGGAAGATATTGTTGGAACAAGGAGTGAGTTGTTTTCTGAAACCGGGCATGGATCTGGTTGATTGACCTTATTGGTCCTCAACGGATGAGTCCATGGCTCTTTATATGGATCTGTTGGTTGATCTTGCTGATCTTCAACGGAGATTTCATCTTGATTTTTATAAGTGAATATATTGTTCGGTACTATGAGCTAGGAACTATCGAAAAGGCCCATGAGGGACAAGTGGTGAGCGTTCTGGTTGCCAATGATGCCATACATACACCGATAAAGAAATGATTGGAAATTAGGATTCAACCGAATATTTTGGAGGATTATGATCACTGACACTATGGTTTCATTAAATGATTGTTCTAAAGATAGCTGAATCTGTGAAAAAGGCAATTTCATATTGGATGTGTAAGTGGTGTGACTGGCATTAAATTTGCATGAATATCCAACTAGGGGGCCTGGGAACTCTTTTCCTTGGTACCCAGGACAAATCCTAACCAAATTCCTAATTGGATCCCATCACTTCAGTGGTTGGGACTGGATGGGGTTAGGCTGGACTGATGGATCCGTAAAATGAGACTCAATTCTGTTATAGTACGATAGATGAAGTAAATCCCGGATAGTAGTTGCTCTATGGAAAAAGAATCAACGGATGTGCCTCTCGATGGGGAAAAAAGCGTTGGTTTCTATGATCCAAATGCAATTTTCTTCCTTGATCTAACCAAGTGACTCACAGGTTCAGTCGGATCAGTTTGGTTAGTAATGACCCTGACTATGTTAGTAATGACCTTGACTACGTTAGTAATGACCCTGACTACGTTAGAGTACAAATATCCTAGAGGAATCGCCCATGCTTTCCAACAGGGGGAAGTTTTTTCGGGTTCAGGTTTTTGAAGAACCAAGGGATTAGTCTCTTGTTCGGATATCCGTGGGTGAGGCCCCGAGTGAGGGATCCTGCCCTGCGCAAGAAGTGCTACTTCCGCTGCTAGCACCCCCGAATCCGTTGCGCGGAGGGGGCATGGATCTTTCATGATCCAACAACCATATTACTTTTCTGCAAATGCTTTAAAATCCATGGACTTTGCTAACACTTTGCTCTTCTCTTTGAGAAAATAGATCCAAGTCATCCTGCTATAATCATCAATGAAGGTTACATACTGCTACCACTAATGGATGGGGTTTGTGCAAGCCCCCATGCATCATTGTGAACAATCTCAAGTGGCCTGCTGCTCATGTTGCCTTCTCTAGGGAATGGAAACCTTACCTGCTTTCTAAACTGGCAAGCATCACGTACATGCATACTCCCATCATATTTGAATCTAGGCAACCCACCACCAACCATGCCTCTTGCTTACATATTCTTCAACTTCTGTATGTTCGCATGCCCAAAACATTTGTGCCACATCTCAATATCATTTACTACATTACAGTTTTTAGAAAACATAGCCAATTTTAACTATGGAACACTTGCATCCAATTTGAATAACTTGTCGTTCTTCTTGCCCTTGGCAATAACTCTACAGCCATTCTTAAAGTCTTCAACAAAGCAGCCATTCTTAAAGTCTTCAACAAAGCAACCATGCTCGTTGAATTGTACCTATAATCCTTGCTCAACCATTTGACCAATAGAAGCCAAACTCTTTGTAATGGAAGGCACATATAAAACATCTTATATAGACTTCACCTCGCCATTGTGCATCACAAATGGCACACTCCCTACATAAGTGATAGCATGCTGAGTGTCATCACCTATCTCGACATATCCGTTTTCATCCATTGGTTTCATGTGCTCAAACCACTCACCATGGCAAGTCATGTGATTTGATGCTCCTGAATCCATATACCATGTAGTATCATTTTCTCCATGTGTCATCATAGAACCCACTACACATGCTTCATTGCAAAAAAGTGATT
The DNA here is from genome assembly GCF_041138505.1 of Cibotium barometz. NCBI lineage: Eukaryota > Viridiplantae > Streptophyta > Polypodiopsida > Cyatheales > Cibotiaceae > Cibotium > Cibotium barometz. Next base: position 21,064,181 of record NC_141099.1, read on the forward strand.
TGCACTACCATCATGACTGCTGGATGCAAAATTAATTACCACCATGTACTCTACTCCCTCTCAAATAATTGTGTTTGCGATAACAATCACGAGCCATGTAACTAAACTTTCCAAAATAGTGACATTCCACATTCTACATAGATGATTGTTGGCCTTGCCAACAACGACCTCTTCCACAAGCATTACCTCGACCTCTTTGAGGTGCATAACCACGACCACCTCTAGCACTGAACAACGATTGAAAATTTTGTTGAGACTGTGGTGACCTATCCTGCCAACCAATCCACCTATACGTCCTCTTAGACGATCTCCTCCTACCTCTCTAGCACTTCTATGAATATAAAATGCTTGATCCCTTGCATCACTGGTACTAGATGAAGTACCTAAACCAAGTTTCATCTCCTCCACAATAAGTAAAGAGATCAACTCGTCAAATCTGGGGAGTCACCACCTCTAATCCTGATAGAGGTTTCAAATGATTTGTAATACTGTCCACATTCCACAATGTTTATGGGGCGACAAACTCCAAAACTCAAAACCACTATTTGCATAAGCTGAAAATAGCTTGGCGCCACTCACAAAATGTAAGAAATACATCCAAAACAGTCCTCCACTTTCCAAAACACTTCAATTAGCTCGTACTATGCATACAAGTTCACCTAAGTAGCATTTGAGCTTGATTATGTATGAACAATCAACAATACAATGTTATGACAGTTTTTTGCCGAGCCTTCCAATCCTTCAAATCACTACTCGAAATGATCAAAACAAGTGTAAACCATATAAATTTACATCCATGCATCCTCCATGTTGCATATGGGCATCATCCAAACTCATTACATGCCAAACACTTGCCAAAAGTTGTTCTCGGTTTTGATGTAAACAGTGATTAATAGTCACTAATCCCACTCTAACCACTTCAAATGTGATCCAAATTCATGGACCAGGCATTCATTAGCTCCGTATGATGTTGTTCCACCTCTGTGTAAGAGGAATTGGTCCAATTTTAAGTAGTGAGTGAGTAATTAAAGGTTTAGTGAGCTCTGTTTTGCTAATTACAAGCTTAATCCTCTGTTAAGTAGCCCTTAATCAGCTCAACTCTTTTTGTTTCTCACAAATAAACTTCCGGAAAGCTTCTCCAAGCTCACATACAAACGTTTTTTGTGAAGCTTCCTAAATAGTAATTTTCCCTCTTGTATAATGTATAGATTGCTCCAAAATCAACTTAGGGTTTGCATATGAGTTGCTATTGCATTTACCAATGCCACATGCATGTGTCCTTCACCTATTACATACATTTTCCTCTTTGCATTCAAGCTCTCAAGCTTTCCATTAAAGCTTGCAAAACAAAATCTCCACTTGCTTTGGACAACACAAATCTTGCTTTACTTGTGTCAAATCACCTGCAACCCGCTCAAGGGTGTTTAGCTTTTCTTACCCGTGGCATTGAAAATTTCGATCAAGAAGTTTTGGGTATATTGATTCAAGAAATACTCCTTGTATTCAAAAGAAAATCAAACTGAAAACTTGCATAGAAACCTTGTTTTCTTAAAGGACTTTCTTCGACAGAATGCTGGAGGGAGCATTTGGTATATATTTTTCTAAGGAAAATTCGGTTACAATCAGCTGGCAGGGAAGGGAGTGTTCAAAGGACAGCTCACGCGAAAAAGCCTACCGCGAGGTCTTGACCAGCCTCGGTAGTATGGTTGAAAAATGGTGTGCTTCCAGTACAATGGGCAAGGGCCGACGAAGCGGTCCCTGAGTGAATAGATGTGATGAGATGTAATGTGATGTGAATGGGGATGTGAATGAATGAGATGTGATGACATGTGAATCAGATAGATGTGAATGAATGTGGATGAGATGTGAAGTAAATGGATGTGGATGTGTATGTGATGAAAATGGATGTGAATGTGTATGTGAAAATGGATGTGAATGTGTATGTGAAGAATGGATGTGAATGTGTAAGTGAAAATGGATGTGAATGTGTATGTGAAGAATGGATGATGTGAATGTGTACGTGAAAATGGATGTGAATGTGTATGTGACGAATGGATGTGGATGTGTATGTGAAGAATGGATGTGAATGTGTATGTGAAAATGGATGTGGATGTGTATGTGAAGAATGGATGTGAATGTGTATGTGAAAATGGATGTGAATGTGTATGATGTGAAAATGGATGTGAATGTGTATGTAAAAATGGATGTGAATGTGTATGTGAAGAATGGATGTGGATGTGTATGTGAAGCATGGATGTGGATGTAAGAATGGATGATGTGAATGTGTACGTGAAAATGGATGTGAATGTGTATGTGACGAATGGATGTGGATGTGTATGTGAAGAATGGATGTGGATGTGTATGTGAAAATGGATGTGGATGTGTATGTGAAGAATGGATGTGAATGTGTATGTGAAAATGGATGTGAATGTGTATGATGTGAAAATGGATGTGAATGTGTATGTAAAAATGGATGTGAATGTGTATGTGAAGAATGGATGTGGATGTGTATGTGAAGCATGGATGTGGATGTGTTTGTGAAAGAATAGATGTGGATGTATGTGAAAGAATGGATGTGGATATATGTGAAAGAATGTGATGTGATGTAAAGAGATGTGATGTGACATGAATATATGTGGATGTGAAGTGATAAATGTGAATGTATGGATAGATGTATGTAGTCGTACATGTGAATGATTGGATGGATGTAAATGAATGAGATGTGATTTGAAATGGATGTGATGAGATGTGATGTAAATTGGGATAAATGTGAATGGATGATATGTGATGTGAATAAGATGTGATGTGAATGGATGAGATGTGATGTGAATGGATGAGATGTGATGGGATGTAAATCAGGATAGATGTGAATGAATGAGATGTGAGAGGTGAAATGGATGTGATATGGATCGGGGTAGATATGAATGGATGAGATGTGGATATGGGTAGATGCAAGTGGATGAGATCTGATGAGGATAAAGGGGTAGATATAAATGGATGAGATGTGGATATGGGTAGATGCAAGTGGATGAGATCTGATGAGGATAAAGGAGGAAAGATGTGATGAGATGAAAAATGATGAGATTGGGAATACATATGATTGGGAATACATATGAAATGGATGGAAAGATGTGATCAGATGGAAAATGATGAGATTGGATGAGAATGGGAATACATATGAAATGGATGTAGATTAAATAATGTGGATTGATGTGGAAAGACGAGAGTTCGTTATAGAAATTGTATTTATGAGACCTATTTTTAAATGATTGTTTTATGTCAAAATAGCTGGGGAAGCATTTTCACCGTCTTGTGAATGAGGTCATGGTGGAAACCTAACTGATAAAGTTGCAATAGTTGATGGAGAGTCAATGGAGGACGTCTCGCGTAGCAAGGTTTGGCTGAGGTCTTGACCAGCCTCGGTTCAATTTAAATGGTGAGTTTTCGGTACAATGGATGAGGGACCAAGGAAGCGACCTATGAGTGACCTGTTAAGGATTCTGGAGGGTGCTGACCATACGGTGCTCGAGCTCTTGGTCACCGAAGATACCCACATGTGCATCATGGAAGATATTGGTACAAGGAGTAAGAGTTGTTTTCTGAATTCAGGCATGGATCTGGTTGATTGACCTTGGTGGTCCTCAGCGGATGAGTCCATGGCTCTTTTATATGGATGTGTTGGTTGATCTTGCTGATCTTCAACGGAGATTCCATTTTGATTTTTATAAGTGAATATATTGTCGGGTACTATGAGCTAGGAACTATCGAAAAGGCCCCTGAGTGGATAGGTGGTGAGCGTTCTGGTTGCCAATGATACCATAGGTACACCGATGAAGGAAAAATTGGAAATTAGGATTCAACCGGATATTTTGGAGGATTATGATCAGTGATACTATAGTTTCATTAAAAGATTGTTTTAAAGACAGTTGAATCTATGAAAAAGGCAATTCCATATTGGGTGTGTAAGTGGCGTGACTAGCATGAATATCCAGCTAGGGGGCCTGGGAACTCTTTTCCCTGGTACACGGGACAAAACCTAACCAAATTCTTAAATGGATTCCATCACTACAGTTGTTGGGCGGTTGGCTAACCCACGGGACTGTGGATCCCTAAAATACGACTCAATTTTGTTATGGTACGATAGATGAAGTAAATCCTAGATAAAAATTGTTCTATGGAAAGAATTCAACGGCTGTGCCTCTCTCAACAATGAGGAAAAAAGCGTTGGTCTCTATGATCCTAGTGCAAGTCTTTTCCTTGATCGGACTATGGGCCTTACGGGTTTGGTCAGATCAGTTCAATTAGTTAAGGCTCTTGACTATGTTAGAGTAAAAATATCCTGGAGGAATCGCCCGTGCTTTTCGGGCAAGCAAAGTTTTTCCTGGTTCAGTTTTGGAAGCACCGAGGGATTAGTCTCTTGTCCGGATATACATGGGAGAGGCCCCGAGTGAGGGACCTTGCTCCACGTAAGAAGTGCTACTTCCATTGCTAGCACCCCAGAATTTGTTGCGCGGAGGGGACAGGGATCTTTCAGTTGGTATCAGAGCGAATTGGCTAAAGTGGATCAACCGAGAAACCAGAAATGTCAAAAATTTATGAAGTGGCAGTAAAAGGTTATAATTGTGTGATAAAATTCATACAAATTGATATTAAAAATGAAGATTCATAAATAGGTAATTGGGTCTTCAAATGGAAGTACCACAATTGTATGGAATCCTTGACTTGTTTGAGGCCTAGACATGATGGTATTTACATTAAAATTCTGAGGACCGTGACTACCCATATATATCGAGGGTAGAACTGCAGCTCTTTACTGGTAGTATATATGAGTAAATCTAAGACCTTGAAATTATAAGCAAAAATGCGATCTAGATGATGAATTCGAATGTGGTTTATATGATTTTAAAATTTTGGTTGAGAACTGATGAGTTGATTTGGATTTTGATTGAAAAATGATGATTCCTGAATTTTGGTTGAAAAGCGATAAGCTGAGCAAAACCACAATGAGGATGAATGGGACGAGTCCCTATGATGATGTTCCTAACTGGAATGACGATAATGACTTCAATAAATCACTATGAGATTAGTGGACTGTGCTGACAGATTGCAACTGTTAACACTTGACCCAGTGGATCAAGTTAAGAGATGTCAAATTAAAAACCTATATAATTGAAATTCCCATGGAGGAATGTTCAGATGGAAATTTTGATCTAATGGACCATTATTGTGTTAAGGATATGGATGATATGATCTAAATGAATTGTTATCTGATGATGAGTTCTATAAAAGGGATCTTATCCCAGGATTCTGCTGGGTTCACTAGACTATAAGGAACCCCAGAATCAGTTGGATCTTAAGGGAAAGAGTTGTCCTCTAGTTTGCGAGATGAGGGCATCTCGCGTTTTTTAAGTGGGGTAGGATGTAAGATTCCTCCAGCTTTTGAGGTGTGCAAGTGTAAGAACCTCCCCTTCTCGCATTTTTTAAGTGGGGTAGGATGTAAGATTCCTCCCTCCAGCTTTTGAGGTGTGCAGGTGTAAGAACCTCCCCTTCTGATCTTATAAAGATCCAGTTTTACCCTGTTTTAGCCTGGAGAGAGAAAATGTCTAGAGGGAGGTTATTCAAAATTGAGATATTTTTAGATATAAAACTCCTCCTAGTGTCTAAAATGGTTTCCCTTGAAACAGAAATTCAAAAAGAACTTTCCTATGTGCAATTGGAATTAATTGAAAATAGGTATAAAGGACCTTAGCCTAAGGGTCTAGATTTTCAAAAAAATTTAGATTATGGTCCAATTAAGGTTCCTATGAACCAATAAGATTAATCCAAATGTAGGGAGGAGATAAATTGAAGAAAAAAAACCCCCCCAAAAATGAGTAAATGCTCACATAAGATGAAGAGTGGACTAAGGACCAAAGAAAAGAATTAAAAAACTGAATTTTGACACCTCGGTGTGGGGATCTCCCCTCATGAAGTAGGCACCTTTTTCTCATCATTATCCCCAATTCGTAATCAATAAAATGAGATATTTTCATCTCTCCTCTCTCCTGTTTCAAAACTAGATCCAAAAAGTAAGCTCAACTGACCCAAAAATGGTCAAAAATTGACCAAACTGATTTGGAAAATTCTAGAATTAGTTTGGTTGATTAGAGGCTCACTTTTTCTTATAAATAGAAGCCTCCCCCTTTGTAAAAGTTTAATGGTGTTTAGGCACTGTTACTCTACTCCTGTCCTGAGCCATCTACATTGAATTTTTTAATAATTCAATTGTTTTTGGCCTAATCCTCTCCAAAGTGAATTGGTAGCCACTATTGCTTCAAACAATAGTAGAACGCTCAATCCCTCAAGCCAAAGGAGATGTTACAAGCTCCATGTAAGCTAATTTTCTTACTTTGTTTATAAATTTTAATGAAAAATCTATGATTTTCTTGATTTTTATGTTTTGCAAATGATTGAATTAAATTCAAATGCTATGCCTTTGATGAAAAGGCCACACCCTTCTCTTCTTTACATTCCAACCTTTCCCTTCAAAGCAAAAAAACAAAACTGCAATATCACGAGTTCAGGTCTTGCACGAGTTCACAGTTTCACGGCTTAAGAACGTGCACTTTCACGATTCATGCCATATCACGGATTAAGTCATCTCACTCATTAGCACCTTCCAGATGATCTTCAATCGCCGTTATATATTGTTAAGCTAATTGCTTCCAGATGATCTTCAATCGCCGTTATATATTGTTAAGCTAATTGCTTACTATTCTTTAATGTAGCAACTACTCCATGAGTACATATCCATACTCATGCACTGGAGACCAATTGCACCAACTTCACCACCATCGATAACTTCCAGGTACAACTCTAGACCGGGGGGGGCCATGGTGGGTGAAAACCAAGTCAATGGTACAACCCATCGCCTGGAATTTTCCTTCACATTACAAACCTCTCCAAATGACGCTATCATCTTCACAAATCAACGATCTTCAATCCTTAGTAAAGATATTTATATTAGCCTTGCAAGTCGGCATAATTCTTTCAATCCTCACCAACAAATAGCTCCTTCAACATAGAGTAGTTCAATAAGAGTCTATGTGACTCAATTATTGTACTTCATGTATGTCTGCTTCATAAGAGTACTTACATATACATAAAAATAGAAAAAGCACATGGGTAGAAGAAAGGAGGAATAGGTCCTACTCATCAACATTTGATAAGAATCCTACCACACACAAAGGGACATCATCAAAGGCCAGTTTCTTCAAATAATGAATGCCACTTCAATGAGTCAAATGAGAAACTAAGAATCACCATCTCGTCTTGATGATATTGTGCACATTCCTCCAGATCCTTTCCTTGCTTCTCTCCCATTATTAACATCTCTTAGCATCCCCACTAACACAAGTCATATGTAACATTGCTTATGATTGCCAAAAACAAAGAGATAAAAAGCCAAAAAGCAAACAAAAAAATGCTCACACAAATATGCAATCATTCGCAAAAAATCCCAATCCCCACACTATTAGGAATTCCCAATAAACCACTAACCTTTTCATTCACTAACTAGCTTTTCTTATTCCTTTCGAATTCCTTTCGGAGGGACAAAGACCATTGAGCGTCAATCAACATCAAAGCCATCGACAAAGCTTGTCCATTCTCCCCACAAAAAGGTCTACAATGCAATCATGAGGACACGATCGCCATCAGGAATGGGGGGATGTTAACCTAATTCTAGGGTTAACAAGATCTACCGCCATTACCTTACATCTATTAAAATTACAGCAGTGTGATGAGCTATGGTGGATCAAATGCTAGAATCAACATCATTAACAAAAAGATTAGTGACCTGATAGCTTAATGTAGGCATGGATAATCAAAAACCAGCAAGTTCTCATTAGGCCAATGCCTCAATTTATAGAGTTTACATCCAAGCATCTAATCCCACTTATTTCTCCTTGATTCACTCCACCTCTTTTGCTTGATTCACTCCACCTCTCCCAGAATATCTCCACCTCCTAATTCTCCTCATGCTACCCTTTATTCTCTCCCAATAGATTCTTCTCACCTTTTCACAGGTTCTCTCACATTTACAGATTCTCTTTTACAGCCTCTTGCTAAGGGCTTGTTCCCGCACACACCTTATTCACTTGTATATTTCAACACCTCTCCTCAAGTGAATACTCCTAGCACACCTGGACCCTATACCAAGTTTCCCTCTTACTTAATAGTCCGCGAGCGACTAGTGCCTAGCACTCCTCCCCTCAAGTGAACAATCCTAGCACACCTGGACCCTATACCAAGTTTCCTTCTTACTTGATAATCTGCAACTAGTGCCTCAAGTCCCTAAACTCATAGTCCTTGCACTCTCTCTCTCTATGTGTCTAAGGCTACTATAAGTGCCCATGACCTTGACTAAAGTGCTCACACATACATCTACCACATGGCCTACATCATCGGTGGCTCAAAGGTGGTTTTACTTTGTTGGGGCAGGTTACATTGGGTTGTGGAGTCTCTCTCTCTCTCTCTCTCTCTCTCTCTCTCTCTCAGAGATTTTCACATGGCTTCTCACTCTTTGGAGCCTCATATCTTCTCTTGTCTTCATTCTCCTTGTCGTGGGCAGCTTCTCTTCACGCGTCCATGTCTTCCTTCAATGCTTCCTTTAGCTTTTCTTCTTCCTCTTGGAAATAGATGTTCTTCTTCTTTCATGGCTGGGGCCATGAGCTTGTCCGTCAGTTCTTGCTCCATGTGAGCAACATGTTTAAATGTTTTGTTGACAGTTCTTTTGGGCTTTTGATGTTTATCTTGTGTCATTATGCAATGCAAACCCAAATCTATGTGGGAGGTCTTACCTCTTGCCTTATTCTGGGGATAAGGGCAGTGTCTGATCCCATTTTTACACTGATGTAATGTGTCCAATACATAATGCATATAGCATTCATTCTTATGCACATTCCCATATGCAACTCTGGTGGCTGTGAATAATCTTGAATTTGAGTGTGATTTGTAGCCATTAACCAAGGGTTAAATGTAAAATGATGATTACCACAAATTTTTCAGCATAATTTTACTAGAAATTACATTAAATCAATTTTGTACGGAATGGTTGGAGTATTCAATAGCCACTCTTCTCCATTGAAATCTTGAATCTCTCAAGGAAGCCTCTACGCTTCACCTGAATCTCCTCTTTCCTCACATACTATTTATGCATGGAAAAAAATAAAGAGAGATTTGGCTTTCTAGTGCCTTTAAGTGGAGCCAAAAAGTCATATTTACCTTCATTGATTTTCTATACCCGATTATTTTGGTACTAGGAAGTGTTATTGCATCAAGAAGGGCATCAATAAGTGTTGCTAGAGTACTCAATGAAGGTATGGATAGGTTTAGAGGGCATTAATTTTTTTGTTATTTGAAACACGTGTTTAAAATTAATGATAATGTTTTATTGCACCATATATTTTTACAAAGAAAGGAGTTAATTACAATTTCAGTATTGTTTTGTGGTATGTAGGACATCAAAGATAATTCTAAGAAGTGATTTATACATGTGGACCTGGATGATGAGTATGCTCCTTTATAAGAGAACATAGGCTTCTAAGGTCAACCCTTATGTAATGCAACAAGCCAGGGAATTAGGGAGAAAGCATGTTGATATATTGGTGGAAGGATCAATTTAACCACCTGATCCCTTAACCCAACAACCACCTAAAATTTCAGGCCTAGCTTCTTTGATAAAATATGTATGTAAAGGTAATGCTGGCTTGCTTGGTTACACAACAAGGCTTGCTAGTTAGGTGCAAAGAGTTATCATCACAAAGGATGCTGAATGAATACAATGAGTTGGTAGAGGTTGTTCATGCTTAGCTTTTAAAACCATGAATTGGAACAAAAAGAAAATTATCTAGAGGTGAAGAAAAACAAATTAGAAGGGGTATTAGAGAAGACACTCAAACATGGGCCCACCTCTAATTTAGATGCACATGAACAAGTAAGAGAACAAAGACCACTTACTGCATTGTCAAAAAATAGTGGAAACTACAAACGCTGTATACATGCCGAGACTAATAAGTTGAAGAATCTTAAAAAAGACAATGGGGCACTCTCAGTCCTATCAAGATAGATGGTGAAGTCTTAAATTTCTCATTCAAAGTTCAGAACAATTAGTGATGATCTCGTGCATGCACTATTGTAAGATGTGAAGAATGCATTTACTGCACTGAAGCTTAAGGTATTTGTGACAAAGTTGGTTTAAGTAGAGAATCCTATGCAATGATCTATAAACAAAAGAGTAACTCCGCTGCTGTGCCCTTTTAGTGTCAGAAAAGCAAGGCAACAATTGAATAACAATGTCCTTGAGCTCATTGGTGGTGAGCCTAAACACATAGTTTGCTCACATGTTTTCAAGCACTATGCTAAAGAGTGACCTTTGATTTGAATCCAAACAATAATTATGTCTTGGATGTGTGCAAATTGCAACCTGCAATGGTGAAGTTCTATGATATATCTGTTCACAAGCATGTGGTGGCACACTGAAATTTGTACTAAAACTTGATGAGAGTGAAATTGCAAAGAATCAAAAGATAGAAAGATTAAGTTTGACATTGACGAATAGGCCATTGGATCCTTCCATAAAGCCAGGTGATCCTCATAGTACTTCAGTGTTCAATCTGAAAACAAAATTTGGTGGCTCGCAAGCATTTGAGGTTCCAAAAGAGGACCATGAGATCCTAAAGATGTTTTTCAATCTAGCAAAGATTCCTAATGTGGTTCAACGTCAACAAGAAGGTTAGATTCTACATGTGGATGGTTTCAGAGACAACTCAGTGGAATGGCATCTTGCCAGTGATCTAAAGACACTAAAGTGTATGTTTGGTGTCTCAAATGATCCAAATGTAGAGTTTACTTGCTTGTGTTGCATGTGCTCAAGGAAAAAGGGTAAGAATGGAAAAAAGGCATGGAATATGAATACTAGGAAGGATGGTGCACCGACTCATGATCAGCTCATATGGGATGGCGAAACAATGGTTAGGTTCATATGGTGCACCGACTCGTGAGATCAATTCATATGGGATGGTAGAAAAATGGTTAGGTGGATCCAAAGTGGGACCCTATAATTGACATTCCTTTAAAACGAGTTCATCCTTGTACACTACATGCCATCTGTAGAATTGTAGAAATTTTGGTTTATGAATGTATATGTTTTGCATATAAGATGCAACAAACGTCACATAGGCCCAAGTAGTGTGTAAGAGAGTTGAGGAGGTTCTTTCATGCATGGGTCTACACAAAGAGAAAGTGGAAATCAAGAAAGATGAGAAGAGGTCTGTGCAAGTGGAAATGTGCCATGCAAACCAAGTATTGGTGGAGTTAAGGCTAGAAATCTTTTGTCACCACCACCAAGGAACCATGAAGGCCATTTATTAGTTCTTCAACCATGGAAGTATGAGGCATGGAAGAAGTTGCACATGGTTATCCCATATAGTTGTAATATTGGCGAGACTAGAATTGCAAAGGCTAATGTATGGATTGCCTTTGATAAGGTTGCTACACTTCTACAAAAAATGACATTCAACGAAGAAGATGCCAACAACTTTAAAGAAGCTATGACTATTGTTTACATGTACATGGTGAAAGCATGTACATCAAGTAGCACAACACATTATATGGTAAGATACCCAAGTTTGTATGTTCCTATGTTGTTTAGTGATTCTTATTGAAAATAACCAATGTGCATATGCTGCCGTTATTTTTATTCCAGCACATTTTGGAGGCTCATGGTCCATACTTTGCAAATCAGGGAAGCTTAGCTATCTGGTCAACCCAAGGCATGGAGCACTTACATTGGCAAGCTCGTTGTGGGTTTCAGAAGGCCACCCCGCATGGTGGTGGAATCCATGAAGTCAGTGCATTCAGGCAATTACTCATATGGTGGTTTAGGAGGATTGCAGTTAGGATCGAGGAGAAAGAAGCCAAAGCCGATATAACACATTGAATTCATGGGGCTTAATGCTTTTGATGTTGAAAATTTGATGCTTCAAAATTATAAATCAGTGACTTGAATAAAAGTTTGATTTGTTTCAATTTATGCTTCACTATATTCACCACCTCCCATGGATACTTTCAAACTTTTAGATATTAAAAACATGGATATAACAATAGAGCCAAATTAAAAATCCCATACTCTAGAAGTGTCATTGTATTAAATTAAAAAACCAATTTTTTACAGTGGATAGGAGTCTATTGCTACTCGTGATCCTATCGACTAGCATCCTCTGGTGCATGCAAATGGTTCGACATCATCCTGTAATCATAAAAATGGTAGAAGTCTTGGTCTTTTGAATCTAAGAAGATCCCTTTCGCCAGATTCACTTAACATCTTGGGATCCTTGATCCCACATTTTAATCCATATGCAGTGTAGGCTAAGTAATATTTTCTCCTTAGAGCATACACTCCAAGGCCCTGCCGCGCGAAGGTTTACATTGCTACCTACTTCTCCAGAAGCATGTTTTTTTTTGCATTCCACTTGACGGGGTATCCCCCAAGACATCTAGATAATGTTTTTACTGACATTTGAAAACGTTTTCTGGAATATAATGACCTCTAGAAATTTGAGCTGGTTAATGTACTCTCCTCCGAGCACTGAGTTCTTTCCAAGTCCTCCCACTCGTGATCCTGATGCGCGCATGAGAAAATCATCGTTATACACCACCGACTACAAAATAAATTTGTCCATAATCCAACAAAACAAATGCAATATGAAGCTTCATCACGATATTCAAAATTATTATAATTAGACCTTCTGATTCTCATCATTAACAAGTAAATCATTTGTCCATAAGTTGATTGATGACTTGGCATTCAAAGTTGTCCCTAGTATTGTTGCTCTTTCTCTTGGAGATATGAGCATCTAGACAAGATCATACTCTCGATGGAGACATTGCAAGAAAACATATGTGAAATCTGAGGTTGGAGATGGTGCTGGCCAACTTTGTGAAGGAAATCAAACAATTTCTCATTAGGTGTTCTTCAAACCTAGTATCGGGTTCGACATCGATCTCAAAAGGATGCATCTACAAGCAGAAAAAATATGTCAAATTGATTGTTAACTACATAGAAACGAAAGAATAATGGAGATCTATAGTTACAATGCAAACGTCAGTACAACGCGATTCATGGTGGATGGTTGATGAGTGAAGCTTGATATCGTGTTGTGCTGAAATTATATCACCTATGATGAGAATTTCCCAACAATGGTCACACTATCGTAGAGAAGCAAGAAAGAGCAAGAAAATAGTTACACAAAAAAAAAGTTGAGAGTCTTTGAAACTCACACTATAAATAATGCATGTGGGAGTGCATGTGTTATCCCACAATCTTTACACATGGCAAGATTACATTGGTAGTCACCCACATTCTTTCGCACAGGTAATAGACACGTGTCACTCATGCATTCGATCATTATCATTGCATGCCACGTGCACCTAACGCCATTACTTTTGATGTCATCATACGACATCACACCTACTTAAGGTGGGGCCCCTTCTCTTAAACCCTTAATCGTTGAATTAAGCACAGAGCTCTTGGTAAACAACTTCTTTTCATTGATTTTTGTTAGCGTGATTTTCTCTCCATCATTTACACCACCTCATCGCTTCATGGATGACATCCTGTTGATGAGAAAGTGTTCATTTCTCAATCCAATGTTTATTAACTTATGCCATGTCTTCTTATTTCTTTTCTATGTGGACTCTCAAGTGATTCCTATCAAAAAATACAACACTCCAACACCGCTCTCCCTATAGTATGATCACTACAACACGAGGCTATCACACTTACGGGCTCTTGTCTCGCGGATTATTGATTGGTACTAGTACTTTTAAAAATAGGTGTTTAACATGTGTAGAGTTTCCTTCATTATGAAGTCAATACAACGCGATATGGGGGTCTCAATGTGTTGGAAGTATTCCCATCGCGTTGTAGTGAATTCAATCCAAAATTATTTCTTTATTTATTGTTTGAACCTATTTTGTATTTCTTTGATTGTGAATGTAGTACACTATAATTTACTAGTTTGAATATGTTGTTTGTTTGCATATCGCGTTGTATTTGAGCCGATTTTATATGTTGGAGTTTCCTTCATTGTCAATTCAATACAACACGATATGGGGGATTTGACGTGTTGGATGTCATCTTATTGCATTGTAGTGAATTTTATCCAAAATGTTTTCTTTGTTTGTCACTTGAGCCTATTTTGTGTGTCGGAGTTCCTTTGATTGTGAATGTATCACAACGCGATATGGGAGATTCAATGTGTTGAATGTCCTCTTATCGTGTTGTAGTGAGTTTTATTTAAAATTTATCCTTATTGGTCCTTTAAGCCAGTTTTATGTGTTGGAGTTATCTTCATTGTGAATTCAATACAATCACGGCAATATGGGGGGGTTCTGAAAGATCCCTCTCCCCTCCGCACAATGAATTCTAGTGTGCTAGCAGTGGAAGTAGCACTTCTTACGCGGGGCAGGGTCCCTCACTCAGGGCCTTGCCCACATATATCCGGACAAGAGACTAATCCCTTGGTTCTTCCAAAACCAAACCAGGAAAAACTTTCCTTACTCGAAAAGCACGGGCGATTCCTCCAGGACATTTTTACTCTAACGTAGTCAAGAGCCTTAACAAAGTGAACTGATCTAACCAAACCTGTAAGTCCCATAGACAGATCAGGGAAAAGACTTGCACTTGGATCATAGAGACCAACACTTTTTTCCTCATTGTTGAGAGGCACAGCCGTTGATTCTTTTCCATAGAACAATTTTACATAATTGAGTCTTATTTTAGGGATCCATCAGTCCATGTCCACAGCCTAACCCCATCCAGTCCCTTGGGTTAGCCAACCACCCAACAACTGTAGTGATGGGATCCATTTAAGAATTTGTTTAGGTTTTGTTCCGGGTACCAGCGAAAAGAGTTCCTAGGCCCCCTAGCCGGATATTCATGCAAACTTAAAACTAGTCACACTACTTACACACCCAATATGAAATTGCCTTTTTCAGATTTAGCTGTCTTTAAAATAATCTTTTAATGAAACTATAGTATCACTGATCATAATCCTCCAAAATATCTGATTGAATCTTAATTTCTAATTTTTCCTTCATCAGTGCACCTGCGGCATCATTGGCAACCAGAACGCTCACTACCTGTACTGTTGGTTGTTTGCTTGAACACACAAGCTCTTGTGTTGGTGCTGAATGCACGAGAGTGGTTGAGTGATTTGCTTGTTGTTGCTTGGGTCTCCATTCTTGTTGAACTTTAGGCTTGAAGCTGTTGGGGTTGAAGTTGGTGGTGAGGCTTTCTTCACATTGTTTGATTTTGGCAACCATATGATGGGATTACCATCATAGTATCCTTGTTTGTTGAAGCACATGCACAAGCACCCATCTTTGATGAACATCATAAATAGGTGGCGGATGTGCTTAGTGCTGAGGCTTCCTTCTTTGTGCAAGCTTAGGGGACCCTGTGATGCGTTTGGGAATCTAAGATTTGGTATTTCTTTGGTAGTACCCTTATGCTTGTAATAGTGTCTTTGGCACCCACACTTGTTGACTTGGTGGAGTTCTTTGAGGAACTGCATCATAAGCTTTGGTGGACGGTGTTGTGGATTACTTTTCTTTTGCTTTGGCCTCTAAGTACTACATTATTGAGGAAGAGACTTTGACTCTCGAGGCACCCAAATTTGATTGGCACCTTCATAATAGTAGCCTTGAGCTATAAGTAGCTGCTTTGCCACCCACATCTTGATACTATTAAGATACCTTGATTGTGGTCATCTTGGTGGAGTTTTCTTTTGGGTTGATGTGGAAGGTTTGGGGCCCTCCTGGACTTTGGTTGGCGCTGAGGCAAGACTCATGGGAATTGTTGATGATATGAGGCTAGAGTCTCTTGTGGAGTGTCAATGACGAGGCCTTCAAGCATGTGGTTGTCTCCTTTGGTGGGGTTTGTCAATGAAGAGGCATAAGCTCCAGGTCTTTTATTCTGAGTTCCTTGTTAGAGATAGATGGTTGAGCTATGGGAACTTAAAGAATAACTATTGATTGTGAGGTTTTGGCATCAAACTTCATAGGTTAGGATGGGGTTGAAGGAGTAGATGCTCTAACGAAGTAGGTTGTAGACGCAGATGGCAGGTCATTGTGTAGAGGGGCTTTTGTGGAAAAGTCTTGTAACTTTTTGCGTTCAGCATCATAGAAATACATTAAAGTTGGATCCTCTTCCTTGTAGTATGGTATTGTCAACTTCTTGTCATTGACCATCATGATGACTCTATCGCTAGCAAAGCACAGTGGTTCTTGGGAAGCAATAGTCCATTTATGCCCCAAGATCAAATTTTCTTCCAACACATACTCAACAACAAAAAACTTGTAATAAGTAAGGGGGTTAGTTTCAATATACATTGTAAAGTCAATATTAGATAAAGTGGGAAAAATCCCATTCTCGTGAAAAAAGTGGGGGTATGGTAAACTCATCCAAAAGTTTGTCAAAACATATTCATGTGACATATCATTGGAAAGAGCTTGAAAAGTAGAATCTAGATCTACTTTGTCTGACAAATTTGGAGTTTGCATGTTCAAGTTATGGCCAAAACAAATTTTTTAAATACATTCCCATTTTGAGGGATTTTTCCCATTTTATCTAGTATTGACTTTGTATGTTCAAAGTACCCCAAACATGGCATGTTCAAGTCTTGTGTAAAGGGAACTCTTTCAAGATATGCCCCATGGGTGTTGGTTGACCTAACAAATCCCATAGCTCAAGGGTCATGAGATTGTGGTCTCATGTTGGATAAATATGAGCTTGAGCTATGATGACTTTATTTGAAATTGCCAATCCAACCAGAATCCTAGGGATCTTTTCAGTAAGATATGTTGGAAGTTCCAGCTCCTCTATGGTCTCGCTCTCCCATATGTTGGAAGTTTCAGTAAGATATGTTGGAAGTTTCAGCAATTGTACAATGTTTGCAGGAGTGTTAAGGTGACTATTTGCATGGATTTATCTATTGAATACAATGATTCACGACATCATACTCAAGGAAATCTAGGGTAACATGGAATGTAAATTCCATATCGCCACCGATTGTTTGAGTAGTGTAGATAAAGTAATATGGACCTTCAGTGTTTTGTCCATTGGCTCCTCTTGCAAGACTATTGTTTGTAGGGATTGTTGAGATATCAAGCTCATCTAGTGAGGCAGTTGGACACACTGATAACCCGCCTGGGAGATAGGCCCCACTTACACCACTGGCATGGTTGGTGAGATCATGGGTGATATGCGGTCAGTGGGATGACAGGCTATGCGTGACAGCCATTCTAGATAGTTATAGCGCCAGCTCATTTAGTTGGGTTCACACTATAGAGAACCCTAGTATATGTATTTGGTTGAGTACCTTTTCATATGTGTGTACTCTTATCTTTGTATATGGTGTGTACTCTTATCTATGTATTTGGTTGAGTACCTTTTCATATGTGTGTACTCTTATCTTTGTATATGGTGTGTTGAGTATCTTTTCATATGCGTGTACTCTTATCTTTGTATATGGTGTGTTGAGTGTTGGGTGAAGAAGAAGAAGATTTTCAGCCTCTCACCTTGTGTGTTCTCTTTTAGGGTTTTGTGAGTGTGTGTGTGCTTGCAAGAGCTCAAGCTCTCTTCTCCCCTGCATCTTTTCATGGTATCAGAGCCTGGTTCATGCTAAGGGCTGAGTTGCAAGCAAGAGAAGCATAGGAAACAGTACGAGGATAAGAGCTTCATCTACTCTTCCCTATTTGTGTTGGCGACTACACCCTTGTCAGGAGCTCTACGGGAGGCACGGGCAAACGATCTCTGATTGAGGAGCTTTCTTTGTGGGAGTAAAGCTATAGGGCAACTATACTATCATATCGAACTAAATTCTTTGGGCCAAAAATGCATTTTGGGTGCGTTAGGACGTCGGTTTTTTGAAAAGCAAGCGATTTCGAGCACTGCGGGTAAGTCATCGATTCTATGTAGAACTCTATTTAAGAACTGCAGGAAGACAAATTGGTTGTGCAAACATTGTGTGTGCTGTAAGGAGGTCAAACAGTTGCCATTGTATGCACATTTAGATCACTGGTTGTGACATTTGAGTATAGTACAATACCGCTGTAGAAAATACAGCAGTTTGTGAAAGGACAAACCAGAGTGCTGTTTCTCGTAAATTTGTGTGTCTGCTGACAAAATGTCAAATGATGGCATAAAACAGATTGTTGTTGCTGAGAAGCTTGATAAGAACAACTTCCATGCTTGGAGGTTCAGGTTGACAAATTTCCTGATGGGAAAGGGTTACTAGGACTATATAGAAGGTGAGTATGAAGAGGCATCAGAGATACTAGAGATCAATCCGACTGCTCTACTGTGAGATCCCTGTCCCCACCATGCGACCGATTCGGGGTACTAGCAGCGGAAGTCGCACTTCATGCACGGGGCAGGGATCCACACTCGGGGTCTCATCCACGGTATCCGAACAAGAGACTAATCCGTCAGTTTTTCCAAAACCGAACCCGGAAAAACTTCCCTTACCCCAGAAAGCACGGGCGATTCCACCAGGTAACTTTTTACTCTAACGTAGTCAAGATCATTACTGATCACGCTGATCCGACTGCACCTATAAAGATACTCGGTCGGATCAAGGAAGAAACTTGCACTTGGATCATTGGGATCAACGCTTTTTTCCCCATCAAGAGGCACAGCCGTTGATTCCTATCCATAGAACAATTACTATCCGGGATTTACTTTATCTATCGTAATAACAGAAATTGAGTCTTGATTTACGGATCCATCAGTCCAACCTAACCCCATCCGATCCCATGGGTTAGCCAACCGCTATAGTGATGGGATCCAATTTGGAATTTTGGTTAGGTTTTGTCCCGGGTACCAAGGAAAAGAGTTCCAAGGCCCCCTAGCCAGAAGTTCATGCAAATATAAAACTAGCCACACCACTTACACACCCAATATGAAATTGCCTTTTTCTTAGCATCAACTAACTTTAGAATAATCCTTTAATGAAACCATAGTACCACTGATCACAATCTTCCAATGTATCCGGTTGATTCATAATTTCCCATCATTCCTTCATCAGAGTATCTATGGCATCATTGGCAACTAGAACGCTCACCACCTGTCCACTCAGGGGCCTTTTCAATAGTTCCTAGCCCATAATACTCGGAAATATAATCACTTATAAAAATCAAGATGGACTCTCATTGAAGATCAACAAGATCAACCAACAGATCCATTAAAAAAAAAGAGCCATGGACTCATCCATTGAAGACCAGCAAGGTCAATCAACCAGATCCATGCCCGGTTTCAGAAAACAACTCTTACTCCTTGTTCCAATATCTTCCTCGACGCACGCGTGGGTATCCTAGGCAACCCAGAGCCCGAGCACCGTATGGTCAGCACCCTCTAGGATCCTTCGCAGGTGACCTAGCGCTTCACTCATAGGCCGCTTCCTTGGCCCCTCATCCACCGTACTGGAAGCTCACCATTTTAATCGAACCGAGGCTGGTCAAGACCTCGGCCGACCTTGCTACGCGAGACGTCCTCCATTGACTCTCCATTTCAGCAGTTGCAACTTTATCAGTTAGGTCTCCACGACCTTAATCACAAGACGGTCAAAATGCTTCCCCAGCATTCTTGACATAAAACAGCCATTTACAAACAGCATTTACAAACAGTTTACAAATACAATTTCTATATTAACTCTCATTTTTCCACATTATCCCTCATTAATCCACATTACTTATTCCACATTCCATTTATATGTGTACTCATCCAATCACATCATTTTCCATCTCTTCACTTCAGATTCCTTCACATTACATATCATATATTCACATCCATATCCACATCTATACATCCACATCCACATCCACATCCACATTCACATCCATACATCCACATCTACATGCTTACCTCCATTTTCACATCCTCATTTATACATCCACATCCCATATCCACCTTCATACATACACATCCCATATCCACCTTCATACATACACATCCATATCCATACATCCATACATCCACATCTACATATCCATATCCATACATCCACATCTACATGCATACATCCACTATCACGTCCTTATTCATACATCCACATCCACATACATACATACATCCACATCCACATCCCATTCACATCTATACATCCACATCTACATCCACATACATACATACATCCACATCCACATTCCACATTCACATCTATACATCCACATCTACATCCACATTCACATCCACATTCCCATTCACATCTATACATCCACATACATACATACATCCACATCCACATTCCACATTCACATCTATACAGCCACATCTACATCCACATTCACATCTATGCATATACATCTTCATGCATACATCCATTTTCACATTCATACATCCACACTCCCATCTCCACATCCACACATTCACATCTATGCATATACATCTTCATGCATACATCCATTTTCACATTCATACATCCACACTCCCATCTCCACATCCACACATCCACATACATACATCCATTTCCACATTCCCATTCATATAACCCCATATGCCTTCACATCTAATCTTTTACATCACATCCATTCTCGCCCTATCACAACCCATATACATCTTATCCTATCACATACACTTCTTACCTCATCCCATACACATCTTATCACATCTTAATTCATCTTATCACCTCTTAACTTATTTATCAGCTCTTAACTTATTTCATAAGCATCTTATCACCTCTTATCACATCTTATACACCTCTTATCACATCCTATCACATCTCATATCTATTTATAGAATACAAGAGAATTCTTATATTTGATATAAGATTTCTTTACACATTTATTTATGCATAAATTCCATTTAAGGAGATTAATACCTTCGAAGTAAAAATCAATCTTTTATGCATCTTCCTATGCATGAATTCATTTTAAATGAAAATGACACTTTTGAATTAAAATTCAATCTTTTATGCATCTTCCTATGCATAAATTCAATTTAGATGAGAATGACACTTTTGAATCAATCTTTTATGCATCTTCCTATGCATAAATTCAATTTGGTAGGAATTACACTTTTAGAATAAAAGAATTTCTCTTATGCATCTAAATTATGCATAAAATCCATTTATGATGGAAATCACACTTTTAGTATAAAAAGAATATCTTTTATGCATACTTCTATGCATGAAATCCAAATATGATAAAAGTAACACTTTTATAATAAAATAATCAACTCTTATGCATACTTCTATGCATGAAATTCACTTGTGATAAAAGTAACACTTTTATAATAAAATAATCAACTTTTATGCATACCTCTATGCATAAAATCCAAATATGATAAAAGTAACACTTTTATAATAAAATAATCAACTCTTATGCATACTTCTATGCATGAAATTCAATTGTGATAAAAGTAACACTTTTATAATAAAATAATCAACTCTTATGCATACTTCTATGCATGAAATTCAATTGTGATAAAAGTAACACTTTTATAATAAAATAATCAACTTTTATGCATACCTCTATGCATGAAATCCAAATATGATAAAAGTAACACTTTTATAATAAAATAATCAACTCTTATGCATACTTCTATGCATGAAATTCAATTGTGATAAAAGTAACACTTTTATAATAAAATAATCAACTTTTATGGATACCTCTATGCATGAAATCCAAATATGATAAAAGTAACACTTTTATAATAAAATAATCATCTTTTATGCATACCTCTATGCATGAAATTCAAATATGATAAAAGTAACACTTTTACATTAAAATAATAATATTTTATGCATACCTCTTTTATAAAAATTTTGCCATAGCTCCGCTGCTATAACTGATAAATCTTAATTTTTCTAAGGGATAAAGCTTATCATTAAGGAAATAATTAGAATGATCCCTAATTGGATCATTAATCCATAATGGATTGAATCATCAATATACATAAACTAAAAGCATAGAGAAAAGCCATTAATTTGGCCTCAAGCATAGATCAATCTTGGATTAAGGAAAAGCTTTATGAAAAGCTTCATTTGGATTGAGAATGGGTCATGAGTATGACCATTTCTTGAGTGAAAGAGAGAATTTACATAAAAACCATTTGAATTAAGCATAAATGGAAATTTATGTAATTTTTAACTAATCAATTAACTTCAATAGCATTCATCAAATTATGTAACTCTTCACTACCATTCATCAATTAACTTCAATAGCATTCAAAAACCATTCCAATTAAGCTTCTCAAGCTTGAGAGGGGTTGAGAAGAGAGAAGCATTGAGAAATTATAGAAAGATCAAAATTCACCATTTATCTTACAATTTGCTTGATTCTTTGTTCACGGTAGAGGCCCCCAACCAATCAATTGATTAAGTATGTTGATGGAGCCACCAATCGGGATTGAAGAAAGAGGGAAGCTCCAATTTCTTCAATTTAGAGAGAATTTTAGAGAATAGTAGAAATTAGTATTATTTCAGCATAACTCTAGTATAGTAAAATTCTTCTATATTTTTTTCAAAGGACTCATGTTCTATTTCTAGGAGAGGGAAGCTCTAACCAAAGCTAACTGAATTCTAGAATTTTCCAAATTCAGTTTGGTTGAATTTGGACTAGATTTGGACCTAGTTTGGTTACTTTTTGATTAAGTTTGGTTCCATTTTGATTTGGTTTGGTTCAAGAGAGAGGAGAGATAAAAATATCACATTATTTTTTAGTTTAAAACTCATTCAAGCATGTGAAATATGCACCTCCTTTAAAGAACTCCCCTTCCTTACATATGTGTCAAAATGGAATCATTATACCCTAAATATCTCATATTTTTAATATTGCTCATAGTTTTTTACTAATAAACCTTGTACATTTTCAACTCTTCATCTTGTGTGAGCATTTACTCATTTTTGGATACCCAAAATATTTCATATTTTTAACACTAGTTTGGTACCAAAACAGGACACTTGAGTGTCCTTTTTTGGGGGTTGCGAAAAAAAATCAAACTCCTAATGTAGGCTTTAAAAACCAAAATGCTTCATTGGGCATGTAGAACATAACCCTATGCTTATGTAAAAAATGCTAAACATATAAAATGCCTTTTTATTTGAAAGTACATAAGCAACAAAGTAGCATATGTCTTGATTATCGCCTAGTTCTAAAAAAATTATAAAAAACAAAAATATAAAATTTGATCATCTTTTTTCAAAAACTAATCATAACTATGCTTGCACAAGTAGTCTACACCTATAGTTACAACAAATAATGCACTTACACAGCTTTCCCCTTTGATGAAAATCAAAATTAGGCTCATAATTAGACATTTTTCGTATTAAAAACAGGTTGCGCAAAAGGCCATGTATGAGAAGAGGCCCAAAAAGTGGCTCTAAAGTTTTGGAAAATTCAAAACAAAGTAGTATTTACCCTATATAACATGGGTGCACCTCAAGTTTTACATTATTAGCTTGCATATGGAAGGAGAAAAATTCATGCTCTACCTGTATAAAAAACATCATTTCAATATTAGCGAGTCAAAAATTTATCCAATAATTATCGTTTGATGATTCCAAGATTTAGTTTACATCATGGGCTTTCCATCAAGCCAAGTTTCATGATCAAACTATGTCCCTTCTAAAAGTTATGTACAAATTACTACTATTTTGAAAACAGCAAAAATCATGCGTTTTATCAGCATGCGTCTAAGAAAATTAAAATATTGCCTTGCAAAAGCTAAGAAAAGTGCAATTTAAAAAATCTCAAATTTTTTTTAGGTCTTGAGGAACATCTGTGGATGTTAAGCATTTCAAAACTCTTAATAGATTGCCCACAAAAATTCAAGAAAAATGCTAACTTTCAGGACACTTTAGTGTCCAATTACAGAACTAGTGTTAATATTGCTCATAGTTTTTTACTAATAAACCTTGTACATTTTCAACTCTTCATCTTATGTAAGCATTTACTCATTTTTGGATACCCAAAATATCTCATATTTTTAATATTGCTCATAGTTTTTTTACTAATAAACCTTGTACATTTTCAACTCTTCATCTTATGTGAGCATTTACTCATTTTTGGATACCCAAAATATCTCATATTTTTAATATTGCTCATAGTTTTTTACTAATAAACCTTGTACATTTTCAACTCTTCATCTTATGTGAGCATTTACTCATTTTTGGGTATCTTCTTTTACAAATTGGATTTATCTCCTCCCTACACATGGATTGATGCTATTGGCTCATAGGAACCTTAATTGGACCATAATCCAAAAATTTCTGAAAATCTAGACCCTTAGGCTAAGGTCCTTTATACCCATTTCCAATTAATTCCAATTGCACATTGGAAAGTTCTTTTTGAATTTCTGTTTTAGGGGAACTTATTTTAATAAGATGAGATAATTTTCTATCCAAAAATATTAAAAAACTGAATATTCTCTCTCTAGAATATTTTCTCTCTCTAGGTTAAAACAGTTAGAAACGTCTTTTATATTTCTGAAGAGGGATTGATTACAGGGGAAGATGCTGGACATTTTGAGAGGCTGGGGAGGAATCTTACAGCTGTGCAGATGTGAAAGAGTTCAAGGATTGGAACCAAGGAGCCAGAAAAGTTATGTATTGGCTCTCTACTATCAGTATACAGGACACCATGATTGGGCACATACAGGATGCCAAGTCCCCCAAGGAGGCATGGGACACCTTGGTAAAACTATATGAAACAAATACCAAGGCACGAAAGATACAGTTGAAGAATGAACTTCATATTGTGGAGAAAAAGAGTATGTCTGTGAATGACTATGCATTGAAGATTAAGGGTATTGTGGAATCCCTTGCATCTATTGGCATTTCAGTAGATGATGATGATAAGGTGGAAGTCTGTCTACGTGGTCTTAGGCCACAATACAAGGCGTTCAAGACATCTATTCAGACTCGGGAAAACATTCCCAATTTTACAGATTTGGTGTCTATGTTGATTATAGAAGAGAAGAGCTTGGGTGGTGAAGACCAACAGCCTTCTCACACAAAACAAAAAAAGTTCAGAGCAACAGGCCTTCTACACAAGTTCAAGAAGAGGACGAG
This sequence comes from Cibotium barometz, assembly GCF_041138505.1. Taxonomy (NCBI): domain Eukaryota; kingdom Viridiplantae; phylum Streptophyta; class Polypodiopsida; order Cyatheales; family Cibotiaceae; genus Cibotium; species Cibotium barometz. Next base: position 21,089,293 of record NC_141099.1, read on the forward strand.
GTAGAGGAGGCCGTGGATGCGGCCAAGGAGGTGGCCGCCCTGATGAACAGGTAATCAGAATTATGGCCAGCAGCAGTAGCAACAACAACAGTCCCAGAATTCACAACAACAACAACAACACGCAGGTGGAAGAGGCCAATTCAGAGGCAGGGGGAGTCAAAGAGGTCGTCAAAATTGGCAAAGGCAGTATAATGATACACGTGGATACTTTTATTATGGTAAGCCTCGACATGTGCAGACAGATTATTATAAGAAGCAGGTTGACATGCAAAATGAAAAATTGTAGCAAAATAACTATGCATCCTCGAGACGAGCAGAAACAATGAGGATAATGACAGGTTGTTTGTTATATGCAGCATGTCGTTAATGCCATGTCTAAAAATGTTGAAGCAGCACATAAAGATGATGTATGGTACGTTGATTCAAGTGCTTTGAGAACCCATGGGGAGTGGTTCAAGGAGATGAAAAACCTTGAAAGACCAGGTTTTATGAAACAGGGGATGACACTGCTCATCTAATTGCCCATGTTGGAGATGTGCCATTTTCTATGCAAGATGGCAAAGTGAAGTACCTTGTAGATGTACTTCATGTTCCGAACATAACAAAGAATCTGGTTTCAGTTGGCGAGATGATTGAGTAGAGTTTGCAGGTTTGGTTTAACCCTGATGGTTGTTATGTTGAAGACTTTAAAGACAAGTGCAGGTTGGCAAGTGCAGGTTGGTTGCAAAAGGCAACAAAGTGGGCATAATGTTTACATTGAATGTAAACATGCCTGAAGTGAGTGCTGCGATGTTTGCAAATGGTTCAGGAATTGTTGCAGACACAAACATTTGGTATAAAAGCATTGGACATGTGAATGTGCAGAGAATGAAGTCTATGCAGACTAAAGAAATTGTGACAGGGATCCCAAAGTTTAAAGTTGAAGGTATGAAAAAAACATGTGAAGCATGCCAATTTGGAAAGAAAACAAAGCATGTATTTCCACGTGACAGAAATGTGAGCAGAAATGCACTAGATGTTGTGCATTCAGATGTATGGGGTCCTACGAAGACCATGTCTATGGGAGGTTGCAGGTATTATGTGACATTTATTGATGCCCACATAAGGAAAGTGTGGGCATACTTCATGAAGGAGAACGGTGAGGTGTTCACTCATTTTTCAGAATTTCAGAGTTATGGTTGAAAAGCAAACAAGGAAATATGTAAAGTGCCTAAGGTTAGATGGAGGGGGAGAGTACTTCTCCAATGAGTTCTCTGAATTTTTGAAGAAGAATGGTATTCGGAGACAGTTAACATGCAGATACACTCCGCAGCAAAATGGAGTTGCTGAGTGGAAAAACAGGCACATTGCTAAGATTGCACGAGCATTGATGGAAGAGAAGAATATGCCACATAGCTATTGGACTGAAGCTATTTCTACAGCAGTTTACATCATGAACAGGACTCCAACTACTGCAGCCATACATTATGTAACTCCAGAGGAGAGGTTTACTTTTCTGGCAGAAAACCTGATTTGTCTCATCTGAAAGTCTTTGGATGCATTGCATATGTGCATGTGCCAGATGAGCTGAGAACTAAGATGGATCCAAAAGCTAAAAAATGTGTGTTTATTGGGTATTCCCTTGAGCAAAAGGGATACAGGTGTTATAACCCTGCTACACGTGAGTTGCGGGTAAGCAAGGATGTTTTTGATGAGATGAGCAGCTGGTATGCTGCTGAAAAAGAAGCTATTTTGGGGCTGATGTGAGTGGAAATGTGGTTGCAGAGAATGCAAGTCAGCAATCACAGTCTTTGAGTGGACCAAGAGATTCCTCATCTAGTGGTTCAGTTGACAGACCATGGAGTGGCAGGCTGCGTCATAATACCAGTCCTGCAAATGTGATTAGTACATCACATAAAGGCAAAGAGAAAGTGGTTAAGCCCCTTAGTATGCCTGACATTTCTGCAGGGCATTCTCATGTTGATGGAGAGTCTAGTGGCTCAGAGATGAGCCTTGATGAGGATCTTGGGATACCAGCTATCAGAAGACCTAGTGTAAAGAAGGCTATGGAAGCGATGAATGCAAAGCTACAAAGATCTGGGAGAGTGAAGAAGCATGTGTGCAGAGGTTTACCTATGATGGTTATGTGGCACATCACTATGCATACATGGCAAAAGTTGTACAGGTTGTAGAGCCCACATACATTGATGAGGCTGTTGGAAATGTGTGTTGGGAGAAAGCTATGGATAAGGAGATGGATGCACTGTATGGAAATGAGACTTGGGACTTAGTGCAATTGCCTGAAGGCAAGAAAGCCATTGGATGCAAGTGGGTGTTAAAAAAAACATAATAGTGATGGAAGCATAAGCAGGTACAAGGCTAGATTGGTAGCCAAAGGATATGCGCAGACATATGGCATTGATTATGAGGAAACTTTTAGCCTAGTTGCCAAGATGGCAATAGTAAGAGTTGTGATAGCAGTGGCTATGTCAAAGCAATGGTCTTGTGACATCAGATGGATGTAAAGAATGCATTCTTGCATGGGGATTTGCAAGAAGAGGTATATATGTTTCAGCCACATGGTTATGAGGATGTGAGTCACCCCGAGCATGTTTGCAGGTTGAAGAAAGCCTTGTATGGCTTAAAATAAGCACCAAGAGCATGGTTTGACAAGATTTCTGAATATCTTGTCACTATTGGCTTTCATGTAGCCAATGCAAATTTCTCGTTGTATGTGAGACACAGTGATAGAGGGGTTGTGCTTGTTGTTGTCATCTATGTAGATGACCTGATCATTACGGGGGACCATGATGCAGAGATCTTTGATGTAAAGATCTTGGTTAGACAGAAGTTTGAGATGAAGGATTTGGGGGAGCTCAGATATTTCTTGGGCATTGAGGTGATTAGGTCACCACATGGTATTGGACTACTACAGAGACAGTATGGCTTGGACATGTTGTCCAAGTATGGTATGACAGGCTGTAAGCCTATCTCAGTGCCATTGGATCAGAATGGCAAGTTGAGTGCAGATTCAGGAGAGATTTTGGAGGATCCTACTATGTATAGGCGCATAGTAGGAAGCTTGATCTACATGACGATCACCAGGCTAGATTTGAGCTATGCTATTGGGTTGGTGAGTCAGTTTATGCAGGTTCCTCGGAAGCCACATTTGGATGCATTGAGATGCATACTGAGGTATGCATCTCAATGCATACCTCAGTATGCATTGAGATGCATACTGAGGTATGTGAGGTCTACTTTGCATTGTGGACTATTTTATGAAATTGGGACAGAGATATGTGTACATGGGTACACAGATGCTGATTGGGTTGGTAGTATCTTCAGATAGAAGATCTACTAGTGGCTTCATGTTTTCTTTGGGGAGTGCTGCTGTGACTTGGAGCAGCAAGAAGCAGCCAATAGAAAGGCCGAGTACAGAGGTGCTACTATGGCAGCATGTGAGGTAGCTTGGTTGAGAAAGCTACTTGTAGATTTGGGTCTATCAGTGGTGGATAGACAAGTTGTCATTTTTTGTGACAACATTAGCAGTATACAGTTGGCCAGGAACCTAGTTTTTTATGCTCGCACCACGAAGCATATAAAGGTCCACTACCATTTTGTCAGAGAGAAGGTTTTGGTGGTAGGAGACGTTGACCTTGTTTATGTTAGCACACAGGATCAGGTCGCTAACATCTTCACCAAAGCATTGGGTACAGAGAAGCTCCACAGATTCAGGGCTTCGCTTGGTGTACATGAGATGGAGTTGAGCTCGAGGGGGAGTGTTGAGATATCGAGCTCATCTAGTGAGGCGGTGGACCTGGGGGATAGGCCCCACCCATTACAACACTGGCATGGTTGGTGAGATCATGGGTGATATGCGGCCAGTGGGATGACTGGCTATGTGACAGCCACTCTAGAGACTGGCATAGTTATAGCGCAAGCTCATTTAGTTGGGTTCACACTATAGAGAACGCTAGTATGTAGTTGGTTGAGTAACTTTTCATATGTGTGTACTCTTATCTTTGTGTATGGTGTGTTGAGTGTTGGGTGAAGAAGAAGAAGATTTTCAGTCTCTCACCTTGTTTGTTCTCTTTTAGGGTTTTGTGAGTGTGTGTGTGCTTGCAAGAGCTCAACCTCTCTTCTCCCCTGCATCTTTTCAGGGATGAGTTTAGGTTGTCCCAATGACACCCAAGTGTCTATTGTCATGATGTTATGACTAGCTCGAGGGCTAATCAATGTGCATTTGCACTTAACATCGTTGGCTATAGGGAAACCCAACCATACCATAATAGAATCTTCCAAAGGAACCCTAGATGTTTGAGTTTTTGTTTCAGCTTCAGATCTCATTTTTGTTTCATATTCCCATTCACTTTCATCCTCATTTTGGCTCTCAGCTTTTTCAAGAATACCGAATGTGTACACTGGCATACTTGGCCCTCTGAAAATTCTAAATGAGGTCTGTTTGGAAGCTTGCAAATCCTCATAGTCATGTTCTATGAGTTCTTTATGTCTTGGTATAACTCATGTTGAGCCCTTAAAGGTGCAAGTGCTGATGTTATGCTAGATTCACCCATGAGAAAAGAGCATTCCTCCAAATAAGGTTTTGAGAGACTGTTTTAATCTTGTAAGGGAATTATCGAATTCCTCACGTGCTTTCTCAAGTGTATAGTTCATGCAATCTATCTCAAATGACTCTTCTATAGAGAGTATGTCTTCCTCTTGAAAGGGGAAGTGGTACTCCTCTGGGCTTTGTATTTTGGTTGCTTTTTTAGGATTGGCATTATGATGCTCAATCACAACCGGTGATCCGGTAAGACACTCAACCAAGCTAAGGATGTTGTCTCCTGAGCTTGGTTTTAGCATTCTGCATATGTCATGTGATCATTATTATTATCAATTGGGGGTGGTTGGGTGGGTTTGAGTTTCTTGATTGGTCTATGTGGTGCATTGAGTGAAGAGTCAGAACTTGTTTCATTCTCACTTAGTGAAACGTACTAGAACTTGTTTCATTTTTTGACTTTCTTTGGATTGTTAGTTTTTTATTATGTTTGCCCATGTGATGAGATCAAAATTTCTTTTGGGATTTTGTACCATGTGTCACACATATGGGTTTTGAGGTTTGTGTGGTGGTCTTTGAGGTGGATGCTTCTGCATCATGTATAGCTTTTGGATCTTTTGGGTTTATGTCCCTTTTTGGGTTTATGTCCTCTACAGGCTCCTTTTCTCTATCTTTTAATTCAACCTTGGTTTTGATAGTTTGTAGTCCCTTGTCTTTCTTGGGTTTAGAAGGTTTTGTTTTCTGTTTTAGGTTCTACTTTAAAGCATGTTCTGCTACCCATGTTGAGGTATTGTCTTTTGCATTCTTTTAGACTGTTTCTCATACCTTGTCTTGTAAACGTGTAAGCACATTCAAGGGTACCGTGGACAATTACCCGTTTTGTACACTTAAGATGTTAAGAGTTATATTTTGTGAGACAAGTTGCATTGAAGCAACTCGTCTTGGGCAATCTTAGAACATGTGATCGATGCCACATCGTTCATACATTGTAAGATTCCTCCTCAGCAGCCTGAATAATGAATAAACTTTTACCTCAATCCCCTGTAACCATTCCCTATTTCAAAATGTAAGAAAATATTATTTTTCCTTGTTTTTGCCTAGAGAGAAGAAAAATTCTAGAGAGAGATAATTCAATATTAAGATATTTTTGGATATAAAAATTCTCCTAATGTCTAAAATATAATTCCCTAAAACAGAAATTCAAAATAAATTCTCTAATGTGTATTAGGAGTCAATTAAAAATGTGCATTAAAGGCCTTAGCCTAAGAGTCCAGATTTTTAGAACTTTTTGGATTATGGTCCAATTAAGGTTCCTATGGGCCAATAGGATTAATACAAGTGTTGGGATGAGATAAATCCAAAGAATAAAAGAAAATATCCAAAAATGAGTAAATGCTCACATAAGATGAAGAGTTGACTGAGTACAAAGTTTATTAGTTAAAAATTAAGAGATATTAGCAAAAAATGAGATATTTAGAAGAAATGATACATTTTTGACACCTCAGTAAGGAGGGAATGCCACATCAAGGAGGTACATTTTTCCTCATGATTACTTGAGTTTTTAAATCCAGAAATAGGATATTTTTCTCTCTCCTCTCTCTTAGACCAAACTGGATAAAAAGGGAGCCAAACTGGTCCAAATCTTGTCCAAATTGAGTCAAACTCAAGCTGGAAAGCTCTAGAACCCAGTTGGACTTGGTTAGAGGCCTCCCTCACCTATAAATAGACCCTCATTCCTTTGTATTCTCATCCTTGAGCTATACCATGCTAGTATTATATTAAAATAAGCATATTTTCTATTATCCCTTAATTTTCCTCTACTTTTGGGGAGCTTGGAGCTTCTCTCTCTCTCTTAAACTCTTGGAGTTCTCTTCTCCTCTTGCTAACCAATTGATTAGTTGGGGGCTTCACTGCTAAAGAAAGAATCAAGCCAATCTTAGAGGTAAGATGGCTTTTATGTTTTTTTTTTCAATTTCCTCAATGACTTTCTTCTTCTTCAAGCTTGAGAAGCTTTCTTAATGATTGTTTTAATTCAAAGCAAGCTTTCCCTAAGAGTCTTAATGTTTAATTAAGAGAAAGTTAATCTTTATACTTATTTCTAATGCTTTCTTTAAGTAAATCTTTCTCTCAAAAAGAATAGTAATCTCTATGGCTAATTCTTTAGCAAAAGAATGTTTCTCAAAGATAATCTCTTGTTTTAAAACTAAGCTCTAGGCTTGATGAGCTAGAGATTAAGAAAATGATATTTTCATGATTTTGTGCTATTAAAATAATGGTTAATTCTTTTAGATTATTTATGAGTAGTTAAAATACTACTTTAACTCATTCTAAATGAGAAATGGATTATCCTAACAAATTGGGAAAAGAGGAATGTTGAAATTAGCTTAATCTAGTGGGATAATCATAATTATGTTTATAATTATGGTTAAAATTATGATTTAAATTCATTGTTTAAATTTAAGCTTAAAAGTGGAACTTCTATCATATTTTTATTACAAGCTTTTATTCTTTTAGGAAATCTGAAAATTATTAGTAATAGCAGCGAAGCTATGGTAAATTTTTCAGAAAAAAATACATATCTTATTTTTATGCATAATACTAAAAGAGAAACTCCTACCATATTGTAGGTTTAGAAATTTTAAGTAAAAATAATGATTTTGACCGTATTCATGAAAGAATACTTTTTGGATCTATGCATAATTATTTAATTAAGAAAAAAGAGAAATTTATGATAAATTTATTTTATGCATAAGAATTTTTAAATGATAAAAGAGAAATTCCCATGACATTCAAAATTCAATCATTTAAATACAAAAAGATGAATTTTTGGTATATTCAAAATAATGGATATTTTTATTTAATTTAAAAAGAGAAATTTTTGATAAATTTATTTTATGCATAAGAATTTTTAAATGATAAAAGAGGAATTCCCCATGACATTTGGAATTCAATCATTTAAATGCAAGAAGAGGAATTTTTGGCATATTAAAAAAAATGGATATTTGTATTTAATTGAAAAGAGAAATTTTCATGGTAAGTAGAAAAAAGGTTTAAATTAATTTTGATGACAAAAGAGAAATTTCCACCATAATTTCACCTAGAAAATTAGGGTATATTAATGTTGATAATTAAATTGGTGGAAAGAATATTCTTAGATATTTTTATGTGGATAAATCACCAATTTGATATATACCCAAAATTGGATTAGTGGAAGAAGAGTATTTTTATAAAATCCTGATATTCTCGTATAGAACTATTTCTTAATCTATTGTGGTTAGGATTGTGGTTAGGAAGGAATGGAATTTTCCTTATGGTTAGAAGTTTAGTAGATTTTTATGTGAAGAAAATCCTTAGGAATCAAAGTTAGAAGTAAACCGAATAATTCTGGTTAGACCACGACTATGAGAATGGCGGCGGCCAGTAAATTACTTGCCCATCTCTTGAATCTGGGCAAAAACCTCGTGACCAATTCCAAATCTTGACACAAAGAATAGACTACCGTTAAATTAGTATAGGTTTCTCTTAACCGAAATCACCAAGAATGAAGTTGGAAATTCAGTCAAATGATGGGTAGATTACCCTGATGTGAGATCAATGATTCTCATTAAGAAAATCTGGATTATGGGAAAAAGGTCTTATGGAATCAAACTCAAACCGGGGATTCTACTTGTATAGAACCTGTGTTTTCTTTTAAAGGACTATTTTACGCCAGAATGCTAGAGGAAGCATTTGGTGTGTGATTAACTAAGGAGATGTTCCCAAATCGGTCGTCCACTTCCAAGGCAGTAACGCTGGAAGTCATTGAAGAAGAAGAAGAGGATGAAAGAGATCGTACTCCACCTACGAGATGAGGACATCTCGTGTTTTTTAAGTGGGGTAGGATGTAAGATTCCTCCCTCCAAGTTTTGAGGTGTACAGGTGTAAGAATCTCCCCTTCTGATCTTGTAATTATTCCTCTCTTTGAAATAAAAGAAAGATTCTGTTTTACCCTGTGTTGGCCTAGAGAGAGAAAATATCTAGAGAGAGGTAATCTAAAATTGAGATATTTTTGGATATAAAAATCCTCCTAGTGTCCAAAATGGTTTCCCCTCAAAAGAAATTCAAAAAGAGCTTTCCAATGTGCATTTGAAATTGATTGAGTATGAGTATAAAGGACCTTAGCCTAAGGGTTTGGATTTTTTAAAAAATTTGGATTATGATCCAATTAAGGTTCCTATGGGCCAATACGATCAATCCAAGTGTGGGGAGGAGATAAATCCAATTTATAAAAGCAAAACTCCCAAAAATGAGTAAATAGTCACATAAGATGAAGAGTTGACTAAGGACAAGGTTTATTGGTGAAAAACTATGAGTATTACTAAAAAAATGAGATATTTTGGGTATAATGATTCAATTTTGACACCTTCGTAAGGAGGTGCCTATTTCACATGTGGTGGATTTTTAAACTCAAAAATATTGTGATATTTTTATCTCTCCTCTCTCCTAGATCAAACCAAATAAAAAAGGGAGCCAAATCTTGTCCAAATTCAGCCAAACTGAACCTGGAAAATTCTAGGAAATAGTTGGACTTGGTTAGAGGCCTCTCTCACCTATAAATAGATCCTTAGTCCTTTGTAAAAAAATATGAGAACTATACCATGCCAGTATTATACTGAAATAATGATATTTTCTATTATCCTCTAAAAATCCTCTACAAATTGAAGAGATTGAAGCTTCTCTCTCTCTTCAATCTTCCTTATAGACTTCATCAACATACCAAACCAATTGATTGGTTGGAGGCCTATCTTGTGATCAAATAATCAAGTAATTTAGGAGGCGCCTATTTCACATGTGTGGTGGAGTTTTGAACTCAAAAATGTAATATTTTTATCTCTCCTCTCTCCTAGATCAAACCAAATCAACAGGGAGCCAAATCTTGTCCAAATTCAGCCAAACTGAACCTAGAAAATTCTAGAAAATAGTTGGACCCTCACCTATAAATAGATCCTTAGCCCTCTGTAAAAAAATATGAGAACTATACCATGCGAGTATTATACTGAACTAATGATATTTTCTATTATCCTCTAAAAATTCTTTACAAATTGAAAAGATTGGAGCTTCTCTCTCTCTTCAATATTCCTTGGAGACTTCATCAAACCAATTTGATTGGTTGGGGGCCTCTACTGTGATCAAAGAATCAAGTAATTTAGGAGGTAAAGTGTGGATTATTATCTTCTTTTTCTTAAATATCCAAATGTTTCTCTTCTCAACCCCTATCAAGCTTAAGAAGCATTAATTTGAAAGGCTTTTTAATACTATTGAAGTTCTTTAATGTATTGTAATGAAGAAGTATATAAATTTCTATTTATGCTTAATTTATAATGGTTTTTAAGCATTTCTCTCTCTCCCCCCAAAGAATGGTCATTCCTATGACCTATTCTCAATTCAAATAAGGCTTCTCATGAAGCATTTGTAATTTAAAAGTAATTTCTATGCTTGTCTAATTGGAGGCCAAAATAATGGCTTTTAATACTTTTATGCTATTTAATTTATGGTAAAAATTAAGAATCCATCCATAATTGGATAATTTATGCTATTTAATTTATGGTAAAATTAAGAATCCATCCACAATTGGATAATGATCCAATTAGTGGTTATTCTAGTCACATGAATAATACTAAACTTTATTCTTTCAAATTTATTGAGAGATATCAGTAATAGCAAGCGGAGCTATGGCAAACTTTTTGAGGAATAAATGTGAATGAATGTGATGTGATGAGATGTGAATATGGGTAGATGTGAGTGGATGAGATTTGATGAGGATAAATGAGGAAAGATGCGATGAGATGGAAAATGATATGATTGGATGAGAATGGGAATACATATGAAATGGATGTGGATTAAGTAATATGGATTGATGTGGAACAATGTGGAAAGATGAGAGTTTGTTATAGAAACTATATTTATGACCTATTTTTAAATGATTGTTTTATGTCAAGAATGTTGGGGAAGCATTTTTGACCGTCTTGTGAATAAGGTCGTGGAGACCTAACTGATAAAGTTGTAATAGTTGACAGAGAGTCAACGGAGGATATCTTGCGTAGCAAGGTCGGCCGAGGTCTTGACCAGCCTCGGTTTGATTTAAATGGTGAGCTTCTGGTACGATGGATGAGGGACCAAGGAAGCGGCCTATGAGTGAAGTACTAGGTGACTTGCAAAGGATCCCAGAGGGTGCTGCCATACAGTGCTCGGGCTCAAGGTCGTTGAAGATACCCACATGTGCATCGTGGAAGATATTGGAACAAGGAGTAAGAGTTGTTTTCTAAAACGGAGCATGGATCTGGTTGATTGACCTTGCTGGTCCTACATGGATGAGTCCATGGCCTTTTTATATGGATCTGTTGGTTGATCTTGTTGATCTTCAACAAAGATTCCATCTTGATTTTTATAAGAGAATATATTGTCGGGTACTATGAGCTAGGAAAAGGCCCCTGAGGAGAACAAGTGGTGAGCGTTCTGGTTGCCAATGATGCCATAGGTACACCGATGAAGGAATGATTGGAAATTAGGATTCAACCGGATATTTTGGAGGATTATGATCAGTGACACTATGGTTTCATTAAATGATTATTTTAAAGATAGGTGACTCTGTGAAAAAGGCAATTTCATATTGGGTGTGTAATTGGTGTGACTGGCATTAAATTTGCATGGGGGACCTTGGAACTCTTTTCCCTGGTACCCGGGACAAAACCTAACCAAATTCCTAATTGGATCCCATCACTATAGTGGTTGGGCGGTTGGCTAGCCCATGGCATTGGATGGGGTTAGGCTGGACTAATGCATCCCTAAAAAGAGACTCAATTCTGTTATAGTACGATAGATGAAGTAAATCCCGGTTAGAAACTGTTCTATGGAAAAAGAATCAACGGCGGATGTGCCTCTTGATGGGGAAAAAAGCGTTGGTTTCTATGATCCAAGTGCAAGTATCTTCCTTGATCTGACCAAGTGACTCACAGGTTTGGTCAGATCAATTTTGTCAGTAATCACCTTGACTACGTTAGAGTGCAAATATCCTGGAGGACTCTCCCGTGCTTTCTGGGCGAGGGAAGTTTTTCCAGGTTCCGTTTTTTAAGAACCAAGGGATTAGTCTCTTATCCGGATATCCGTGGTGGGTGAGGCCCCGAGTGAGGGATTCTACCCCGCGCAAGGAGTGCTACTTCCACTGCTAGCACCCCCGAATCCATTGCATGGAGGGGGCAGGGATCTTGCAGCTGGTATCAGAGCAAATTGACTAAAGTGGATCAACCGAGAAGCCAAAAATGTCAAAAATTTATGAGGCAACAGTAAAAGGTTGGAATTGTGTGATGAAATTCATACAAATTAATCTTCAGAGACTAAAATTCGTAAATTGGTAATTGGATCTTCAGATGGAGGTACCGCAATTGTATGGAATCCCTGACTTGCTTGAGGCCTAGACATGAAGGTATTTACCTTATAATTCCAGGGACCGTGACTACCTGTATATACCGAGGGTATAACTGTAGCTCTTTACGAGCAGTATATACGAGAAAATCTAAGACCTTGAAATTATAAGCGAAAATGCTATCCAGATGATGAATTCAAATGTGGTTGATATGATTTTAAGATTCTGGTTGAGATTTTATGAGTTGATTTGGATTCTGATTGACATGATTCTTGAATTTTGGTTGAAAAGCAATTAGTTGAACAAAGCCACAATGAGGATGAATGGGACGAGTCCTTGTGATGATGTTCGTAATTGAAATGACGATAAGGACTTTAGCAAATCACTACGAGATTAGTGGATTGTGCTGATAGATTGCTACAGTTAACACTGGACCTAGTGGATCCAGTTAAGGGATGGCAAATTAAAAACCTGCATAACTGAAACTTCCATGGAGGAATGTTCAGATGGAGTTCTCGGTCTGATGGACCATTATTGTGTTAAGAATATGAATGATATGTTCTAAATGAATTATCATCTAATAATGAGTTCTATATAAGGGATCTTTATCCCATGATTCTGTGGAGAGCTGACCAATCTAAAGAACCCCGGAATCAGTTGGATCTAAAGTCATATTTGAATTGTAAATAAAAGGGACTTAACAAGAATTTTCATATTGATAGGTTCATGGATCAAGGTCGTCATGGTAGGAATGATAACCCCCAACTCGATGAGGAAGAGCTCGACTTGGATGTTCGTAAAACTCTTCATAGATTGCAGCCTGGACCTTTCAAGGGTGAAGGGAAAAACTTGGGCAAGACCGTGGAGAAGTGGATCAAAGCAATGGAAGAGTACTTCGATGTCACCGGGTACAATGAAAAGAGCAAAATGGCTCTTGCAAGGCTGAAGATAGTAGAAACGCCAGAGTAGCATGGAGAAACTAGTGCAAGACAAACCGTGTGGATCAAAACACTCAGACATGGAATGATCTCAAAATTTACCTAAGGAAGAGATTCTGTCCTCCCGTCTTTTTGGAAACAAAGAGATCATACTGCACCTACGAGATGAGGGCATCTCGTGTTTTTTAAGTGGGGTAGGATGTAAGATTCCTCCCTCCAGGTTTTGAGGTGTACAAGTGTAAGAATCTCCCCTTCTAATCTTGTAATTATTCCTCTCTTTGAAATAAAAAGAAAGATTCTGTTTTACCTTGTTTTGGCCTAGAGAGAGAAAATATCTAGAGAGAGATAATCCAAAATTGAGATATTTTTGGATATAAAAATCCTCCTAGTGTCTAAAATGGTTTCCTCTCTTTGAAATAAAAGAAAGATTCTGTTTTACCCTGTTTTGGCCTAGAGAGAGAAAAGGTCTAGAGAGAGGTAATCCAAAATTGAGATATTTTTGGATATAAAAATCCTCCTAGTGTCTAAAATGGTTTCCTTTGAAACAAAAATTCAAAAAGAACTTTCCAATGTGCATTTGGAATTAATTGAAAAGGAGTATAAAGGACCTTAGCCTAAGGGTCTAGATTTTCAAAAAAAAAAAGGATTATGGTCCAATTAAGGTTCCTATGGGGCCAATAGGATCAATCCAAGTGTGAGGAGGAGATAAATCCAATGTATAAAAGCAAAACCCCCAAAACTGAGTAAATAGTCACATACGATAAAGAGTTGACTAGGGACAAGGTTTATTAGTAAAAAACTATGAGTATTACTAAAAAAATGAGATATTTTGGGTATAATGATTCAATTTTGACACCTTGGTAAGGAGAAGGGAGCTCTTCAAGGAGGTGCCTATTTCACATGTGTGGTGGAGTTTTAAACTCAAAAATATTGTGATATTTTTTTCTCTCCTCTCTCCTATATCAAACCAAATCAAAAGGGAGCCAAATCTTGTCTAAATTCAACCAAACTGAACCTGGAAAATTCTAGAAAATAGTTGGACTTGGTTAGAGGCCTCCCTATAAATAGATCCTTGGCCCTTTGTACTATACCATGCCAGTATTATACTGAAATAATGATATTTTCTATTATCCTCTAAAAATCCTCTACAAATTGAAGAGATTGGAGCTTCTCTCTCTCTCTTCAATCTTCCTTGGAGACTTCATCAACATACCAAACCAATTGATTAGTTGGTGCCCTCTACTGTGATCAAAGGATCAAGTAATTTAGGAGGTAAAGTGTGGATTATTATCTTCTTTTTCTTAAATCTCCAAATGTTTCTCTTCTCAACCCCTCTCAAGCTTGAGAAGCATTAATTTGAATGGCTTTTGAATACTATTGAAGTTCTTTAATGTATTGTAATGAATAAATACATAAATTTCCATTTATGCTTAATTTATAATGGTTTTTAAGCATTTCTCTCTCTACCCCAAAGAATGGTCATTCCTATGACCTATTCTCAATTCAAATGAAGCTTCTCTCATGAAGCATTTCTCTAATGTAAAAGTAATTTCTATGCTTGTCTAATTGGAGGCCAAAATAATGACTTTTAATACTTTTATGCTATTTAATTTATGGTAAAATTAAGAATCAATCCATAATTGGATAATGATCCAATTAGTGGATATTCTAGTCACATGAATAATACTAAACTTTATTCTTTCAAATTTATTAAGAATTATCAGTAATAGCAGCGGAGCTATGGTAAAATTTCTGAAGAATAAACACATAAATCATTTTCATTTATATTATGAAAAGAGGACTTCCTACCATATTCTAGGATTAATCATCCTAGATTAATTGAATGATTCTCATTATAATCATGAAAATTTTAATTTTTATGTTTATGCATAAATAGTAATTAGCAAAAGAGAAATTTCTAGTAATTCGTTTTAATGTTAAAAGAGGAATTCCTATGACATTTGGAATTCCATCATTTAGATGGGAAAAGAGAAATTCCTAGTATATTGGAATTATTGGATAATTCATTTAAATTCAAAGATAAATTTTAGATAAATTTATTTTATCTATGAGAAATATTTAAATGTTAAAAGAGAAATTCCTATGACATTTGGAATTCCATCATTTAGATGGAAAAAGAGAAATTCCTAGCATATTGGAATTAATGAGTATTTTAATTAAATCCAAAGATGAATTTTAGATAAATTTCTTTTATCTATGAGAAATATTTAAATGTTAAAAATGACATTTGGAATTCCATCGTTTAGATGGAAAAAGAGAAATTTCTAGCATATTAGAATTATTGGATAATTCATTTAAATTTAAAGATAAATTTTAGATAAATTTATTTTATCTATGAGAAATATTGTAATGTTAAAAGATAAATTCCTATGACATTTGGAATTCCATCATTTAGATGGGAAAAGAAAAATTCCTAGCATATTGAAATAATGGATATCTTTTTTTAGATGAATTTATTTTATGAGAAATAATTGACAGAAAAAGAGGAAATCCAATGGTATTTGAGATCGAAGAAATTAAATGGGAAGAAGAGGAAATTTTAGTATAATTCAATTTATGAATATTTACCAAAAGTGAAAATATGGGTAGAATTGATTTCTATAAATCCCATGTATTCCTTTATTCAAAAGAGGAATATTGAATATAATTCAATTGAGGAATTGAGAAGGAATATGGACATAGTCGTCACTCAAGAAAAAGAACCTTTGATTAGGCCAAACAATTGGTAGAAATTCATTATCGATATCAAACTAGAAAAAGCTATTAAATGGAAATAGCATGTGAATGGATGTGATAAGATGTGTATGGGATGTGATAGGATGTGAATGGATGTGATAAGATGTGTATGAGATATGATAGGATGTGAATGGATGTGATAAGATGTGTATGAGATGTGATAGGATGTGAATGGATGTGATAAGATGTGTATGGGATACGATAGGATGTGAATGAATGTGATAAGATGAAACTAGGATGTGATAAGATGTGATGTAATGAAATGGATGTGGATGTGAATAATGAGATGAGAGGATATGTGAAAGGGTGAGATGGGAAGTACATGGATGTGGAAGTGAATGTGGATGTGTATGTGGATGTATGGATGTGGATGTGTATGTGGAAGAATGGATGTGGATGTGTATGTGGAAGAATGGATGTGCATGTGCATGTGAGAGGATGTGATCTCGATGTGTGAAAAAATGGATGAGATGTAATGTGAAGTGAGTCGCGATGTAAATGGATGAGATGTGATGTCATGTGAATCGGGATGTGAATGAATGAGATATGATGTGAATGGAGGTGATGAGATGTGATTTAAATTGGGATAGATATGAGTGGATGATATGTGATGTGAATGAATTTAATGTGATGGGATGTGAATCGGGATAGATGTGTATGAATGGATAAGATGTGAATGAATGTGATGTTATGAGATGTGAATATGGGTAGATGTGAATATGGGTAGATGTGAGTGGATGAGATTTGATGAGGATAAATGAGGAAAGATGCGATGAGATTTGATGAGGATAAATGAGGAAAGATGCGATGAGATGGAAAATGATGTGATTGGATAAGAATGGAAATACATATGAAATGGATGTAGATTAAGTAATATGGATTGATGTGGAACAATGTGGAAAGACGAGAGTTCGTTATAGAAATTGTATTTATGACCTATTTTTAAATGAGTGTTTCATGTCAAGAATGCTGGGGAAGCATTTTTTACCGTCTTGTGAATCAGGTCGTGGAGACCTAACTGATAAAGTTACAACAGCTGACGGAGAGTCAACGGAGGACATCTTGCATAGCAAGGTTGGCCGAGGTCTTGACCAGCCTCGGTTCGATTTAAATGGTGAGTTTCCGGTACGATGGATGAGGGACCAAGGAAGCGGCCTATGAGTGAAGCTCTAGGTGACCTGCAAGGGATCCTAGAGGGAGCTGACCATACAGTGCTCGGGCTCTATGTTGCCGAAGATACCGAGCCACAATGAGGATGAATGGGACGAGTCCCTGTGATGATGTTCGTAAATGGAATGACGATAAGGACTTCAGCAAATCACTACGAGATTAGTGGATTGTTGTGCTTGACAGATTGCTACTGTTAACACTGGACCTACTGGATCCAGTTAAGGGATGACAAATTAAAAACCTGCATAACTAAAACTTCCATGGAGGAATGTTCAGATGGAATTCTCGGTCTGATGGACCATTATTATGTTAAGAATATGAATGAATTGTTATCTGATAATGAGTTCTATATAATGGATCTTTATCCCATGATTCTGTGGAGAGCTGACCAATATAAAGAACCCCAAAATCAATTGGATCTTAAGTCGTTCGCAGCCTGGACCTTTCAAGGGTGAAGGGGAAAACTTGGGCGAGACTGTGGAGAAGTGGATCAAAGCAATGGAAGAGTATTTCGATGTCACCGGGTACAATGAGAAGAGCAAAATGGCTCTTGCAAGGCTAAAGATAGTAGAAACATTTAGAGAAACCACTGCAAGACAAACTATGTGGATCGAAACACTCAGACATGGAATGATCTCAAAATTTACCTAAGGAAGAGCTTCTGTCCTCTCGGCTTTTTGGAAACAAAGATGAACGAATTCTTAGAGTTACTCGAGGGGAGCAGAACTATTGAAGTATATCACCAAGCGTTCGCTCTGCTCCTCAAATACTCACCACCACTGGATGAAGAACAGCTAATGGTGGCCAGGTTCATTTGGGGACTGAACAAACCTTTGAATATCCTAGTGAAGAATGCCAAGCCAGTTTCCATGGCCGAAGCAGTGCGAATGGCGAAGGATTTTGCCAAGGCCTTTGATGTCAAGGTCCCGCCAAAGCCAGCACCATCACCTTTCAAAAGGTTTTTAGCTCCAAAAGGTGATTCCAACCTTCCACCGTCTAAGGGATATAAGGGTCAAGCCCAAGATATGGGAAGTTCTAGAATGGAAGAAATTTCCTTTTCCTTGGAACTCAATCCCTTGGAATTCAACTTCAGAAGTTCCACCCTTAAACAAGGGAGTGAAATGCTATAACTGTCAAGGATTTGGACATCGCAGTATGGATTGCCCAACACCTTTTGGAACAAGGTTTTCAGGGCAAGAAAATTAGGGATCAAGATTCAAGACTCCAACTCCTTCCTTCTAAAGTAATCAAGTTTTTTCCCCCAAAATCAGAGAAATCCTAGAGGTAGACCGTCTGACCAACCCGCAGTTTTAATCCAAAGTAATGCAAGACCTCTGCCTCAGAATAGGGGAAGTCAAAGAGTGATGTTCCCAAATCGGCCGTCCACTTCCAAGGCAGTAACGTTGGAAGTGATTGAAGAAGAAGAAGAGGATGAAAGAGATCATACTCCACCTACGAGATCAGGATATCTCATGTTTTTTAAGTGGGGTAGGATGTAAGATTCCTCCCTCCAGGTTTTGAGGTGTACAGGTATAAGAACCTCCCCTTATGATCTTGTAATTATTCCTCTCTTTGATATAAAAGAAAGATTTTGTTTTACCCTGTTTTGGCCTAGAGAGAGAAAATATCTAGAGAGAGATAATCCAAAATTGAGATATTTTTTGATATAAAAAAATCCTCCTAGTGTCTAAAATGGTTTCCCCTTAAACAGAAATTCAAAAAGAACTTTCCAATGTGCATTTGGAATTAATTGAAAAGGAGTATAAAGGACCTTAGCCTAAGGGTCTAGATTTTCAAAAAACATTGAATTATGGTCCAGTTAAGGTTCCTATGGGCCAATAGGATCAATCCAAATGTGGGGAGGAGATAAATCCAATTTATAAAAGAAAACCCCCCCAAAAATGAGTAAATACTCACATAAGATGAAGAGTTGACTAAGGACAAGGTTTATTAGTAAAAAACTATGAGTATTACTAAAAAATTGAGATATTTTGGGTATAATGATTCAATTTTGACACGTTGGTAAGGAGAAGGGAGATCTTAAGGGAGGCGCCTATTTCACATGTGTCGTGGAGTTTTAAACTCAAAAATATTGTGATATTTTTATTTCTCCTCTCTCGTAGATCAAACCAAATCAAAAGGGAGTCAAATCTTGTCCAAATTCAGCCAAACTAAACCTAGAAAATTCTAGAAAATAGTTGGACTTGGTTAGAGGCCTCCCTCACCTATAAATAGATTCCTAGCCCTTTGTAAAAAAATATGAGAACTATACCATACTAGTATTATACTGAAATAATGATATTTTCTATTATCCTCTACAAATTGAAGAGATTGGAGCTTCTCTCTCTCTTCATGGAGACTTCATCAACATACCAAACCAATTGATTGGTTGGGGGCCTCTACTGTGATCAAAGAATCAAGTAATTTAGGAGGTAAAGTGTGGATTATTGTCTTCTTTTCTTAAATCTCTAAATGTTTCTCTTCTCAACCCCTCTCAAGCTTGAGAAGCATTAATTTTAATGGCTTTTGAATACTATTCAAGTTCTTTAATGTATTGTAATGAAGAAATACATAAATTTCCATTTATGCTTAATTTTTAATGGTTTTTAAGCATTTCTTTCTCTCTCCCCCAAAGAATGGTCATTCCTATGACCTATTCTCAATTCAAATGAAGCTTCTCATGAAGCATTTCTCTCTCTCTCTCCCCCAAATAATGGTCATTCCTATGACCTATTCTCAATTCAAATGAAGCTTCTCATGAAGCATTTCTCTAATTTAAAAGTAATTTCTATGCTTGTCTAATTGGAGGCCAAAATAATGGCTTTTAATGCTTTTATGCTATTTAATTTATGGTAAAATTAAGAATCCATCCATAATTGGATAATGATCCAATTAGTGGTTATTCTAGTCACATGAATAATACTAAACTTTATTCTTTTAAATTTATTAGAATTATCAGTAAAGCAGCGGAACTATGGCAAAATTTTTGAAGAATAAACACATAAATCATTTT
The DNA here is from genome assembly GCF_041138505.1 of Cibotium barometz. Taxonomy (NCBI): domain Eukaryota; kingdom Viridiplantae; phylum Streptophyta; class Polypodiopsida; order Cyatheales; family Cibotiaceae; genus Cibotium; species Cibotium barometz. Next base: position 21,109,110 of record NC_141099.1, read on the forward strand.
CATTTATATTATGAAAAGAGGACTTCCTACCATATTCTAGGATTAATCATCCTAGATTAATTGAATGATTCTCATTATAATCATGGAAAATTTGATTTTTATGTTTATGCATAAATAGTAATTAGCAAAAGAGGAATTTCAGGTAATTCATTTTTAATATTAAAAGAGGAATTCCTATGACATTTGGAATTCCATCATTTAGATGGGAAAAGAGAAATTCCTAGCATATTGGAATTATTGGATAATTCATTTAAATTCAAAGATGAATTTTAGATAAATTTATTTTATCTATGAGAAATATTTAAATGTTAAAAAGAGAAATTCCTATGACATTTGAAATTCCATCATTTAGATGGGAAAAGAGAAATTCCTAGCATAATGGAATTAATGAGTATTTTAATTAAATCCAAAGATAAATTTTAGATAAATTTATTTTATTTATGAGAAATATTTAAATGTTAAAAGAGAAATTCCTATGACATTTGGAATTCCATCATTTAGATAGAAAAAGAGAAATTCCTAGCATATTGAAATTATTGGATAATTCGTTTAAACTCAAAGATGAATTTTAGATAAATTTATTTTATCTATGAGAAATATTGTAATGTTAAAAGAGGAATTCCTATGACATTTGGAATTTCATCATTTAGATGGGAAAAGAGAAATTCCTAGCATATTGAAATAATGGATATTTTATTTTAGATGAATTTATTTTATGAGAAATAATTGACGAAAAAAGAGGAATTCCCATGGTATTTGAGATCCAAGAAATAATATGGGAAGAAGAGGAAATTTGAGTATAATTCAATTTATGATTATTTACCAAAAGTGAAAATATGGGTAGAATTGATTTCTACAAATCCCATGTATTCCTTTATTCAAAAGAGGAATATTGAATATAATTCAATTGAGGAATTGAGAAGGAATATGGACATAGTCGTCACACTCAAGAAAAAGAACCTTTGACTAGGCCAAACAATTGGTAGAAATTTAGAAAAAGTCCCATTATCGGTATCAAACTAGAAAAAGCTATTAAATGGGAATAGCATGTGAATGGATGTGATAAGATGTGTATGGGATGTGATAGGATGTGAATGGATGTGATAAGATGTGTATGAGATGTGATAGGATATGAATGGATGTAATAAGATGTGTATAGGATGCGATAGGATGTAAATGAATGTGATAAGATGAAAATAGGATGTGATAAGATGTGATGTAATGAAATGGATGTGGATGTGAATAATGAGATGCGAGGATATGTGAAAGGGTGAGATGGGAAGTAAATGGATGTGGAAAGTGGATGTAGATGTATGGATGCGGATGTGTATGTGGATGTATGGATGTGGAAGAATGCATGTGGATGTGTATGTGGATGTATGGATGTGGATGTGTATGTGAAAGAATGGATGTGGATGTGTATGTGGAAGAATGGATGTGCATATGCATGTGAGAGGATGTGATCTCGATGTGTGAGTAAATGAATGAGATGTAATGTGATGTGAGTCGCGATGTAAATGGATGAGATGTGATGTCATGTGAATCAGGATGTGAATGAATGAGATATGATGTGAAATAGATGTGATGAGATGTGATTTAAATTGGGATAGATATGAATGGATGATATGTGATGTGAATGAATGGATGATATGTGATGTGAATGAATGTAATGTGATGGGATGTGAATCGGGATAGATGTGTGTCAGGACTATGGTCCTACAGAAGTCGAACCCTAGCATAAGTTAATAGCTTTCGGAGTCTCGAGAGTATTATTAGTGCTAGCGGGGTTCAGGGGTTAATGGGTGTTAGGGTTTGGTCGATGTGTGTACACATCTAAGTTAGCACGGCTCTTAAGTACGATGGGCGGCCGGGCTAGGAGGTGTGGACACAGGCCAGGTTTTGGTATAAAACCCAACGAGAAACCCTAACTCGTCAATATATGGTTGGGAGGTGAACCGACTTCCACCCTCTCTTCTTCTCCACGCCTAGGCTATGGCGGCTTGAGGAAGACGCAGCCGTAGTGGAGGTGTTACAATGTGCATGAATGGATAAGATGTGAATGAATGTGATGTGATGAGATGTGAATATGGGTAGATGTGAGTGGATGAGATTTGATGAGGATAAATGAGGAAAGATGCGATGAGATGGAAAATGATGTGATTGGATGAGAATGGGAATACATATGAAATGGATGTGGATTAAGATGGATTGATGTGGAACAATGTGGAAAGATGAGAGTTTGTTATAGAAACTATATTTATGACCTATTTTTAAATGATTGTTTTATGTCAAGAATGTTGGGGAAGCATTTTTGACCGTCTTGTGAATAAACTCGTGGAGACCTAAATTATAAAGTTGCAATAGCTGCTGACAGAGAGTCAACGGAGGACATCTTCTACAAAGGATCCTAGAGGGTGCTGACCATACAGTGCTCGGGCTCTGGGTCGCCGAAGATACTCACACGTGCATCGGGGAAGATATTGGAACAAGGAGTAAGAGTTGTTTTCTAAAACCTGCATGGATGGTCCTCAACGGATGAGTCCATGGCCTTTTTATATGGATCTGTTGGTTGATCTTGCTAATCTTCAACAGAGATTCCATCTTGATTTTTATAAGAGAATATATTGTCGGGTACTATGAGCTAGGAACTATCGAAAAGGCCCCTGAGGAACAGGTGGTGAGTGTTCTGGTTGCCAATGATGCCATGGGTACACGGATGAAGGAATGATTGGAAATTAGGATTCAACTGGATATTTTGGAGGATTATGATCAATGACACTATGGTTTCATTAAATGATTGTTTTAAAGATAGCTGACTCAATGAAAAAGGCCATTTCATATTGGGTGTGTAAGTGGTGTGACTGGCGTTAAATTTGCATGAATATCTAGCTAGGGGGCTTGGGAACTCTTTTCCCTGGTACCCGGGACAAAACCTAACCAAATTCCTAATTGGATCCCATCACTACAGTGGTTGGGTGGTTGGCTAGCCCATGGGATTGGATGGGGTTAGGCTGGACTGATGGATCCGTAAAATGAGACTCAATTCTGTTATAGTACGATAGATGAAGTAAATCCAGGTTAGAAACTGTTCTATGGAAAAAGAATCAATGGCTGTGCCTCTCGATGGGGAAAAAAGCATTGGTTTCTATGATCCAAGTGCAAGTATCTTCCTTGATCTGACCAAGTGACACAGGTTTGGTCGCATCAGTTTGGTCAATAATCACCCTGACTACGTTAGAGTACAAATATCCTGGAGGACTCGCCCGTGCTTTCTGGGTGAGGGAAGTTTTTTCGAGTTCGGTTTTTGAAGAACCAAGGGATTAGTCACTTGTCCGGATATCCGTGGTGGTGGGCGAGGCCCTGAGTGAGGGATCCTGCCCCATGCAAGGAGTGCTACTTCCGCTGCTAGCACCCCCGAATCCATTGCGTGGAGGGGCCAGGGATCTTTTAGCTGGTATCAGAGCAAATTGACTAAAGTGGTCAACTGAGAAGCCAAAAATGTCAAAAATTTATGAGGCAACAATAAAAGGTTGGAATTGTGTGATGAAATTCATACAAATTAATATTCAAACTGAAATTCGTAAATTGGTAATTGGGTCTTCAAATGGAAGTACCGCAATTGTATGGAATCCCTGACTTGCTTGAGGCCTAAACATGATGGTATTTACCTTATAATTCCAAGGACCATGACTACCCGTATATACCGAGGGTATAATAGCTCTTTACTAGCAGTATATATGAGTAAATCTAAGACCTTGAAATTATAAGTGAAAATGCTATCCAGATGATGAATTCGAATGTGGTTGATATTAAGATTCTGGTTGATATGATATTAAGATTCTATCCATATGATGAGTTCGAATGTGGTTGATATGATATTAAGATTCTATCCAGATGATGAATTCGAATGTGGTTGATATGATATTAAGATTCTGGTTGAGATTTGATGAGTTGATTTGGATTTTGATTTGAGATGATTCCTGAATTTTGGTTGAAAAGCGATCAGTTGAACAAAGCCACAATGACGATGAATGGGACGAGTCCCTGTGATGAAGTTCGTGATAAAGACTTCAGCAAATCACTACGGGATTAGTGGATTGTGTTGACAGATTGCTATTGTCAACACTAGACCTAGTGGATCCAGTTAAGGGATGACAAGTTAAAAACGTGCATAACTGAAACTTCCATGGAGGAATGTTCAGATGGAATTCTCGATCTGATGGACCATTATTGTGTTAAGAATATGAATGATATATTCTGAATGAATTGTTATTTTGTTAATGAGTTCTATATAAGGGATCTTTATCCCATGATTCTGTGGAGAGCTGACCAATCTAAAGAACCCCAGAATCAGTTGGATCCAAAGTCGTATTTGAATAAGGGACTTAACAAGAATTTTCATATTGATAGGATCATGGATCAAGGTCGTTATGGTAGGAATGATAACCCCAACTCGATGAGGAAGAGCTCGACTTGGATGTTTGTAAAACTCTTCATAAAGCTCTTCATAGATCACAGCCTGGACCTTTCAAGAGTGAAGGGGAAAACTTGGGCGAGACTATGGGGAAGTGGATCAAAGCAATGGAAGAGTACTTCGATGTCACCGAGTACAATGAGAAGAGCAAAATGGCTCTTGCAAGGCGAAAGATAGTAGAAACAACCAGAGTAGCATGGAGAAACCACTACAAGACAAACCATGTGGATCGAAACACTCAGACATGGAATGATCTCAAAATTTACCTAAGGAAGAGATTCTGTCCTTCTGACTTTTTGGAAACAAAGATGAACGAATTCTTAGACTTACCCCCCCAGGGGAGCAGAACTATTGAAGTATATCACCAAGCGTTCGCTCTCCTCCTCAAATACTCACCACCGCTGGATGAAGAATAGCTGATGGCCAGGTTCATTTGGGGACTGAACAAACCTTTCAATATCCTAGTGAAGAATGCCAAGCTAGTTTCCATGGCTGAAGCAGTGTGGATGGCGAAGGATTTCGCTAAGGCCTCCTTTGATGTCAAGGTCCCGCCAAAGCTAGCACCATCACCTTTGAAAAGGTTTTTTGCTCCAAAAGGTGATTCCAACCTTCCACCGTCTAAGAGATATAAGGGTCAAGCCCAAGATATGGGAAGTTCTAGAATGGAAGAACTGTCCTTTTCCCAGAACTCAATCCCTTGGAATTCAACTTCAGAAGTTCCACCCTTAAACAAGGGAGTAAAATGATATAACTGTCAAGGATTTGGACATCGCAGTATGGATTGCCCAACATCTTTTGGAACAAGGTTTTTAGGGCAAGAAAATTAGGGATCAAGATTCGAGACTCCAGCTCCTGCCTTCCAGAGTATTAGGTTTCTTTTCGCCAAAATCAAAGAAATCCCAGAGGTAAAATGATATAACTGTCAAGGATTTGGACATCACAGTATGGATTGCCCAACACCTTTTGGAAAAAGGCTTTTAGGGCAAGAAAATTAGGGATCAAGATTCAAGACTCCAGCTCCTTCCTTCCAGAGTATTAGGTTTCTTTTCGCCAAAATCAAAGAAATCCTAGAGGTAGACCGTCTGACCAACCCGTAGTTTAAATCCAAAGTAATGCAAGACCTCTGCCTCTCAGAATAGGGGAAGTCAAAGTGTGATGTTCCCAAATCGGCCGTCCACTTCCAAGGCAGTAACGCTAGAAGTGATTGAAGAAGAAGAAGAGGATGAAAGAGATCGTACTAAACCTACGAGATGAGGACATCTCGTGTTTTTTAAGTGGGGTAGGATGTAAGATTCCTCCCTTCAGGTTTCGAGGTGTACAGGTGTAAGAATCTCCCCTTCTGATCTTGTAATTATTCCTCTCTTTGAAATAAAAGAAAGATTTTGTTTTACCCTATTTTGGCCTAGAGAGAGAAAATATCTAGAGAGAGATAATCCAAAATTGAGATATTTTTGGATATAAAAATCCTCCTAGTGTCTAAAATGGTTTCCCCTGAAATAGAAATTCAAAAAGAACTTTCCAATGTGCATTTGAAATTGATTGAGTATGAGTATAAAGGACCTTAACCTAAGGGTCTAGATTTTCAAAAAAATTTGGATTATGGTCCAATTAAGGTTCCTATGGGCCAATACGATCAATCCAAGTGTGGGGAGGAGATAAATCCAATTTATAAAAGCAAAACCTCCAAAAATGAGTAAATAGTCACATAAGATGAAGAGCTGACTAAGGACAAGGTTTATTAGTAAAAAACTATGAGTATTACTAAAAAAATGAGATATTTTGGGTATAATGATTCAATTTTGACACCTTGGTAAGGAGAAGGGAGCTCTTCAAGAAGGTACCTATTTTACATGTGTGGTGGAGTTTTAAACTCAAAAATATTGTGATATTTTTATCTCTCCTCTCTCCTAGATCAAACCAAATAAAAAAGGAGCCAAATCTTGTCCAAATTCAGCCAAACTGAACCTAGAAAATTCTAGAAAATAGTTGGACTTGGTTAGAGGCCTCCCTCACCTATAAATAGATCCTTAGCCCTTTCTAAAAAAATATGAGAACTATACCATGCCAGTATTATACTGAAATAATGATATTTTCTATTATCCTCTACAAATTGAAGAGATTGGAGCTTCTCTCTCTCTTCAATCTTCCTTGGAGACTTCATCAACATACCAAACCAATTGATTGGTTGGAGGCCTCTCTTGTGATCAAAGAATCAAGTAATTTAGGAGGTGCCTATTTCACATGTGTGGTGGAGTTTTAAACTCAAAAATGTGATATTTTTACCTCTCCTCTCTCCTAGATCAAACCAAATCAACAGGGAGCCAAATCTTGTCCAAATTCAGCCAAACTGAACCTAGAAAATTCTAGAAAATAGTTGGACTTGGTAGGCCTCTCTCACCTATAAATAGATCCTTAGCTCTCTGTAAAAAAATGAGAACTATACCATGCGAGTATTATACTGAAGTAATGAAATTCTTTACAAATTGAAGAGATTGGAGCTTCTCTCTCTCTTCAATATTCCTTGGAGACTTCATCAAACCAATTGATTGGTTGGGGGCCTCTACTATGATCAAAGAATCAAGTAATTTAGGAGGTAAAGTGTGGATTATTGTCTTCTTTTTCTTAAATATCCAAATGTTTCTCTTCTCAACCCTTATCAAGCTTAAGAAGCATTAATTTGAAAGGCTTTTTAATACTATTGAAGTTCTTTAATGTATTGTAATGAAGAAGTATATAAATTTCTATTTATGCTTAATTTATAATGGTTTTTAAGCATTTCTCTCTCTCCCCCAAAGAATGGTCATTCCTATGACCTATTCTCAATTCAAATAAAGTTTCTCATGAAGCATTTCTCTAATTTAAAAGTAATTTCTATGCTTGTCTAATTGGAGGCCAAAATAATGGCTTTTAATACTTTTATGCTATTTAATTTATGGTAAAATTAAGAATCCATCCATAATTGGATAATGATCCAATTAGTGGTTATTCTAGTTACATGAATAATACTAAACTTTATTCTTTCAAATTTATTGAGAGATATCAGTAATAGCAAGCGGAGCTATGGCAATAAACAAATAAATCATTTTTATTTATATTATGAAAAGAGGACTTCCTACCATATTCTAGGATTAATCATCCTAGATTAATTGAGTGATTCCCATTATAATCATGAAAAATTTGATTTTTATGTTTATGCATAAATAGTAATTAGCAAAAGAGAAATTTCTGGTAATTCATTTTTAATGTTAAAAGAGGAATTCCTATGACATTTGGAATTCCATCATTTAGATGGAAAAAGAAAATTTCCTAGCATATTGTAATTATTGGATAATTCATTTAAATTCAAAGATGAATTTTAGATAAATTTATTTTATCTATGGGAAATATTATAATGTTAAAAAAGGAATTCCTATGACATTTGGAATTCCATCATTTAGATGGGAAAAGAGAAATTCCTAGCATATTGAAATAATGGATATTTTATTTTAGATGAATTTATTTTATGAGAAACAAAAGAGTTGTTTTCTAAAACGGAGCATGGATCTGGTTGATTGACCTTGCTGGTCCTCAATGGATGAGTCCATGGCCTTTTTATATGGATCTGTTGGTTGATCTTGCTGATCTTCAACAGAGATTCCATCTTGATTTTTATAAGAGAATATATTGTCAGGTACTATGAGCTAGAAACTATTGAAAAGGCCCCTGAGGAGAACAAGTGGTGAGCATTCTGGTTGTTGCCAATGATGCCATAGGTACACCGATGAAGAAATGATTGGAAATTAGGATTCAAGCGGATATTTTGGAGGATTATGATCAGTAACACTGTAAGATCCCTGTTCCCACCGAGCAACAGATTCGGGATACTAGCAGCGGAAGTAGCACTTCTCGCGCGGGACAGGGGTCCCACACTCGGGGCCTCACCCACGGATATCCGGATAAGAAACTAATCCGTCGGTTGTTCCAAAACCGAACCCGAGAAAACTTCCTTTATCGGAAAGCACGGGTGATTCCACCAGGATAACTTTTTACTCTAACGTAGTCAAGATCATTTCTGATCGAGCTGATCCAATTGCATCTATAAGATACTTGGTCAGATCAAGGAAGAAACTTGCACTTGGATCATAGGGATCAACGCTTTTTTCCCCATTCAAGAGGCACAGCCGTTGATTCCTATCCATAGAACAGTTACTGTCCGGGATTTATTTTATCTATCGTAAAAACAAAAGTTTGAGTCTCGATTTACGGATCCATCAGTCCAGCCTAACCCCATCCAGTCCCATGGGTTAGCCAACCGCCCAACCACTGTAGTGATGGGATCCAATTAAGAATTTGGTTAGGTTTTGTCCCGGGTACCAAGGAAAAGAGTTCCAAGGCCCCCTAGCCGGATGTTCATGCAAAATAAAACTAGTCACACCACTCACACACCCAATATGAAATTGCCTTTTTCAACCAGATTCAACCAGTTTAAAACAATCCTTTAATAAAACCATAGTATCACTGATCACAATCTTCCAATTTATCCCATTGATTCTTAATTTCCCATCATTCCTTCATCAGAGTATATATGGCATCATTGGCAACTAGAACGCTCAGGGGCCGTTTCGATAGTTCCTAGCCCTTAATACTCGGCAATATAATCACTTATCAAGATGGACTCTCGTTGAAGATCAGCAAGATCGACCAACAGATCCATATAAGGGGCCATGGACTCATCCATTGAAGACCAGCAAGGTCAATCAACCAGATCCATGCCCGATTTCAGAAAACAACTCCAACTCTGTTCCAATATCTTCCTCGACGCACGCGTGGGTATCCTAGGCGACCCAGAGCCCGAGCACCATATGGTCAGCACCCTCTAGGATCCTTCGCAGGTGACCTAGCGCTTCACGCATAGGCCGCTTCCTTGGCCCCTCATCCACCGTACCGGAAGCTCACCATTTTAATCGCACCGAGGCTGGTCAAGACCTCGGTCGACCTTGCTACGCGAGACGTCCTTCATTGACTCCCCGTCAGCAGTTGCAACTTTACCATCATGACCTTAATACAAGACGGTCAAAATGCTCCCCCCAGCATTCTTGACATAAAACAATCTTTTACAAACAGCATTTACAAACAGCATTTACAAACAGTTTACAATACAATTTCTATTTTAACTTTCATTTTTCCACATTATCCCTCATCAATCTACATTACTTATTCCATATTCCATTTATATGTATACTCATCCCATCACATCATTTCCATCTCATCACTTCAGATTCCCTCACATCACATATCGTATATTCACATCCATACATCCACATCTATATGCGTACATTCACATCTACATGCATACTTCTACATCTCTATGCATACATCCACATCCACATTCACATTCACCTCCATACATCTACATCTATATGCATACATCCACCTCCACATTCACATCCACATCTATACATCTACATCTACATGCATACATCCACCTCTACATCCACATCTACATCTATACACCTACATCTACATGCATACATCCACATCTCCATTCACATCTACATCTATACATCTACATCTACATGCATCCATCCACCTCCACATCCACATCTACATCTATACATCTATATCTACATGCATACATCCATATCTCCATTCCCATCTACATCTATACATCTACATCTACATGCATCCATCCACCTCCACATCCACATCTACATCTATACATCTACATCTACATGCATACCACTACATCTACATGCATATATCCACATCCACATCTATGCATCTACATCTACATGCATACATCTACATCTCCATTCACATCTACATCTATACATCTACATCTACATGCATCCATCCACATCCCTATTTACATCCTCATCTATACATCTACTTCTACATGCATACATCCACATCTCCATGCATACATCCACCTTCACATTCACACTCACATCCATACATCTACATCTACATGCAAACATCCACATCTCCATGCATAATAAAATTCTTTTAATTAATCTAGGATGATAGTTCCTAGAATATGGTAGGAAGTCCTCTTTTTATGAAATTATTTTATGCGTAATTTCTATAAAAATTTTGCCATAGCTCCGCTACTATGACTGATAAATCTCAATTTTTTCTAAGGGATAAGGCTCATTATTAAAGAAATAATTAGAATGGTCTCTAATTGGATCATCAATCCATAATGGTCTCTAATTGGATCATTAAGAAAATAATTAGAATGGTCTCTAATTGGATCATCAATCCATAATGGATTGAGTCATCAATATACATAAACTAAAAGCATAGAAAAAAGCCATTAATTTGGCCTCAAGCATAGTTTAATCTTGGATTAAGGAAAAGCCTTATGAAAAGCTTCATTTGGATTGAAAAAGGGTCATGAGTATGATCCTTTCTTAAGTGAGAGAGAGAAAAACCATTAGAATTAAATATAAATGGAAATTAACTTCAATAGCATTTATTAAATTATGTAACTCTTCACTACTATTCACCAATTAACTTCAATAGCATTTAAAAAAACCATACCAATTAAGCTTCTCAAGCTTGAGAGGGGTTGAGAAGAGAGAAACATTGAGAATTTATAGAAAAGATCATAATTCACTATACTTATCTTATAATTTGCTTGATTCTTTGTTCACGGTAGAGGCCCCCAACCAATCAATTGGTTTAGTATGTTGATGGAGCCACCAATGGAGATTGAAGAAGAAAGAAGTATCAAAAACTAGTGAATTATAAAAGAATTCACAGTTCTTGGCTTAGGTAGAGTAGAGTAACAACGCATAAGACACTCTATATTTTGGCTTAGGTGGAGTAGAGTAACAAAGCATAAGACACTATATATTTTGGCTTAGGTGGAGTAGAGTAACAAAGCATAAGACACTATATATTTTTCAACAAGGGGAGGCTTCTATTTATAGGAAAATTTGAGCTCCTAACCAACCAAACTGATTCTAGAATTTTCCAAGTCAGTTTGGTCACTTTTTGACCATTTTAGGTCAGTTAAGCTAACTTTTTGGAACTAGACTTGAATGAGGAGAGAGGAGAGATGAAATATCTCAATTTTTATGAGTTTAAAACTCATTCAAGCATGTGAAATATGCACCTCCTTTAAAGAACTCTCCTTCCTTACATATGTGTCATAGTTTTTTTTTTATTAATAAACCTTGTACATTTTCAACTCTTCATCTTATGTGAAATATGCACCTCCTTTAAAGAACTCCCCTTCCTTACATATGTGTTTTTTAAACTAATAAACCTTGTACATTTTCAACTCTTCATCTTATGTGAGCATTTACTCCTTTTTGGATACCCAAAATATCTCATATTTTTAATATTGCTCATAGTTTTTTACTAATAAACCTTGTACATTTTCAACTCTTCATCTTATGTGAAATATGCACCTCCTTTAAAGAACTCCTCTTCCTTACATATGTGTCATAGTTTTTTTTTTAACTAATAAACCTTGTACATTTTCAACTCTTCACCTTATGTGAGCATTTACTCATTTTTGGGTATCTTCTTTTTACAAATTGGATTTGTCTCCTCCCTACACATGTATTGATGCTATTGGCCCATAGGAACCTTAATTGGACCATAGTCTAAAGATTTCTGAAAATCTAGACCCTTAGGCTAAGGTTCTTTATACCTATTTCCAATTAATTCTAATTGCACATTGGAAAATTCTTTTTGAATTTCTGTTTCAAGGGAACTTATTTTAATAAGATGAGTTATTTTTCTATCCAAAAATATTCATAATCTGAATATTCTCTCTCTAGAATAATTTTCTCTCTCTAGGCTAAAACAGTTAGAAACAAGGTCTTTATATTTCTGAAGAGGGATTGATTACAGGGAAAGATACTAGACATCAAAAAGGGGGTTGGGGGAGGAATCTTACATTCTACCCCACTTAAAAAACGCGAGATGTCCTCATCTCGCAACTTGGGATAATTTCGCAAGATGCACGAATATGAGACTTAGAGAAAAATTTTAATCAAGATTAACCACCAAAAAAAGTCTTAAAGAGAGCAAGGTTCAAAATAAGAACAAGATTTAAACTTTATTCATTCTTGGAACTTATACAGTAAAGATAGAAGAACTCTTTACACTTCCATAAGCCCGTCCATCATATGGTCACAAAAGCAGTCCTCACAAGCTGCACAAGTATAGGGTAACTCATCTATGGGAATGATTCTGCTGGTTATTGCCGCACCTATCTCAGTGGTATGAGGTGATCTAACAAAAGGACCTCTGAGAGGCAAGCCAAAAACGGGATAAAGGCATATCTTCTCATGAGGAAGAAAACACGCCAGTAAGAAGACCCGCTCAGAAAACCCAAGATGTCTTGATCTCATGACGTAGTAGTATCGGGGGCCCAAACCCAAGGCTTCAATAACCATGGCCAAGCGGACATTGTTACGAAAGTGCTGCTGACCCCAGGGTGTTACCCTAGTTATGTTTTGATAGGTCCGCCATTTGGTCTGCGCTACAGAAGTTCCTAGGTGAGGAAAAAGTGAGCGCTCATACTGTTCTATAAAGTCTTTCTTCACAGACTCTCTTGCGTCTTGAAGGTGAGAAATCATCATGGATAAAACTAGTTCTTGTTGCCAAGCCATGAAGGAGATTAAGAAAGAAAGGAGATTGATGGGAGTAAGATTACTGTGAGCGACAAGTAAAAGTTACGACTTATATAAAGGAAGGAGCTAGCGTAACCTAGAAGCCAACGGTAACTTGCCACTGAAGTTTTACCATCTTTCCATGATTTGAGTTTGACACATTTTTCTATAGAAGGCATTAAGAATTTTGAGATGAGGAGATAAAAGAAACTTGTAGGCTAAGTCACCTACTTTCATTGAATTCAGATATAAGGATCACAATATCTGGGGGATAACTTCTTATACTCCCCAAGAGATAAAGAACTTCTTTTGGGCCGTACTCGAATGAAAACCAAAACCTTGGTATCCAAAACACCGATTTTCACTTCTGAACTCATTGTTCTAAATCCTTAAAACAAGTGAGACTCCTGAGAAGTATTCTAGGAAAAAGGGTCTTCCTTTTTTTGAACAGAAACTTTCTTTTATTTTAGAGAGGGAATAATTATGAGATCAGAAGGGAGATTCTTACTCCTGTATACCTCGAAGGCTGGGGAGGAATCTTACATTCTACCCCACTTAAAAAGTGCGAGATGTCCTCATCTCGCAAGGTAGAGGACAGCTCTTTTTCTTAAGATCCAAATTTTATTCTGGGGTTCCTTATATTCTGGTCAACCCAACAGAACACTGGGATAAATCTCCCTTATATAGAACTCATCATTAAATAACAATTCATTCAGATCATGTCATTCATATCTTTAACACGATAATGGTCCATTAGACCGAAAAGTTTCCTTCGGAACATTCCTCCACGGAAATTTTTAGTCAAGCAAGTTCTCAATTTGACATCCCTTAACTTGATCTACCGGTCAAATATTAACAGCTAACAGCACAACCCACTAATCTCATAGTGATTTGCTGAATTCATTATCATCATTCTAGTTATGAATATCATCACAGGGACTCGTCCCATTCCCCCTCATTGTGGTTTCATTATATTTCAACTAATTTTTAAAAATCAACATTTTTCAATCAGCATTTTCAATCAGTATTTTCAATCAGAATCCAAATCAATTCATCAATTCTCAAACAGAATTAAAAATCATATCAATCACATTCGAAATCATCATCTAGATAGCATTGACGCTTATAATTTAAAGTCTTAGATTTACTCGTATATACTGTCAGTAAAGAGCTGCAGTATACTCTCGGTATATACGGGTAGTCACGGCCCTTGGAATTATAAGATAATTACTATCATGTCTAGGCCTCAAGCAAGTCAGGGATTCTATGTAATTGTGAAACTTCCATTTGAAGACCCAATTACCAAACTACGACTTTCAGTTTGAATATCAAATTGTATGAATTATATCACACAATTATAACCTTTTTGTGTTTCTTGATAAATTTTTGACATATTTGTCTTCTCAGTTGATCTTTATTACCCAAATGCTCTGATACCAACTGTAAGATCCCTGTTCCCACCGAGCAACAGATTCGGGATACTAGCAGCGGAAGTAGCACTTCTCGCGCGGGACAGGGGTCCCACACTCGGGGCCTCACCCACGGATATCCGGATAAGAAACTAATCCGTCGGTTGTTCCAAAACCGAACCCGAGAAAACTTCCTTTACCGGAAAGCACGGGTGATTCCACCAGGATAACTTTTTACTCTAACGTAGTCAAGATCATTTCTGATCGAGCTGATCCAATTGCATCTATAAGATACTTGGTCAGATCAAGAAAGAAACTTGCACTTGGATCATAGGGATCAACGCTTTTTTCCCCATTCAAGAGGCACAGCCGTTGATTCCTATCCATAGAACAGTTACTGTCCGGGATTTATTTTATCTATCGTAAAAACAAAAGTTTGAGTCTCGATTTACGGATCCATCAGTCCAGCCTAACCCCATCCAGTCCCATGGGTTAGCCAACCGCCCAACCACTGTAGTGATGGGATCCAATTAAGAATTTGGTTAGGTTTTGTCCCGGGTACCAAGGAAAAGAGTTCCAAGGCCCCCTAGCCGGATGTTCATGCAAAATAAAACTAGTCACACCACTCACACACCCAATATAAAATTACCTTTTTCAACCAGATTCAACTAGTTTAAAATAATCCTTTAATAAAACCATAGTATCACTGATCACAATCTTCCAATTTATCCCATTGATTCTTAATTTCCCATCATTCCTTCATCAGAGTATATATGGCATCATTGGCAACTAGAACGCTCAGGGGCCGTTTCGATAGTTCCTAGCCCTTAATACTCGGCAATATAATCACTTATCAAGATGGACTCTCGTTGAAGATCAGCAAGATCGACCAACAGATCCATATAAGGGGCCATGGACTCATCCATTGAAGACCAGCAAGGTCAATCAACCAGATCCATGTCCGATTTCAGAAAACAACTCCAACTCTGTTCCAATATCTTCCTCGACGCACGCGTGGGTATCCTAGGCGACCCAGAGCCCGAGCACCGTATGGTCAGCACCCTCTAGGATCCTTCGCAGGTGACCTAGCGCTTCACGCATAGGCCGCTTCCTTGGCCCCTCATCCACCGTACCAGAAGCTCACCATTTTAATCGCACCGAGGCTGGTCAAGACCTCGGCCGACCTTGCTACGCGAGACGTCCTTCATTGACTCCCCGTCAGCAGTTGCAACTTTACCATCATGACCTTAATACAAGACGGTCAAAATGCTCCCCCCAGCATTCTTGACATAAAACAATCTTTTACAAACAGCATTTACAAACAGCATTTACAAACAGTTTACAATACAATTTCTATTTTAACTTTCATTTTTCCACATTATCCCTCATCAATCTACATTACTTATTCCATATTCCATTTATATGTATACTCATCCCATCACATCATTTCCATCTCATCACTTCAGATTCCCTCACATCACATATCGTATATTCACATCCATACATCCACATCTATATGCGTACATTCACATCTACATGCATACTTCTACATCTCTATGCATACATCCACATCCACATTCACATTCACCTCCATACATCTACATCTATATGCATACATCCACCTCCACATTCACATCCACATCTATACATCTACATCTACATGCATACATCCACCTCTACATCCACATCTACATCTATACACCTACATCTACATGCATACATCCACATCTCCATTCACATCTACATCTATACATCTACATCTACATGCATCCATCCACCTCCACATCCACATCTACATCTATACATCTATATCTACATGCATACATCCATATCTCCATTCCCATCTACATCTATACATCTACATCTACATGCATCCATCCACCTCCACATCCACATCTACATCTATACATCTACATCTACATGCATACATCTACATCTACATGCATATATCCACATCCACATCTATACATCTACATCTACATGCATACATCTACATCTCCATTCACATCTACATCTATACATCTACATCTACATGCATCCATCCACATCCCTATTTACATCCTCATCTATACATCTACTTCTACATGCATACATCCACATCTCCATGCATACATCCACCTCCACATTCACACTCACATCCATACATCTACATCTACATGCAAACATCCACATCTCCATGCATAATAAAATTCTTTTAATTAATCTAGGATGATAGTTCCTAGAATATGGTAGGAAGTCCTCTTTTTATGAAATTATTTTATGCGTAATTTCTATAAAAATTTTGCCATAGCTCCGCTACTATGACTGATAAATCTCAATTTTTTCTAAGGGATAAGGCTCATTATTAAAGAAATAATTAGAATGGTCTCTAATTGGATCATCAATCCATAATGGTCTCTAATTGGATCATTAAGAAAATAATTAGAATGGTCTCTAATTGGATCATCAATCCATAATGGATTGAGTCATCAATATACATAAACTAAAAGCATAGAAAAAAGCCATTAATTTGGCCTCAAGCATAGTTTAATCTTGGATTAAGGAAAAGCCTTATGAAAAGCTTCATTTGGATTGAAAAAGGGTCATGAGTATGATCCTTTCTTAAGTGAGAGAGAGAAAAACCATTAGAATTAAATATAAATGGAAATTAACTTCAATAGCATTTATTAAATTATGTAACTCTTCACTACTATTCACCAATTAACTTCAATAGCATTTAAAAAAACCATACCAATTAAGCTTCTCAAGCTTGAGAGGGGTTGAGAAGAGAGAAACATTGAGAATTTATAGAAAAGATCATAATTCACTATACTTATCTTATAATTTGCTTGATTCTTTGTTCACGGTAGAGGCCCCCAACCAATCAATTGGTTTAGTATGTTGATGGAGACACCAATGGAGATTGAAGAAGAAAGAAGTATCAAAAACTAGTGAATTATAAAAGAATTCACAGTTCTTGGCTTAGGTAGAGTAGAGTAACAATGCATAAGACACTCTATATTTTGGCTTAGGTGGAGTAGAGTAACAAAGCATAAGACACTATATATTTTGGCTTAGGTGGAGTAGAGTAACAAAGCATAAGACACTATATATTTTTCAACAAGGGGAGGCTTCTATTTATAGGAAAATTTGAGCTCCTAACCAACCAAACTGATTCTAGAATTTTCCAAGTCAGTTTGGTCACTTTTTGACCATTTTAGGTCAGTTAAGCTAACTTTTTGGAACTAGACTTGAATGAGGAGAGAGGAGAGATGAAATATCTCAATTTTTATGAGTTTAAAACTCATTCAAGCATGTGAAATATGCACCTCCTTTAAAGAACTCTCCTTCCTTACATATGTGTCATAGTTTTTTTTTTATTAATAAACCTTGTACATTTTCAACTCTTCATCTTATGTGAAATATGCACCTCCTTTAAAGAACTCCCCTTCCTTACATATGTGTTTTTTAAACTAATAAACCTTGTACATTTTCAACTCTTCATCTTATGTGAGCATTTACTCCTTTTTGGATACCCAAAATATCTCATATTTTTAATATTGCTCATAGTTTTTTACTAATAAACCTTGTACATTTTCAACTCTTCATCTTATGTGAAATATGCACCTCCTTTAAAGAACTCCTCTTCCTTACATATGTGTCATAGTTTTTTTTTTAACTAATAAACCTTGTACATTTTCAACTCTTCACCTTATGTGAGCATTTACTCATTTTTGGGTATCTTCTTTTTACAAATTGGATTTGTCTCCTCCCTACACATGTATTGATGCTATTGGCCCATAGGAACCTTAATTGGACCATAGTCTAAAGATTTCTGAAAATCTAGACCCTTAGGCTAAGGTTCTTTATACCTATTTCCAATTAATTCTAATTGCACATTGGAAAATTCTTTTTGAATTTCTGTTTCAAGGGAACTTATTTTAATAAGATGAGTTATTTTTCTATCCAAAAATATTCATAATCTGAATATTCTCTCTCTAGAATAATTTTCTCTCTCTAGGCTAAAACAGTTAGAAACAAGGTCTTTATATTTCTGAAGAGGGAATAATTTTCTCTCTCTCTAGAATAATTTTCTCTCTCTAGGCTAAAACAGTTAAAAACAAGGTCTTTATATTTCTGAAGAGGGATTGATTACAAGGAAAGATACTAGACATCAAAAAGGGGGTTGGGGGAGGAATCTTACAAACACTTTGGTTTCATTAAATGATTGTTTTAAAGATAGCTAACTCTGTGAAAAAGGCAATTTCATATTGGGTATGTAAGTGGTGTGACTGGCATTAAATTTGCATGGGGGACCTGGGAACTCTTTTCCCTGGTACCCGGGATAAAGCCTGACCAAATTCCTAATTGGATCCCATCACTACAGTTGTTGGCCCCCCATGGCACTGGGATGGGGTTAGGCTAGACTAATGGATCCGTAAAATGAGACTCAATTCTGTTATAGTACGATAGATGAAGTAAATCCCAGTTAGAAACTGTTCTATGGAAAAAGAATCAATGGCGGCTGTGCCTCTTGTTGGGGAAAAAAGCGTTGGTTTCTATGATCCAAGTGCAAGTATCTTCCTTGATCTGACCAAGTGACTCACAGGTTTGGTCATATCAGTTTTGTCAGTAATCACCTTGACTACGTTAGAGTACAAATATCTTGGAGGACTCGCCCGTGCTTTCTGGGCGAGGGAAGTTTTTCCAGGTTCCGTTTCTTAAGAACCAAGGGATTAGTCTCTTATCCGGATATCCATGGTGGGTGAGGCCCCGAGTGAGGGATTCTGCCCGTGCAAAGAGTGCTACTTCCACTGCTAGCACCCCCGAATCCATTGCGTGGAGGGGGCAAGGATCTTTCAGCTGGTATCAGAGCAAATTGACTAAAGTGGATCAACCGAGAAGCCAAAAATGTCAAAAATTTATGAGGCAACAGTGAAAGGTTGGAATTGTGTGATGAAATTCATACAAATTAATCTTCAGAGATTGAAATTCGTAAATTGGTAATTGGGTCTTCAGATGGAGGTACTGCAATTGTATGGAATCCCTGACTTGCTTGAGGCCTAGACATGAAGGTATTTACCTTATAATTCCAAGGACCGTGACTACTCGTATATACCGAGGGTATAACTGTAGCTCTTTACTAGCAATATATACGAGAAAATCTAAGACCTTGAAATTATAAGCGAAAATGCTATCCAGATGATGAATTCAAATGTGGTTGATATGATTTTATGATTCTGGTTTTGAGATTTGATGAGTTGATTTGGATTCTGATTGAGATGATTCCTGAATTTTGGATTCTGGTTGAGATTTGATGAGTTGATTTGGATTCTGATTGAGATGATTCCTGAATTTTGGTTGAAAAGCGATTAGTTGAACAAAGCCACAATGAGGATGAATGGGACGAGTCCTTGTGATGATGTTCGTAATTGAAATGACGATAAGGACTTTAGCAAATCACTACGAGATTAGTGGATTGTGCTGATAGATTGCTACAGTTAACACTGGACCTAGTGGATCCAGTTAAGGGATGGCAAATTAAAAACCTGCATAACTGAAACTTCCATGGAGGAATGTTCAGATGGAGTTCTCGGTCTGATGGACCATTATTGTGTTAAGAATATGAATGATATGTTCTAAATGAATTATCATCTGATAATGAGTTCTATATAAGGGATCTTTATCCCATGATTCTGTGGAGAGCTGACCAATCTAAAGAACCCCAGAATCAGTTGGATCTAAAGTCGTATTTGAATTGTAAATAAAAAGGGACTTAACAAGAATTTTCATATTGATAGGATCATGGATCAAGGTCGTCATGGTAGGTATGATAACCCCCAACTCGATGAGGAAGAGCTCGACTTGGATGTTCGTAAAACTCTTCATAGATTGCAGCCTGGACCTTTCAAGGGTGAAGGGGAAAACTTGGGCGAGACTGTGGAGAAGTGGATCAAAGCAATGGAAGAGTACTTCGATGTCAAGGTCCCGCCAAAGCTAGCACCATCACCTTTGAAAAGGTTTTTTGCTCCAAAAGGTGATTCCAACCTTCCACCGTCTAAGAGATATAAGGGTCAAGCCCAAGATATGGGAAGTTCCCGAATGGAAGAACTGTCCTTTTCTCGGAACTCAATCCCTTGGAATTCAACTTCAGAAGTTCCACCCTTAAACAAGGGAGTAAAATGATATAACTGTCAAGGATTTGGACATCGCAGTATGGATTGCCCAACACCTTTTGGAACAAGGTTTTTAGGGCAAGAAAATTAGGGATCAAGATTCGAGACTCCAGCTCCTTCCTTCCAGAGTATTAGGTTTCTTTTCGCCAAAATCAAAGAAATCCCAGAGGTAGACCGTCTGACCAACCCGCAGTTTAAATCTAAAGTATTGCAAGACCTCCGCCTCTCAGAATAGGGGAAGTCAAAGTGTGATGTTCCCAAATCGGTCATCCACTTCTAAGGCAGTAACGCTGGAAGTGATTGAAGAAGAAGAAGAGGACGAAAGAGATCGTACTCCACCTACGAGATGAGAACATCTCGTGAGAACATCTCGTGCTTTTTAAGTGGGGTAGGATGTAAGATTCCTCCCTCCAAGTTTTGAGGTATACAGGTGTAAGAATCTCCCCTTCTGATCTTGTAATTATTCCTCTCTTTGAAATAAAAGAAAGATTTTGTTTTACCCTATTTTGGTCTAGAGAGAGAAAATGTCTAGAGAGAGATAATCCAAAATTGAGATATTTTTGGATATAAAAATCCTCCTAGTGTCTAAAATGGTTTCCCCTGAAATAGAAATTCAAAAAGAACTTTCCAATGTGCATTTGAAATTGATTGAGTATGAGTATAAAGGACCTTAGCCTAAGGGTCTAGATTTTCAAAAAAATTTGGATTATGGTCCAATTAAGGTTCCTATGGGCCAATACGATCAATCCAAGTGTGGGGAGGAGATAAATCCAATTTATAAAAGCAAAACCTCCAAAAATGAGTAAATAGTCACATAAGATGAAGTGGTTAGAGGCCTCCCTCACCTATAAATATATCCTTATCCCTCTGTAAAAAAATATGAGAACTATACCATGCGAGTATTATACTGAACTAATGATATTTTCTATTATCCTCTAAAAATTCTTTACAAATTGAAGAGATTGGAGCTTCTCTCTCTCTCTCTTCAATATTCCTTGGAGACTTCATCAAACCAATTTGATTGGTTGGGGGCCTCTACTGTGATCAAAGAATCAAGTAATTTAGGAGGTAAAGTGTGGATTATTGTCTTCTTTTTCTTAAATATCCAAATGTTTCTCTTCTCAACCTCTATCAAGCTTGAGAAGCATTAATTTAAAAGGCTTTTTAATACTATTGAAGTTCTTTAATGTATTGTAATGAAGAAGTATATAAATTTCTATTTATGCTTAATTTATAATGGTCTTTAAGCATTTCTCTCTCCCCCCCAAAGAATGGTCATTCCTATGACCTATTCTCAATTCAACTTGGAATTCAACTTCAGAAGTTCCACCCTTAAACAAGGGAGTAAAATGATATAACTGTCAAGGATTTGGACGTCGCAGTATGGATTGCCCAACACTTTTGGAACAAGGTTTTTAGGGCAAGAAAATTCGGGATCAAGATTTGAGACTCCAGCTTCTTCCTTCCAGAGAAGTAGGTTTCTTTTCGCCAAAATCAAAGAAATCCCAGAGGTAGACCGTCTGACCAACCCGCAGTTTAAATCCAAAGTAATGCAAGACCTCCGCCTCTCAGAATAGGGGAAGTCAAAGTGTGATGTTCCCAAATCGGTCGTCCACTTCCAAGGCGGTAATGCTGGAAGTGATTGAAGAAGAAGAAGAGGAAGAAATAGATCGTAGTTCACCTACGAGATGAGAACAGGTAGGATATAAGATTCCTCCCTCCAGGTTTTGAGGCGTATAGGTGTAAGAATCTCCCCTTCTGATCTTGTAATTATTCCTCTCTTTGAAATAAAAGAAAGATTCTGTTTTACCCTATTTTGGCCTAGAGAGAGAAAATGTCTAGAGAGAGATAATCCAAAATTGAGATATTTTTGGATATAAAAATCCTCCTAGTGTCTAAAATGGTTTCCCCTGAAATAGAAATTCAAAAAGAACTTTCCAATGTGCATTTGAAATTGATTGAGTATGAGTATAAAGGACCTTAGCCTCAGGATCTAGATTTTCAAAAAAAATTAGATTATGATCCAATTAAGGTTCCTATGGGCCAATACGATCAATCCAAGTGTGGGGAGGAGATAAATCCAATTTATAAAAGCAAAACCTCCAATTTATAAAAGCAAAACCTCCAAAAATGAGTAAATAGTCACATAAGATGAAGAGTTGACTAAGGACAAGGTTTATTAGTAAAAAACTATGAGTATTACTAAAAAAATGAGATATTTTGGGTATAATGATTCAATTTTGACACCTTGGTAAGGAGAAGGGAGCTCTTCAAGGAGGCACCTATTTCACATGTGTGGTGGAGTTTTAAACTCAAAAATATTGTGATATTTTTATCTCTCCTCTCTCCTAGATCAAACCAAATCAAAAAGGGAGCCAAATCTTGTCCAAATTCAGCCAAACTGAACCTAGAAAATTCTAGAAAATAAATGGAATTGGTTAGAGGCCTCCCTCACCTATAAATAGATCCTTAGCCCTTTGTAAAAAAATATGAGAACTATACCATGCCAGTATTATATTGAAATAATGATATTTTCTATTTTCCTCTACAAATTGAAGAGATTGGAGCTTCTCTCTCTCTTCAATCTTCCTTGGAGACTTCATCAACATACCAAACCAATTGATTGGTTGGAGGCCTCTCTTGTGATCAAATAATCAAGTAATTTAGGAGGCGCCTATTTCACATGTGTGGTGGAGTTTTAAACTCAAAAATGTGATATTTTTATCTCTCCTCTCTCCTAGATCAAACCAAATCAACATGGAGCCAAATCTTGTCCAAATTCAGCCAAACTGAACCTAAAAAATTCTAGAAAATAGTTGGACTCGGTTAGAGGCCTCCCTCACCTATAAATAGATCCTTAGCCCTCTGTAAAAAAATATGAGAACTATACCATGCAAGTATTATACTGAACTAATGATATTTTCTATTATCCTCTAAAAATTCTTTACAAATTGAAGAGATTGGAGCTTCTCTCTCTCTTCAATATTCCTTGGAGACTTCATCAAACCAATTTGATTGGTTGGGGGCCTCTACTGTGATCAAAGAATCAAGTAATTTAGGAGGTAAAGTGTGGATTATTGTCTTCTTTTTCTTAAATATCCAAATGTTTCTCTTCTCAATCCCTATCAAGCTTAAGAAGCATTAATTTGAAAGGCTTTTTAATACTATTGAAGTTCTTTAATGTATTGTAATGAAGAAGTATATAAATTTCTATTTATGCTTAATTTATAATGGTTTTTAAGCATTTCTCTCTCTCCCCCCAAAGAATGGTCATTCCTATGACCTATTCTCAATTCAAATAAAGCTTCTCATGAAGCATTTCTCTAATTTAAAAGTAATTTCTATGCTTTTCTAATTGGAGGCCAAAATAATGGCTTTTAATACTTTTATGCTATTTAATTTATGGTAAAATTAAGAATCCATCCATAATTGGATAATGATCCAATTAGTGGTTATTCTAGTCACATGAATAATACTAAACTTTATTCTTTTAAATTTATTGAGAGATATCAGTAATAGCAAGCGGAGCTATGGCAATAAACAAATAAATCATTTTCATTTATATTATGAAAAGAGGACTTCCTACCATATTCTAGGATTAATCATCCTAGATTAATTGAATGATTCTCATTATAATCATGGAAAATTTGATTTTTATGTTTATGCATAAATAGTAATTAGCAAAAGAGAAATTTCTAGTAATTCATTTTTAATGTTAAAAGAGGAATTCCTATGACATTTGGAATTCCATCATTTAGATGGAAAAAGAGAAATTCCTAGCATATTGGAATTATTGGATAATTCATTTAAATTCAAAGGTGAATTTTAGATAAATTTATTTTATCTATGGGAAATATTGTAATGTTAAAAGAGGAATTCCTATGACATTTGGAATTCCATCATTTAGATGGGAAAAGAGAAATTCCTAGCATATTGAAATAATGGATATTTTATTTTAGATGAATTTATTTTATGAGAAATAAAAGAGTTATTTTCTGAAACGGAGCATGGATCTGGTTGATTGACCTTGCTGGTCCTCAATGGATGAGTCCATGGCCTTTTTATATGGATCTGTTGGTTGATCTTGCTGATCTTCAACAGAGATTCCATCTTGATTTTTATAAGAGAATATATTGTCGGGTACTATGAGCTAGGAACTATTGAAAAGGCCCCTGAGGAGAACAAGTGGTGAGCATTCTGGTTGTTGCCAATGATGCCATAGGTACACCGATGAAGGAATGATTGGAAATTAGGATTCAACCGGATATTTTGGAGGATTATGATCAGTGACACTATGGTTTCATTAAATGATTGTTTTAAAGATAGCTAACTCTGTGAAAAAGGCAATTTTTTATTGGGTGTGTAAGTGGTGTGACTGGCATTAAATTTGCATGGGGGACCTGGGAACTCTTTTCCCTGGTACCCGAGACAAAACCTGACCAAATTCCTAATTGGATCCCATCACTACAGTGGTGGGCGGTTGGCTAGCCCATGGCACTGCATGGGGTTAGGCTGGACTAATGGATCCGTAAAATGAGACTCAATTCTGTTATAGTACGATAGATGAAGTAAATCCTAGTTAGAAACTGTTCTATGGAAAAAGAATCAACGGCGGCTGTGCCTCTCGATGGGGAAAAAAGCGTTGGTTTCTATGATCCAAGTGCAAGTATCTTCCTTGATCTGACCAAGTGACTCACAGGTTTGGTCAGATCAATTTTGTCAGTAATCACCTTGACTACGTTAGAGTGCAAATATCCTGGAGGACTCTCCCGTGCTTTCTGGGCGAGGGAAGTTTTTCCAGGTTCCGTTTTTTAAGAACCAAGGGATTAGTCTCTTATCCGGATATCCGTGGTGGGTGAGGCCCCGAGTGAGGGATTCTACCCCGCGCAAGGAGTGCTACTTCCACTGCTAGCACCCCCGAATCCATTGCATGGAGGGGGCAGGGATCTTTCAGCTGGTATCAGAGCAAATTGACTAAAGTGGATCAACCGAGAAGCCAAAAATGTCAAAAATTTATGAGGCAACAGTAAAAGGTTGGAATTGTGTGATGAAATTCATTCAAATTAATCTTCAGACTGAAATTCGTAAATTGGTAATTGGGTCTTCAGATGGAGGTACCGTAATTGTATGGAATCCCTGACTTGCTTGAGGCCTAGACATGAAGGTATTTGTTGAAAATACAAGTGAATAGGGTGTGTGCGGGAACAGGCTCTTGGATATCAGAGGCTGTAAAAGAGAAGATGTTATTGTGAAAGAACCTGTGAAAAGGTGAGAAGAATCTACTGGGAGAGAATAAAGGGTAGCATGAGAGAATTTAGGAGTGTGGAGTTATTCTGCGAGATATTCGGGGAAAAGAGAAGAGGTGGAGAGAATCAGGCAAAAGGTGGAGATATTCTGGGAATGAATCATGGAGAAATCAATGGGATTTGATGCTTGATGTAAACACTATAAATTGAGGCATAGCCCTAACGAGAATTTGCTAGTTTTTGAGTATCCATGCCTACATTAATCTATTTGCTAATTATTCACTAATTACGTCTTAATCATTTGCTAATCACTTTGTTAATGATGTTGATTCTAGTCTTTGATCCACCATAGCTCATCATTATGCTCAAATTTCAACAGTATTTACCTTATAATTCCAAGGACCGTGACTCCTCGTATATACCGAGGGTTATAACTGCAGCTCTTTACTAGTAGCATATACGAGAAAATCTAAGACCTTGAAATTATAAGCGAAAATGCTATCCAGATGATGAATTCAAATGTGGTTGATATGATTTTATGATTCTGGTTGAGATTTGATGAGTTGATTTGGATTCTGATCGTATACGAGAAAATCTAAGACCTTGAAATTATAAGCAAAAATGCTATCCAGATGATGAATTCAAATGTGGTTGATATGATTTTATGATTCTGGTTGAGATTTGATGAGTTGATTTGGATTCTGATTGAGATGATTCCTGAATTTTGGATTCTAGTTGAGATTTGATGAGTTGATTCGGATTCTGATTGAGATGATTTTATGATTCTGGTTGAGATTTGATGAGTTAATTTGGATTCTGATTGAGACGATTCCTGAATTTTGGTTGAAAAGCGATTAGTTGAACAAAGCCACAATGAGGATGAATGGGATGAGTCCTTGTGATGATGTTCGTAATTGAAATGACGATAAGGACTTTAACAAATCACTACGAGATTAGTGGATTGTGCTGATAGATTGCTACAGTTAACACTGGACCTAGTGGATCCAGTTAAGGGATGGCAAATTAAAAACCTGCATAACTGAAACTTCCATGGAGGAATGTTCAGATGGAGTTCTCGGTCTGATGGACCATTATTGTGTTAAGAATATAAATGATATGTTCTGAATGAATTATCATCTGATAATGAGTTCTATATAAGGGATCTTTATCCCATGATTCTGTGGAGAGCTGACCAATCGAAAAAACCCCAGAATCAATTGAATCTAAAGTCGTATTTGAATTGTAAATAAAAGGGACTTAACAAGAATTTTCATATTGATAGGATCATGGATCAAGGTCGTCATGGTAGGTATGATAACCCCCAACTCGATGAGGAAGAGCTCGACTTGGATGTTCGTAAAACTCTTCATAGATTGCAGCCTGGACCTTTCAAGGGTGAAGGGGAAAACTTGGGCGAGACTGTGGAGAAGTGGATCAAAGCAATGGAAGAGTACTTCGATGTCAAGGTCCCGCCAAAGCTAGCACCATCACCTTTAAAAAGGTTTTTTGCTCCAAAAGGTGATTCCAACCTTCCACCGTCTAAGAGATATAAGGGTCAAGCCCAAGATATGGGAAGTTCCAGAATGGAAGGACTATCCTTTTCCCAGAATTCAACTTCAAAAGTTCCACCCTTAAATAAGGGAGTAAAATGATATAACTGTCAAGGATTTGGACATCGCAGTATGGATTGCCCAACACCTTTTGGAACAAGGTTTTTAGGGCAAGAAAATTAGGGATCAAGATTCGAGACTCCAGCTCCTTCCTTCCAGAGTATTAGGTTTCTTTTCGCCAAAATCAAAGAAATCCCAGAGGTAGACCGTCTAACCAACCCGCAGTTTAAATCCAAAGTAATGCAAGACCTCCGCCTCTCAGAATAGGGGAAGTCAAAGTGTGATGTTCCCAAATCGGTCGTCCACTTCCAAGGCAGTAACGCTGGAAGTGATTGAAGAAGAAGAAGAGGACGAAAGAGATCGTACTCCACCTACGAGATGAGAACATCTCGTGTTTTTTAAGTGGGGTAGGATGTAAGATTCCTCCCTCCAAGTTTTGAGGTGTACAGGTGTAAGAATCTCCCCTTTTGATCTTGTAATTATTCCTCTCTCTGAAATAAAAGAAAGATTCTGTTTTACTCTATTTTGGCCGAGAGAGAGAAAATATCTAGAGAGAGGTAATCCAAAATTGAGATATTTTTGGATATAAAAATCCTCCTAGTGTCTAAAATGGTTTCCCCTGAAATAGAAATTCAAAAAGAACTTTCCAATGTGCATTTGAAATTGATTGAGTATGAGTATAAAGGACCTTAGCCTAAGGGTCTAGATTTTCAAAAAAAATTAGATTATGGTCCAATTAAGGTTCCTATGGGCCAATATGATCAATCCAAGTGTGGGGAGGAGATAAATCCAATTTATAAAAGCAAAACCTCCAAAAATGAGTAAATAGTCACATAAGATGAAGAGTTGACTAAGGACAAGGTTTATTAGTAAAAAACTATGAGTATTACTAAAAAAATGAGATATTTTGGGTATAATGATTCAATTTTGACACCTTGGTAAGGAGAAGGGAGCTCTTCAAGGAGGCACCTATTTCACATGTGTGGTGGAGTTTTAAACTCAAAAATATTGTGATATTTTTATCTCTCCTCTGATCAAACCAAATCAAAAAGGGAGCCAAACCTTGTCCAAATTCAGCCAAACTGAACCTGGAAAATTCTAGAAAATAGTTGGACTTGGTTAGAGGCCTCCCTCACTGGAGAGACGGAAAACTCTCTCACTTGTAGCAAGAGTAGCATGATCCACGTATAGCTCAATCCAATGGGATTTGCATCCCTTTCGAAGCTAGGGATTCAACCCGTACCGGTGCACAAAAGCTTATCCACAAATGGAGAGAATGCTTATGCCTACCATCACATGACACTAGACTTAGCACACACATAAGCTCAACTTGCCCTCATTCTTACACACCCATTCATTCACAAATACAAGAAAGAGGAACACATTCACTATGCACACAAGCAAAGAGAAAGACCTCACTCCACTCCTATCTTCCTACAAGCATGCACACTCTCAAGCATCAAGCTTCCATGAAAGCTTCAAATCAATCCACATACTCAAAAATGAAATACTAAAAGCATGCATAAGAGTAAAATGATTAGAGAAGAGGATGAGAAAAGACTCATGACATTGCTATTGATTCAATGAAGAGATTTATCTCATACAAAGATGTAGATGGGGTGAGAGAAGAGTCTTCACCTCTATGGAGAAGAGGGAGAGTAGCTCTCTCAAAGGAGCTCTTGCATGAACTTAGCCCAAAGTGTACATAAGCTCTCAAATGAGCCACTTTTTATACAAAAACTCTAAAACTCCCAAAACTTCCCATGTGGGATTATTCTTAAGCCCACTCCCACACTCATCTACAACTTGGAACTCTTTACAAGAGCCCTAAATAAGAATGTCACTTGTTTTCCTGCTTGCATCTTTTTGTTGCATCCTTGCATTGATCTCCACTCGTCACGCAACACTCCCCCCTTCCTATTTTGCGCACATCCTCGAGCGCGGTAGAAGCAAGAGCTGCAAAAAACAATGGATACAAGTAAAGCCTTTTATTGAAAAAAACCAGCAATGACAATTTCACACATGAGCATACAAGTGAAAGGCTGATTAGAGTTTAAAGTGCTAAAAGAGGTGAGTAAAGACTAGTCAAAGTGAGACTAAGTGGTAGATAGTTCTATGCAAAGGCAAGTGTGCTTGCACACCACAGGTTATGACCGAAGTCTCAATGTCCTACAAGTATTTAAGTTATTCCTAAGTGGCAAACCTACTCCTAAATATGAGCAATGGTGATTGGACCTCTTCTTCTTTTCATGTCTTCTTCTTCTTCTTCTTCTTCTTCTTCTTTTTTGGTGTGTGTGTAAAAGATGATAAAGAGGAAGGTTCCATCCCAATGAGACCCAAGCAATGGCCAAGAGACCTCCGCCAAGAGAATCTAAAGGCCGCTAAGTATCTCAAGGGCGACAGATCCTTTTCTTTCTTTTTGACATAAGGAGTATCCCATGAAGATGAGGGCATCGGTCTCAAGGGTCCATAATGTACCCTAGATTCCTACCAACATCTATCAAGGCGATAGAGTCCTTGAAGGTCTTTTTTTGAATCTTTTAGACGTCAGTGTTCACCCCATGGAGACCAAGGCATCGGCCCCAAGGTGCTAAGACAACCCCAAGTCCTACCAAGCATTCCACATGGCTGTAGACACGTCATGTCTCGATTCACTTGTATATATTTTTTAGGGTAAATTTTTGTAAATGTTTTATTAATCCTAGCACCTAGCCCATACCTAAGAGGTAGCTACTACTAGGGATAACTAATATACTTTGAGAGCATAAGAACTTGGCATACTCCATTGGTATATATCCTACACCATCTTCAAATAGAAATACCTTCTACTAAGTCCTCTAAGAATCTAGAAATCACTCACCACATTTTAACAACTAATTTAAAACTTAAACCAGCCAAATGTGTGTGAACATGCAAACAATGTATCCAAAAATTAAAAGCACATAAAGAACAAAAGATTATGATTTGAATACACCTATTGTAGTGCTCGTTGATGTTGTGTGTTTGCATTGATGCATTGCTGATGTTGTGCAGATTGCTGCTCTTTGCTCTTTGTAGGCATTGCATGTCTCCCCCCTTCCTAATTTGTGTGCACGGTAGGTGGACTATTGGGGCGTGTTTGTATGCTCTTGTTTAGCTAAGATCTCTGCAAAATGTTTATTAATAAACAAGAAAAGAAAAGAAAGGAATAAAATTTGTTATTGGTGCCAATCACCGAATATCGCCGAGGGGAAAAACCCAGTGGGAGAAAAGTGCCCTGGCTTGTTGATCTTATTGTGGAGTCGCTGAGCTTACCCTTGCACTGGTGGTGGATCCATGTCCACTTCTGCTGGAAAGATGGTATCAATCACTTCAGGATGTAAGGACAACCCTGTACAAAAATCGACCTCTGGAGAAGGTGGTAGAGGAAGGAGTGCTTCCTCGCTAAAATATGGCATTGGTTCTATGGGAAGGTTAAGCAGACAATTTTGATTTTGGAACTGCTCAATGTAGGTACTCATAGTGATCCAAAATTGACATGTTGAGGCTTGGGGAAGGAGGGCTTGCAAGATAGGTGGTTGCAAGTCATTTATGCATGTATCCTTCCATTGTTGTGCTTGAACCTCCTCAGGTAATCTACCTTGATTTGGTCCTCTCTCTGGTATTCTCACATTAAGAAGGTTATGGCGTTGGGGTGTAATTCCCACAATTTGTTTCATTAAGCCCGTGCCATATCATCTAAAGTAAGAGCGGCATATCCAACAAATGTGTGAAGCTTCTCCTAATATGAGTCGTGCACACTCTTGACAATGTGATAGAATAAAGTGACAAAGTGATGCCCACAGCAATTTTCACCTAAGGGAGCATAAAAGTACCTAGAAAGAGTTTGAAAAGGAGGAGCACTATAACCCCCGCGATGTTCAGGTTGAGTACTATCAGGGTCAATGCACATATATCTCGCCAAGTATCCATTAGGAGGTATCTAGGCGTAGAACAATGAAATTTAGAAACACTCATATCCATCATTACAATCCCAATCAAAAACATTGTAGATAAGATCATCTCAAAAAGAACACAATCCTCTAAAGGCACAAGGAACCACATTAGTAAATGTGAGTCTATTCAAACACTGATCTACCAAAGAGCTTCAATTGTAGTGTTAATGCCTTACATTTGGTTTTGGGTATGTCCTTCTTAAGAGGTGGGAAGGTTAGCAATTGTCGAGGAATTTGAGCAAGATAAGAGGATTAAGGCATTGAAGTGCTAGAATCTATGCTCAAAGGAGACTCATGTAAAGTTGGATTTGTCTTAGATTCACAAGTTGATGGTGGAATTGTGTAACAAGGAGAAATTGGGACAACTGGTGATTCAATACATGTTTTGGGAAGGTCAACACAAGGAGATTTGTAGGTACTATCACAACCACCTATCCTATCTTGGAGAGGTTGTGTTGATTTCCTTTGCACCCACTGATATGGAAAACCAAGGGTGGCTTTTGGAATCTTATTGATACACTCTTTTACCCCTAGCAAACCATGGCATTTGGGAAGCCAAAGTGCTGTTGCACCCTCATAATAGCCTTGTGCTTTAAGAACATGCTTTGGGACCCAACGAGTAACAATCTGAGGTTTAGGCTTGGAAAAGATGTGCTTTTTAGGAGGCTTAGCAACTAGGCTAGATGGTACAAGTTTGTACGCATCTTTGGGTAGCCAAATTGATAATTCCTTCTTGCCTGGCCTTCTTTGAGCAGTGACTAGAGTAGTTGGAACATGCCAGCCATGGCCCTCACTTGAGGACTCATCGATTATCCACATCATTTGTGTTGGAGCTTCCAGAGCAGATTTTAAAAGTGGGTTGTGTAAGGTAGAAACACCACCCTTTTGACATGATAAAGCTCGTGGAGTAGCAGATCCCAATACGCAATCAGAATCAATTTGCAATTTATATTGTCTATTCTTCCCACAAATGGAGAGAATGCTTATGGGGCTACCATCACATGACACTAGACTTAGCACACACACAAGCTCAACTTGCCCTCATTCTTACACACCCATTCATTCACAAATACAAGCAAGAGGAACACATTCACTATGCACACAAGCAAAGAGAAAGACCTCACTCCACTCCTATCTTCCTACAAGCATGCACACTCTCAAGCATCAAGCTTCCATGAAAGCTTCAAATCAATCCACATACTCAAAAATGAAATACTAAAAGCATGCATAAGAGTAAAATGATTAGAGAAGAGGATGAGAAAAGACTCATGACATTGCTATTGATTCAATGAAGAGATTTATCTCATACAAAGATGTAGATGGGGTGAGAGAAGAGTCTTCACCTCTATGGAGAAGAGGGAGAGTAGCTCTCTCAAAGGAGCTCTTGCATGAACTTAGCCCAAAGTGTACATAAGCTCTCAAATGAGCCACTTTTTATACAAAAACTCTAAAACTCCCAAAACTTCCCATGTGGGATTATTCTTAAGCCCACTCCCACACTCATCTACAACTTGGAACTCTTTACAAGAGCCCTAAATAAGAATGTCACTTGTTTTCCTGCTTGCATCTTTTTGTTGCATCCTTGCATTGATCTCCACTCGTCACGCAACACTCACCTATAAATAGATCCTTAGCCCTTTGTAAAAAAATATGAGAACTATACCATGCCAGTATTATACTGAAATAATGATATTTTCTATTATCCTCTACAAATTGAAGAGATTGGAGCTTCTCTCTCTCTTCAATCTTCCTTGGAGACTTCATCAACATACCAAACCAATTGATTGGTTGGAGGCCTCTCTTGTGATCAAAGAATCAAGTAATTTAGGAGGTGCCTATTTCACATGTGTGGTGGAGTTTTAAACTCAAAAATGTGATATTTTTATCTCTCCTCTCTCCTAGATCAAACCAAATCAACAGGGAGCCAAATCTTGTCCAAATTTAGCCAAACTAAACCTAGAAAATTCTAGAAAATAGTTGGACTCGGTTAGAGGCCTCCCTCACCTATAAATATATCCTTAGCCCTCTGTAAAAAAATATGAGAACTATACCATGCGAGTATTATACTGAACTAATGATATTTTCTATTGTCCTCTAAAAATTCTTTACAAATTGAAGAGATTGGAGCTTCTCTCTCTCTCTTCAATATTCCTTGGAGACTTCATCAAACCAATTTGATTGGTTGGGGGCCTCTACTGTGATCAAAGAATCAAGTAATTTAGGAGGTAAAGTGTGGATTATTGTCTTCTTTTTCTTAAATATCCAAATGTTTCTCTTCTCAACCCCTATCAAGCTTGAGAAGCAATAATCTGAAAGGCTATTTAATACTATTGAAGTTCTTTAATGTATTGTAATGAAGAAGTATATAAATTTCTATTTATGCTTAATTTATAATGGTTTTTAAGCATTTCTCTCTCCCCCCAAAAGAATGGTCATTCCTATGACCTATTCTCAATTCAAATAAAGCTTCTCATGAAGCATTTCTCTAATTTAAAAGTAATTTCTATGCTTGTCTAATTGGAGGCCAAAATAATGGCTTTTAATACTTTTATGCTATTTAATTTATGGTAAAATTAAGAATCCATCCATAATTGGATAATGATCCAATCAGTGGTTATTCTAGTCACATGAATAATACTAAACTTTATTCTTTCAAAATTATTGAGAGATATCAGTAATAGCAAGCGGAGCTATGGCAATAAAAAAATAAATCATTTTTATTTATATTATGAAAAGAGGACTTCCTACCATATTCTAGGATTAA
The DNA here is from genome assembly GCF_041138505.1 of Cibotium barometz. NCBI lineage: Eukaryota > Viridiplantae > Streptophyta > Polypodiopsida > Cyatheales > Cibotiaceae > Cibotium > Cibotium barometz. Next base: position 21,143,351 of record NC_141099.1, read on the forward strand.
TCATCCTAGATTAATTGAATGATTCTCATTATAATCATGGAAAATTTGATTTTTATGTTTATGCATAAATAGTAATTAGCAAAAGAGGAATTTCTGGTAATTCATTTTTAATGTTAAAAGAGGAATTCCTATGACATTTGGAATTCCATCATTTAGATGGAAAAAGAGAAATTCCTAGCATATTGGAATTATTGGATAATTCATTTAAATTCAAAGGTGAATTTTAGATAAATTTATTTTATCTATGGAAAATATTGTAATGTTAAAAGAGGAATTCCTACTATGACATTTGGAATTCCATCATTTAGATGGGAAAAGAGAAATTCCTAGCATATTGAAATAATGGATATTTTATTTTAGATGAATTTATTTTATGAGAAATAAAAGAGTAGTTTTCTAAAACGGAGCATGGATCTGGTTGATTGACCTTGCTGGTCCACAATGGATGAGTCCATGGCCTTTTTATATGGATTTGTTGGTTGATCTTGTTGATCTTCAACAGAGATTCCATCTTTATTTTTATAAGAGAATATATTGTCGGGTACTATGAGCTAGGAACTATTGAAAAGGCCCCTGAGGAGAACAAGTGGTGAGCATTCTGGTTGTTGCCAATGATGCCATAGGTACACCGATGAAGAAATGATTGGAAATTAGGATTCAACCGGATATTTTGGAGGATTATGATCAGTGACACTATGGTTTCATTAAATGATTGTTTTAAAGATAGCTAACTCTGTGAAAAAGGTAATTTTTTATTGGGTGTGTAAGTGGTGTGACTGGCATTAAATTTGCATGGGGGACCTGGGAACTCTTTTCCCTGGTACCCGAGACAAAACCTGACCAAATTCCTAATTGGATCCCATCACTACAGTGGTGGGCGGTTGGCTAGCCCATGGCACTGCATGGGGTTAGGCTGGACTAATGGATCCGTAAAATGAGACTCAATTCTGTTATAGTACGATAGATGAAGTAAATCCCAGTTAGAAACTATTCTATGGAAAAAGAATCAACGGCGGCTGTGCCTCTCGATGGGGAAAAAAGCGTTGGTTTCTATGATCCAAGTGCAAGTATCTTCCTTGATCTGACCAAGTGACTCACAGGTTTGGTCAAATCAATTTTGTCAGTAATCACCTTGACTACGTTAGAGTGCAAATATCCTGGAGGACTCTCCCGTGCTTTCTGGGCGAGGGAAGTTTTTCCAGGTTCCGTTTTTTAAGAACCAAGGGATTAGTCTCTTATCCGGATATCCGTGGTGGGTGAGGCCCCGAGTGAGGGATTCTACCCCACGCAAGGAGTGCTACTTCCACTGCGAGCACCCCCGAATCCATTGCATGGAGGGGGCAGGGATCTTTCAGCTGGTATCAGAGCAAATTGACTAAAGTGGATCAACCGAGAAGCCAAAAATGTCAAAAATTTATGAGGCAACAGTAAAAGGTTGGAATTGTGTGATGAAATTCATTCAAATTAATCTTCAGACTGAAATTCGTAAATTGGTAATTGGGTCTTCAGATGGAGGTACCGCAATTGTATGGAATCCCTGACTTGCTTGAGGCCTAGACAGAGGCCTAGACATGAAGGTATTTACCTTATAATTCTAAGGACCGTGACTACCCGTATATACCGAGGGTATAACTGTAGCTCTTTACTAGCAGTATATACGAGAAAATCTAAGACCTTGAAATTATAAGCGAAAATGCTATCCAGATGATGAATTCAAATGTGGTTGATATGATTTTATGATTCTGGTTGAGATTTGATGAGTTGATTTGGATTCTGATTGAGATGATTCCTGAATTTTGGTGGAAAAGCGATTAGTTGAACAAAGCCACAATGAGGATGAATGGGACGAGTCCTTGTGATGATGTTCGTAATTGAAATGACGATAAGGACTTTAGCAAATCACTACGAGATTAGTGGATTGTGCTGATAGATTGCTACAGTTAACACTAGACCTAGTGGATCTAGTTAAGGGATGGCAAATTAAAAACCTGCATAACTGAAACTTCCATGGAGGAATGTTCAGATGGAGTTCTCGGTCTGATGGACCATTATTGTGTTAAGAATATGAATGATATGTTCTAAATGAATTATCATCTGATAATGAGTTCTATATAAAGAATCTTTATCCCATGATTCTGTGGAGAGCTGACCAATCTAAAGAACCCCAGAATCAGTTGGATCTAAAGTCGTATTTGAATTGTAAATAAAAGGGACTTAACAAGAATTTTCATATTGATAGGATCATGGATCAAGGTCGTCATAATAGGTATGATAACCCCCAACTCGATGAGGAAGAGCTCGACTTGGATGTTCGTAAAACTCTTCATAGATTGCAGCCTGGACCTTTCAAGGGTGAAGGGGAAAACTTGGGCGAGACTGTGGAGAAGTGGATCAAAGCAATGGAAGAGTACTTCGATGTCACCGGGTACAATGAAAGGAGCAAAATGGCGACTCTCTCCGCTGTGCTGCAGACCGCTAGAAGGATCTCATGCCGAGTAAAGACGCCCATCCACTGTGGAGGTGGAGGGTCCTGTACTGGGGTCCGCCACTCCCGGAGGATGGCCGCCTCAATGTCCTGTCTCATCAACTCTCTGCCCCTCATCCCACTGAGTCTCCTCTCCTGAGCCTCTAGAGGCAGCTGCTGAAAACATATCCAGTTGTCTAGGGACTGGACTGGGCCAGAGATCAACGGGCCCCACGACACGTGAGACCGCGATCCAACCATATGGCCATTGGGAAGTCGAATCAAGGAGTTCCAGATCAATGGCTGCCTCAGGCGCTCCTCATCGATGCCCGGGGGAGACTGGAAGAGTGACGGCCTCAGATGCGCCCAGGCCCTCAGAAGGCTAGCTACAAAATGCTCCTCGAAGCCAAGGCCCACTCCTCTGGATCGCTGCTCTGTAAAGATCCACCTGATGCTGGGGGTCCAGGGGCCACTAAGAGAAGGAGTGCGGCTATAAAGAAAGACTAGCTACAAAATGCTCCTCGAAGCCAAGGCCCACTCCTCTGGATCGCTGCTTTGTAAAGATCCACCTGATGTTGGGGGTCTAGGGGCCGCTAAGAGAAGGAGTGCAGCTATAAAGAAAGACTTGCTGCAAAGTAAGGTAAGGCGACTGACGATCTGTGCCTGCGAGCTTCACCTCTCCCCCTCCCGCTGCCTCTCACCGTCGCGCCCCCCTCTCACCCCCGCCTGTCCCCCGTCTTCTCCTCCGTCCTCTCCCCCGCCTCCTTCCTTGCACCCTTCCTCGCCTTCTCTCCCCCGCCTTCTGCCTCGCATCCTCCCCCGCCATCGCTCCCCCACCTCCTTCCTCGTTTCCTCCCCCGCGTTCTTTCCCCCCCCCCCCGCCTTCTCCTCCTCTGCCTCCTTCCACGTTTCCTCCCCCCCTGCCATTCCCCCCCCGCTTTCTTCCTCACTTCCTTCCCATGCCATCTCTTCCCCCGCCTCTCCACCCCCCTCGCCTCCTTCTCCTCCGCCTCGCTTCTCTCCCCCGCCACCTCTACCCCCTCCGCCTTCTTCTCCGCTGTGCGACTCTTCCCCTCCGCCTTCTCCCTCTCCTCCCCTTCCGTCTCGCCCCTCCCCCCACCGCTAGCTCCCCCGCCTCAGCTCCCCCCTCCCCCCCCCCGCCGCTATCCTGTAACCCTTCGCCTCTCCTTTTCCTCGCAGGGCTGTGTCCCTCCCGTTGGTGACCCCGGTTTCTGGCCTTTTCCCTCTAGAGGACTCCATGGAAGACGCTCCGACTACCCCTGCCGATTCTGGTCTCCGTCTGGAGTTCACAGCTGAAGATCATCAGTTGTTTGTTTCCACAGTATCCGCTCTCGAGGCCTCCTCCTTGGTCTGCAAGATAGTGGGTAGCCGTTCGATGCGGAGAGAGCTTCGCGACCTTCTGCAAGGCAGCCTTGTTGGCGTGCCCGCCAAGATCGTCAGCGTAGATTTTTTGGGACGTGGCTACTACCAGGTGGATTTCGAGTCCCCCCAGGGAGCTCAGATGGTGCTGGCTCGAAGCCCCATTGCCCTCCGCTCATCCCGGGCGTTCTGGCACGATGGACTCATGGTTTCGACCCCGCTTCTGACCCGCTAGCAGGCGCGACAGGTTTTCCCATCACTATCTGCTTTCCTGGACTCCGTAGGGAGTACTTGCCCCTCTTGTCATCCATTGGCAAGGCGTTTGGGCTGGTGGTGGAGACACCTCAGACAGCGGCTTCAGTGATAGCTCGGGTAGCAAGACTCCCGGCCATTCGTGTTGTGGTTCCGTCACCGGAGTCCCTCCCGAAGACGATCCTCCTCCCTTGTCTTTCTGGAGGACATCTGATACAGCGCGTGGAGTATTCGGGCCTCCTCCGCCAGTGTTACACATGTCGGGAGATGGGCCATCTCGCACGCGCTTGTCCCCGCAAGGGGGTTCATCCTTCATGCTATGCCGCCTCTGGACCCCCTGCAGGAGACCCGAGGGGTGGCCATCCACCTCAGAGATCGAACATCCCTGGCTCGCCACAGCAGGTGCCAACGAGCAGGCCCCGGCAGAGAATGCCGCGCAGACCCAGGAGGCTGGCGGATGGCAGGAGGTTCGCCGGCGGAGACGCCAGCAGGCAACACAGGCTGGCGGACAGGCGACTCCGGCTGGCGTACAGGCACCTACCTGCACTTATGCTCCAGTCAGGGATAAGCGGCCAGCAGGTCCCACCCCGATGGACGAGGATTCAGACTCAGTGCCCGTTGAGGCCACTGATGGAGCCTCCCACGTGGAGACCCCGCTCCCGCCTCCCCCCGCGAGCGAGGGGCCCCGCCCCCTCCTTGGAGCAGATTCCTGAGGATCCCGGGCCGCACTCTACGACCCCCGGCTCCTCTTCCCCTCACCCGAAGAGCACCCCTTCCACCCCCCCTCTCCCCCCCCCCCAGCCCCCCCTCCCGCCTCCCCCGCTGGTGGCTGACACCTATCCTCTGGTAGATGCCTCTCCATCCTCTCCTCGCTCTCCCCCCTCCTCTCCGCGAGCCCCCATCCCTCCCTCGGCCTCTCCAGGATACTTCGCCAGACCACCCACTGCCCCCCCCCTCCCGCCTCCCCCGGTGGCCCCCCTGACACCTATCCTCTGGTAGATGCCTCTCCATCCTCTCCTCGCTCTCCCCCCTCCTCTCCGCGAGCCCCCATCCCTCCCTCGGCCTCTCCAGGATACTTCGCCAGACCACCCACTGCCCCGGGGCAGCGCAGCTGGGTAGGCCAGAGTTCAGTCCAGCGGCTGTTCCACCGCCACTCCGGGCCGGTGGAGATGACGATCCTAGCTTCGCCCGCCACAGCGAGTGATGGGGCTACCAGTGGATTACGGTTTTTTCAGGTGCCTCCAGCTGGATGCTGGCCCGTTCGAGACACTAGTCGCGCCCTTGCGAGTTTGCGTGGTGTGCCATCCCTCTCGTTCTCCTTCAGTGGTGAGCAACATGGTGGCCTTCTCCTTTCCTCTCAGTGTTGCCCCAGACACAGCATGGGATTGCAACTCCGTAGAGGAAGTTTTGTGTGATCAGATACTGGAGTTTTCTCACCACTTCAGTGACTTGGGGCTCACGGACCTATTGCAGACCCGATTACACTCAGCCCGCATGAGCTTGTTTGGTATAGGAGATTGGCGGGTGGATCCGGTCCACACCTCAGTTGAGGCGGTGCTACTGATTCTCCTCCATGCCGCCCCGAGGGTGCAGCCTACCTTTAGATACATATATGCAGAGGATTGGTCTCACGCCTATGCCCTGGACAGGGCGAAGGCGGAGTGGGACTGGACACAGAGACGTGTCACCCTCTTTTTGGAGAGACTCCGCACACCCGGACAGACAGTGACTATTCTCCCTCCAAGCTGGCGCCCAAGACTCACAGAGTGGAGGGCAGATCATCCGCCGGGCCGGCTGAGAGGGGTGAGCCAGTGGTGGCGGCTGCTTCACTTGCCATAGCTCATCCATGAGGATCCTCTCATGGAACATCCAGGGTCTTGGTGGACATCACTGCTACATTGGTCGGGCAGACTTCGCCAGGAGATCCAGAGGGCTCTCGTTGGAGGACCCATAGATATCCTTTTCATCCAGGAGCACCACCTTTCTGCCGGGCGTACCCGCACCTGCCGGAAGATCTTGCCAGGCAGGAGTCACACTTTTTGGTCACCGGCATATGGCTCCCAGGGGAACCAGGGTGGAGTATGCATCTCAGTCAGCGAGAGTAGCTTCTATCCGAGGTTGTGGACTCTGGCACTCTGGTCCAGGGTCGAGCGCAGTGGATCATCCTTCGGGTTGGGGAAGACCGCATTCAACTTCTACGCCCCTAATGGGGCGACCGGGAGAGCCGAGTTCTGGAGCACCATTAGGCAGTCCCTCCCCTTGGCAGACCACTGGTGCCTAGGGGGGGATTGCAACATGCTGGAGGATGCAGAGGACAGGATGGGGGGCAGCCAGGAGACCATTCATGGGCCGGAGCTTGCTGCCTAGGAGAAACTAGTGCTGCAGGTGAGAGGCCAGGATCCGTGGACGCTCCCGGAGTTTGGCAGGTTGCAGGGGAGTTTATCTTTCTCGCGCTCGGATAGACGGGCCACAGGAGTTAACCTTTCCCGCATCGACAGGTTTTACATTGATGAGTGGGCTTGTGATAGAGGTGGCACTGTGGGCATACTTGTAGGCTCCTCGTTTTCAGACCACTTTCCAGTGCTTCTCTAGATCGAGGACCCTACGAGAGGAGAGCGGGGCCAGAGCATCCGGATTCCAGATTGTCTCATAGAGGAGCTCGAGATTGCGACCAGAGTTGAGCAGGTCTGGCAGGAGCTGCAGTTCAGGAGAGGATCGGCAGCCAGAGCGATCTTGCCAGGGGCTTGCAGGAGATCAGTCGGGGGGCGGATGCTCAGACAGGCTGCCCTGGACCGTCTGGAGGCCTTCAGAGAGCAGGAGAGGAGCCTGCGGAGGAGTCTAGCATCCCTTCAGAGACTCCAGGAGAGGGATCCTACGAGCCCTTGGATCTCAGAGCAGATGGAGTCAGCTCGCACTGAGATCAGATCCATCGAGGAGAGGAGGGTGGAGTTCCGATTCCATGCTCGGGCTTCTTTTTGGACACAGGCTGGAGACAGAGTGACTCGAGATTTCTTTGAGGCGACAGGGCCTCGCTTCAGACGAGAGGGTCTCAGGCGTCTTCGGCAGGCTGATGGCCAGGTTGTGGTGGATCCCCCCAGGGTTCGGGCGATAGCCACAAATTTTTACAGGGATCTTCTCTCTGCTGAGCGAGCAGATGACAGGGTGAGAGAGGCTCGGGAGGCAGTCTGGAGCTTCACGAGACCGGTTGTGCCGGCCCATTTGCAGCACTCCCTTCTCTCCCCCTTCTCGGATACGGAACTGGAGGAGGCTCTTCAGGCACTACCTCGGGGCAAATGCCCAGGAGAGGACGGTCTCTCAGTGGCTTTCTTCCAGAGGTACTGGGGTCTCTTACATAGGGGTTTCAGATTGGCATTCCAAGAGATTATGGAGTCGGGAGTCATGCCGGACAGCATGGCAAAGGGGTTGATTCACTTGATCCCCAAAGAGGGAGGAGACAAACTGGGAGATTAGAGAGTGGAGACCGATCACCTTGCTAGGCACGGCCTACAAGGTCCTAGCTAAGGTGATCAGCAGGCGGCTTCAGCCTCACCTTCCGGACATCATCCACTCCACGCAGACAGGCTTCATCCAGGATAGGAGCATTCTGGATAACATCTTCTCTTTCTGGGAGGCTACAACTTTGGCTAGGTTTCGGCAGGAGGATCTGGCAGTGCTCCTTCTTGACTTCGAGAAGGCATATGATCAGGTGGACTGGGCCTTCTTGGAAGGCACTATGGAGAGGATGGGCTTCCCCCCTCTGTGGATCCGCCCGTGGGGTCTCTGCACTCTACACATCGGCTCATAGCCAGGTGGTGCTGATACAGGGCATGCGTGGAGAGAGGTTCCAGCTCTCGCGCTCGGTGCGGCAGGGGTGCCCCTTGGTGCCCTTTCTTTTTCTTTTTGTGGCGGAGGCCATGAGCACTTTTTTGACGGCACAGGATACACGTTTGCGGGGCCTCCAGCTTCCCATCCGCACCTCGGAGGAGCTCCTAGACTCGGAGTTTGCGGATGACACTGCTGTCTATCTTCAGGGAGGAGAGGAGAACCTCCGCCGCTTCGCCTCAGCCATGGATAGGTTTTGCAGAGCTTCGGGCGCTTTGATCAACTAGCACAAGTCGTGTGGGTTGTGGGTCAGTTCTATGCCCCCCCCCCGACTTGGGTGATGGTTTTCAGTGGCTGCCCCCCGGCACTACAGTGCATTATTTGGGATGCTATGTGGGCATTGACATATCTCCGGAGCAGCAGATAGCCCCCCTTCTTCTGAGCATTCGGAAGAAGCTTCTGTATTGGAGTACCGCTCGTTTATCTCTGGCTGGCCGAGTAGTTGTGGCCGAGTAGTTGTGGCCAACCAGGTTCTGCTTGCTACCATGTGGTACATCACTTCTTGCTGGGCCTTCTCTCCGGCGTGCATTGGCCAGGTGCAGAGGCTCATCAGGAACTTTCTTTGGTCCGGTGGTGGCAATGGGCAGCCCGCCAGGGCCAAGGTGGCATGGGCTGTGATCACTCAGTCCAGGGAGAGAGGCGGCCTGGGCATTGTTGATCTTATTTGCCAAAGCCGAGCTTTGCTTGGCAAGTTGGTAGTTCGTGGCCTCCTACCAGGCGCGCTGAGCCGTGGAAGGAGTTTCTTGTTCCCCCATCTCGTTGTTACGTGCTCCTCTTGAGGCAATATTTTGTCGTCTCTAAGAAAAATCCATCTTAGGCGTCGCCTTGTAGAGCTCGCTGCTGCGATCGAAACGCTTCAGTCAGATCTGAATTCTGAGCTCGTTTGCTCACCGTATGAGCAAAAGAGTATGACGCACGAACCCTTTCCTAAGGCAAAAAACCCTTATTAAAGTCTACGCAAATGGGGGGGGAATTGTGAGATGTCCTTAAGGGTAAAAACGTGGAGAGGGCTGAGAGGGGCTGCTGTAAACTGTGAGGGGCTGCTGTAAGTCTCTTCACACGGGGGGTGGGGGGAGAAGAGTTAAGGACACTAGCTCCTAGCAAGAGGGGGATGGAGGAAAATTGGCTTATCTAAAAAGAGCCAAATGAGGGGGTGTGAGAGGGGTGTACTGCAACAAGTACGCTACACAGGGATGGATGGCGGTACGGACGGCGGTACAACAGGGCATACGCTACACAGAAATGTGTGCTGCCTGTGGAGCACCCCGGCGGGGGTTTATATAGCTGAGGGATATGGGTACGGGCGCTACACAAAGCAAGGACGAAAGGACGGTGTACCTTCAAAGGCTATGGATCAGTGGCCTACATGGGTCTAGGGGAAAGGTACGGTGTCGATTGTCCGGGAAAGGAGTGGTACGCATGTACCTTATCTGGTCTGGGGCAGCATAGGTGTCCACGTAAGGGTACGTGTGGACCATACAGTGGGCGGCCGTCCTTTGGTTCTTGGGCGGCCATCATACGGGCACCCTAGTTAGTGTGTACGGCCCAAATTTTGGGGCGGGGTACCCAAATTTGGGACGCTCGTCTCGATTTGCGTGCCAGACTGCCCCGGGGGTGAAATTTTTTTTTGTTCGGGAGGTTCTCCTGGTCGTAGGGTTCAGACCGTTCGTCAATCGGACGCCCGGTCGTGCATTTATTAAGGTTTAAAGGTCGTCGTTTTTTAACTAAAATGACTGAAATTTGCGTATAGGCTTGATCCGGTGTCCGTTTTGGATGCTATAAAATCCTATATTAGGGTAAAATCGTGCGCAGATTCCAAATTTGGGCTCAGAATTTGAATATTCTAAGTAGAAATGACTCAAATAATAAAATATTGATTTTTATACCATAAAAACTCATAATTACATGAACATTTCTTTATTAGTGAAGATGGGTATGTTACATCCTTCCCCCTTAAAGAAATCGAGATGTCCTCATCTCGTCATGAATTGGGGATAATCCTTTAAGAGTGTAGCTTCATCTTCCCAAGTTGCATCCTCTTCAGGGTAATCTTTCCACTGTACTAGATGTTCTACAAGAGTTCTATTTCGGAGTTGCCTCTCCCTAGAATCTATGATGCTACTGGGCTATAATTCAAGGACTCCTTGAGTAGGGATTACAACTTGTTCATCATCAAGAATATGATCGAGACTGGGGACATATGGTTTTAACAAACTTACATGAAATACATTATGGACTTTGATATGGGCTGGGAGTTGGAGTTTATAGGCACTTTTACCTAGACACTTGATAACTAGACACTTGATAACTGTATAGGGACCACAATACCTAGGGCTGGGAGTTGGAGTTTATAGGTACTTTTACCTAGACACTTGATAACCGTATAGGGACCACAATACCTAGGGCTGAGCTTCTTATATTTCCCAAGTGATAGAGAACTTCTTTTGGGTTGCACTCGTAGAAGAACTCTGTCTCCTTACTTGAAGATCCTTTCAGACCTCTTGTTGTCAGCATAATGCTTTTGTCGATCTTGGGCAGCTTTAATATCCTTTTGGATTGCCTTGGTTTGTTCCTCTATCTCTTCGAGCATTTTCCTGGCTGCCTCGACTCTTATGGTTGGATCAGAGAAATTTAGAGGAGACAAGCATTCTTGCCCATAGAGTGCTTTGAACGGTGACATTCCTATGCTTTAATGATAAGATGTATTGTACGCAAATTCTACCAGAGGAAGGTATTGAATCCACCTTCTGGGTTCCCGTCCACAGTATGCTCTGAGAATGTCTTCAATTACTTGATTGACTCTCTCAGTTTGGCCATCGGTCTCTGGATGATAAGCTGTGCTAAAGCAAAGTTGAGTTCCCAGAGCTTGAAATAAAGACTGCCAGAATTTTGAAGTGAATTCAGAATCCCGATCACTTACTATCCTTTTTGGGAGACCATGAAGTTTGAGGACTTCCTTGATGAATATTCGAGCAACATCGGAAGCTTTGAAGGTCTTCTTTGCTGGTATAAGGTGAGGTACTTTGGTAAGTAAGTCCACTACTACTAGAATGGAGTCATATCCTCCTTGAACAGTGAGGAAACTTGTGACAAAATCCATACTAATGCACTCCCACTTCATTTGGGGAATATCTAAGGGTTGAAGTTTTCCAGGCATCTTGACCCTTTCAGCTTTGATCCTTTGGCATGAGAGACATTGCTTCAAGTACCGAAGCACATCAAGCCTGCCCAATGAAAGCTCCTTCTTATAGCATTTAATGTTTTTACATAGCCTGGGTGTCCTGCAGAGCAGGGCTATCATGAGCTTCATGGAGGATTAGTTTCTTTAAAGCAGGATCCTTAGGGATACATAGCCTGTGATTGAAGTAGAGGCTTCCTTTTCATGAGTGGAGTATCCCTTGATTAGATTCTTCTCTTTCTCTGAATGTCCTCCTTCTTCTACTAACTTTATAATCCTCTGATAATCTGGATCATGAGATGAGACTTCTTCCACCTTGACCAGTATGGGATTATTTGGCATTGAAATTGCACTCAAGAAAGATTTGCGGCTAAGTGCATCTGCTACCACATTATCTTTCCCAAGGCAAAATTTGATGTCAAAATCATATTCTTGTAGAATTTCAATCCATATCCTTTGCCGCATGTTGAGGTTAGGCTGGGTGAAGATCCACTTTAGACTTTTGTGGTCAGTTTACAAGCTGGAATTTGCCCCCTAAGAGATAATGTCTCCATAATTTGAGGCAATGAACAACTACTAAGAGCTCCAAATCATGGGTGGCATAGTTTGCTTCATATTGCTTCAGCTTGCGGGAAGTATAAGCGACTGGTCTTCCTTCTTGGCCTAAGACACCACCAAGTGCTAGACTACTAGCATTAGTAACCACTTCAAATTCCTTGGCGAAATCAGGAAGTTTCAGGACTGGGGCAGAAGTGATAATGACCTTGAGCTAATCAAAACTGTTTTGATGGATTGGCAGCCACACTATTTTGCAATCCTTCTTAAGAAGATCCATTAAAGGTGCAGCTACCAAGGCATAATCTTTGATAAAAATCCTATACCATCCCGTGATTCCCAAAAACCCACGAACTTCACGAACTGATTTAGGGGGTGGCCATTCTAGAATATCCTTGACCTTGGCGGGGTCTACTGAGATGCCATCTTTGGAGACGATGAATCCAAGATACTCAATTTGATGAGTAAAGAAGGTACATTTGCTTTTCTTGGCATAGAGTTTGTGTCTGCGCAGCAATTGCAGAACTCTACGCACATGCTCCTCATGCTCTTCCATTGATTTGGAGTAGATTAAGATGTCATCAAAGAAAACAAGCACAAATTCATCCAAGTAAGGATGGAATATATCTTGCATTAGGCGGTTGAAGGTTGCAGGAGCATTGGACATTACAGTAAACTCATAGTGGCCATAACGGGTATTGAAGGCTGTTTTGGGTATATCTGCTTCCTTGACTTTGATCTGATAGTAACAAGACCTCAAATCTATTTTTGAGAAGACTTTGGCCCCATGAGGCCTGTCAAGAAGTTCGTCGATGCAAGGGATAGGATACTTATTCTTGACAGTGACTTGATTTAGCCCTCGATAATCTATGCAGAGGCGGAGAGTCCCGTCCTTCTTTTTTTGGAAAAGAGCAGGTGCTCCCCAAGGAGAGCTACTGGGACATACAAATCCTTGTTCAATGAGTTGGGAAAGTTGCTCCTTAAGTTCAATGGCTTCAGGAAGGGACATTTTATAAGGAGTTTTTGAGACGGGTTGAGCTCCAGGGATCACCTCGATTTCATGGTCGACTTCTCGAGGAGGCGGTAACCTTGTAAGCTCGTCAGGAAAGATGTCAGAGAATTCTTGGAGCCAAGAGGGTTCTGTCTCCATACTAGGTTCAATGACTTTGTTGAGTTTGACTAAGAAAACTTGCTGACCCTTACGTGTTCCCTTGAGAAGATGTTTTGCCTTGACTACCCTAGATTTAGGTTTCCCTGTAATCCCCTGAACAGATATTACTTGGCCATGCTCATTTTCAAAAGTGATACTCCCCTGGTTACAATGAATGCTAGCTTTGTTTGCAATTAACCAATCCATCCCAAGGATTCCATCATAAATTCCTAGTGGCAAGACTCTAAAGTGGCCATGAGTTTGCTCATTACCCAGCTCAAAATGAAGGTTCCCTATAGAGTGGCGAGATACTACTTCTTTCCCACTAGCTAACTCTACAATCATTCTTCTAGCTGTTTTTTAACTCAAGTTTAATTTTTGCAAGCACCTAGGAGAAAGGAATGAATGGGTACTGCCACAATCAATCAAAAGCTGAAATGGCTCACCGTGATGAGTGGCGGGGGTTTGGATTACACCAAATTGTTTATTCGGACCTTGGTGTTCTACTGCCGCATGGACGGTGGCGCGCTCTTCTTCAGCCGTTTCCAAGGTCGGTTCTTCACTTATAACACAGGCAGTCCTAGCAACTGGTTCTCCGCGGCCTCTGCCACCACGGCCATTGCCTCTTGCACCTTGGTGGATAGGGGTTCCATGGCCTTGATTTCCTCTGCTACCTTGGGGAAATGATGTTGCCATCTTGGGACAGTTGGCTCTAATGTGTCCCGGCTCATTACACAAAAAACACAGAGGGCCTTCTCTGGAAGAAGCAGCATACGAGCGGGGGATAGAAGAGTTGCCTTGTCACCCTCTGTTGTAGTAGGGTAAATTCTGTTGAGGTTTCTTGTAGGGTTGATCTTTAAGATTTGCCTGAGGGTAAGATCTCTTTTGATTCTTCGGTTTGTTAGCCTTCATTTCTTTCACAAGGGGCTTTGCTCGTATGAGAGCATCCTGTAATGTGCTTGGCCTCATTGATTCAAGGCGGGAATCTAAGGGTTCATTTAGCCCTTGGCAAAAATGAGCCACTTGCTGGGAAGTAGTCATAGCTGGGGCATACTTCCAAAGGGTGATAAATTTGGAATAGTAGTCCTCAAGAGTTAAGGTGCACTGCCTAAGACTAAAAAACTCATTCATCTTTATGGATTCATGGGATGGAGGAAGATATCTTTCCTTCACTACCTGCTTGATGTCTTCCCACGTTTGAGAATGCTCGGTGACTTCCTTGTCACGGCACCACTGTTTCCACCAAAGTTTAGCATCTCCAATGAGGCGAAACCATGCGAGCATAGACTGATTGCTACTCCAGTACCGGCAGCAGAGAAATAATCGTCCATCGCCTCAATCCAGACTTCAGCATCCTTCTCAACCTTTGAACCTTCTCCTTAAAGGAGGGAGGTTGCATTTGCTTGAGCAGGAGCTTCTTCTCCTGGGTATCGGTGTAAAGCGCATTGGGAAGTGGAGGGTGGTCGTCCTGGCCATCATTGTAAAAACAATTTTAAGATTACAAGATTCATATTTGCACAGCGCTTATTTTTTTGGAGAGTAAAACATTGAAATTATTTTATTTCCAAATATTTACAAGGACAAGTTTTATTACAAAGATCTGAGACTAACATAATTAGTCTTATTTGACATCAAGGGAAATTCCTAGGCTTGACTATGACATAAGGGTAGAGCGGTCCACATAGGTGAAATATGGGGGTTCCGCTATAGTTTCTAAGACTCTAAAAACTGATGGTAAGGGTGGTAAACTTTGGATTGGGGTAGATCCCAACACCGCTACTCTATCAGCAGGTAAGACCTGCATCACTTTGTCATACACCCAGCGATCCTAAGGTATGCAAACCCCATCTATAGTCACAGCGGTGTCGGCCCTAGGGGTACCGACGAACCAAAATATGCGGATCATCTTCAGCTTCTCAATCCAACGAATCCGCTTAAGGTCGGTGGTGAGGTTCCCAATTTGATCTGCTCGGATGAAGAAGTATCTCGGCCCACGACTCTAGAAATCTCTACCCCATCCTCTTTGAATACGAGAGAAATGAGGGAGGGATATCTTCTCTAATATCTGCACCATGGTGTCGCGGAACTCGAAATTCGAGGAGTGACTAGCAGTCTCGAAGATGCATTGGAAAACTAGAAACTTGGAGTAGGAATCTTCCTCTTCCTACAATCATTCAAACATCAATTCAACTTATTAAACTCGCTCTGATACCAATTGTAAGGTTCCTCTCTTCTAAAATGGGAGAAACACTTAAGATAGTCCGCTAAGTCTTATCTTGGGAAAAATTTCCTATTCATCGACACCTTGACCCTACAGAGATTCAAGGATACGATTTATAGGTATGACCTAGCTCTATCCGCAGGGGGAGCGTGATTTTCTAAACATCAAATCACCCATAGGGTAATTGATCATAAATTGGGCAACTACTAGACTTGATTTCTAGGGACAACGCTTTTTTCCTCATCTTATGCAAGGCACAGCCGCGCTGGCCTAGTCTTCTAGAATAGAGTTGCCCAGGAACCTAACTATCTAGCGTAGGGCTTTCACTTAACCTGTTGGAAAGCTACTCTCTGTAGGATGGTGCCGTCAGGGCATTCCATCCTCCCACTTTCCACCCTACTCACGCATCAATTTGTTTTCTAATTATTCCTACGACACTGTTTTACATAAATAAACATATTCCTTAATTAAGGCCCTTTTTCACAAGGTTCGTTAAAACAGCTTCTTACACAATGCAATCATACCAAAGACAAGATGTAATTATATAAAAAGTCTATACATGAACCAATTCCATACAGGCCAAACCGGCTCTCTTATTCTTATTCCGTCGATGATCTAGAATTCGGCCTTCCAGCCTCTACATGCTGGGCAAAACCCTACGGGACCATACACCTCGTCGTCGGCCGCTGGTGGCGAGGACTCAAGCCAGCTTGTCGCCCTCTCAGGCTCCATCGCTCGATCCTCCCGCCCCTCAGAGGGATGTCTGCACACTAGGGTGGGCTTATTTACCGCACTAGCCTGGGCCCTCAGAACTAGGCAGCCTCATAATCTCTCGCCTCAATCGGTGACCCTTATTCTCCCAAAGGTATGAGGGATACCTTGGGCCATTCCCGGGCTTTGCTAACGACACCGCCCGACTACACAAGCACGGAACAGAGTTAGCGTTAGATAACAACTTCAATGCAATTTATTAAATATAGCATTCACAATTCATGAAGATAACAATTTCAACGCAATTTGTCGAATACAACATCACATAAATCGTAACTTCATACAATTTTTATGTCGTCATTTTAAAAGGAAAAGATACCATTCATTAACACTAATTTAAGGAAAATCTCTTCTTTTAAAAATTAACCAAGATAACCTGGCCACCGTTTCCTTGAGGAGCTTGAAAAGGGAGGGCTGGAGCAACGTTGGGGGCATCTTCCCCCATCTCGTTGTTACGTGCTCCTCTTGAGGCAATATTTTGTCGTCTTCGAGAAGAAGCCATCTTAGGCGTCATCTTGTAGAGCTCGCTGCTGCGATCGAAACGCTTTAGTCGGATCTGAATTCTGAGCTCGTTTGCTCACCGTATGAGCAAAAGAGTATGACGCACGAACCCTTTCTTAAGGCAGAAAACCCTTATTAAAGTCTACGCAAATGGGGGGGGATTGTGAGATGTCCTTAAGGGTAAAAACGTGGAGAGGGCTGAGAGGGGCTGCTGTAAACTGTGAGGGGCTACTGTAAGTCTCTTCACACAGGGGGAGGGGGTGGGGGGATAAGAGTTAAGGACACTGGCTCCTAGCAAGAGGGGGATGGAGGAAAATTGGCTTATCTGAAAAGAGCCAAATGAGGGGGTGTGAGAGGGGTGGCTGCAAGGGGTGTGAGAGGGGTGGCTGCAAGGGCGGCTGTACTGCAGCAAGTACGCTACACAGGGATAGATGGCGGTACGGACGGCGGTACAAGAGGGCATACGCTACACAGAAATGCGTGCTGCCTGTGGAGCACCCCGGCGGGGGTTTATATAGCTGAGGGGTATGGGTACAGGCGCTGCACAAAGCAAGGACGAAAGGATGGTGTACCTTCAAAGGCTATGGATCAGTGGCCTGCATGGGTCTAGGGGAAAGGTACGGTGTCGGTTGTCCGGGAAAGGAGTGGTACGCATGTACCTTATCTGGTCTGGGGCAGCATGGGTGTCCACGTAAGGGTACGTGTGGACCATACAGTGGGCGGCTGTCCTTTGGTTCTTGGGCGGCCATCATACGGGCACCCTAGTTAGTGTGTACGGCCCAAATTTTGGGGCGGGTTACCCAAATTTGGGACGCCCGCCTTGATTTGCGTGCCGGACCACCCCGGGGGGCGAAATTGTTTTTTGTCCGAGAGGTTCTCCTGGTTGTAGGGGTTCTCCTGGTCGTAGGGGTTCAGACCGTTTGTCAATCGGACGCCCAGTCGTGCATTTATTAAGGTTTAAAGGTTGCCATTTTTTAACTAAAATGACTGAAATTTGCGTATAGGCTCGATCCGGTGTCCGTTTTGGATGCTGTAAAATCCTATATCAGGGTAAAATCACACGCAGATTCCAAATTTGGGCTCAGAATTTGAAGATTCTAAGTAGAAATGACTCAAATAATAAAATCATTGATTTTTATACCATAAAAACTCATAATTACATGAACATTTCTTTATTAGTGAAGATGGGTATGTTACAGTATGGTGGTAGCTCTTTGTTAGCCTTCAACTTCTCTGAGAAAATTACATGGGAGGATTCAAAAGAATGGATTGTTTGTGCTGGCCCATGAGGCTGCTGAGCTGTTGGCTAGTCTATCTTTCAGGCTCTCATTTTCTTTGTTTAGAGCTTGGTTGGCATCCTACAACTTCTGGACCTCAACCAGTAGCTCTTTCCTTGGAGCATCGGTGGCGGTCGGCACCATCTTTGTGTTTTTTGTGCCTAATTTTGCATTAGCCTTCACCTTGGCAAGTTCTGCTTATAGCCTGGCAACCTCTTCTTTCACTTCGCGCAACTCCAGTTTCTATTGCAATCTTGTTTTTTGGGTCTGTTGCACTCTTTCCGCCACCACTGGTCGTGCCTCCTCTATCTACTTTTAGAGAGCTGTCTTGTACTCTTCCCAGTCTCTAGGCCTTTCTCTTCTGAGTTGATCCTCATTTTCCAGACAGTGTTGCATTTCTAATTCTAGCGCATTCAACTCAGTGATTGTGTCCATTTCAGACTTTGTGCTCTTTTCAAGCTTTTCCTTGTACTCTTTTTTCTGTGTCTTGGCCTTGTATCTGTCTTCAAAGGCTTCTCTCAAAATGTTTGCATATTCCTGGGAGGGTGTAGCGTCCTACAATTCCTGCTATAGTTCCTTATTTCTTTTTGCTAGCTTCTTAGCCTCCTTCTCCAATGAACTCCCTTCCAACCAGTGGCCTTCAGGGCTTGCACACCAAGCTCTACTCCTCATTTTTTGCTTGTTTATCCTTTCCCCAGAATTACTTGGCTTGGGGGATCCCTGGCTTGCAGGCAACTACTATTGCTATTGCTATTGATGCTATTGTTGTGCTCTCTAGCACTTCTTCTTTCAGCCCTTAGATGGCATTGCCCTAGACCTTGGCTGGATTTTAAGCTTCTACTAATTCTGCTCTGAGGCTTTCCGCTTGAGCTTGGAGCATGTTTTTCTCGCTGGTGAGGGTTTTGATCTTGCCTTCGCTCAGCTCTTTCTACTAGACTAAGGCCTTTTCTGCCATAGCGAGCTTGTTCTTCATCTCCACATTATGGCAAGCCATCATTTGTGCTTTGGTCTCTAAGTCCGTGGCTTTGGCTCTGCAACATTTTGAGGAGCCTGTGTTGTTGCTGATTCAAGGACTTGGTGCACATCTGACTGATGGTGCACTGGGCCTTTGGGCCTTTGACTCATATTCCTCCACCAAAGCAAGGGCTTGAGAGAGAATGTTCAAGGCCATGTTCATTACCCTTTGTTCATGTGCAAGTGCTGGGTGGGGAGTTGCGTCTCCAGTTCTCTGGGTAGCTTGGGGCTGTGGCTTGGTCCTTCCTATATTTTCTGTGCCAAAGTTTCCACCCAAGGCCAAAGTTCCGATGGTATGAAAAGCTCAGCCCCTACATACATCTTGCTCTTTTGAGCTTCTTCTTCTCTCTTTTTCTACTGTTCTCCTTCTCTCCTCCTCCTTCTTCCTTCTCTTTTCTTCTTCCTCCTTTTTCCTTTTCTCTTCTTCCAGCTTTTTCTTCTTTTCTGCCTCTGCAGCGGCTTCTTATGTCAGTCTCTCTTCCAATTGTCTTTTTCTTTCTTCTTCTGCTTTCTGCTTCTTTGCCTCTTCTGGGTCAGGCAATAGTTCTTTGTCCACTTTGAGCTTTCTCTTCTTGTTGGCCTTTTGGGTAATTTTTTGCCACTCATCATCTACATCATCTTCAAAAGAACTGAAGGTCACTTTGGTGGGCTTTGAGGATCCTCTAGATTTGCAGTGTTGTCGTTCCACATAGGAGTCTCCAGACCACGGACCTTGTGGCTTGTGCAATGGCTCTTAGGTGTGCATGCACCATCGTTGGTTGTTTTTCCTTGGCCCATGTGGCTTCTCTCTTTGCCAAATTGTCTTTGTAGATGGTAGGCCAATTGATCTTTTCTCCTACTTTTGCTACTCTGAGCAACCTATAGTTTTTATTCAACATATCTTCCATCTTTCCCATGAACATCACATTCTGTAGGAAGAAGATAAACTATTCTCATTGGGTCTCATCTGCCACATCCTTTACTTGGTGCATGTTGCTTGTTTTTGGGATCTCTTCCTCCACCATGGGCTTCATGTTTGTGTCCAGTGCTCTGTCCACCATCAGCAACCCTACTAGTGGGTGGTGCACTGTGAGCTCCAAGATCTTTATGGGCTCCTTCCCCTCCACATGCACATTATTTGTTTCAAGAAACTGATTAATAAGCTTGCCCCCATCCTTGAGGTCCTGAAGATCCTCCCTCTGGCAATCCAGTAGCTTTTTGAAGCCGCACTTCCTCGCCCACTCCTAGTGTTATTTTTTCCTCATGTAGGGGATCATTATAGGCATGCAAAGCCTTTTCTCTAGCCTTTTCTCTGGCCTTAGAGGCTTTTTGATATTTGGCATGGCTTTATCTTTTGCTGCGAATTGGTGAGAAAGCTATGAGCAAGAAGGCGGGTTAAGAGTGTGCGCATTTTGTCTCCTTCTGCTCTTTTTTGCGATGCTTTTTCCTTCCTTTCTTGGGGCATTATCATTTTAGACTTCCCACTTCTCGATGTGATTCGTATCATCCTCGCCGTCCTGGCAGAAAGGCATTAACGTTTTCCCGCCGCCTCCCCATCTTACCATTTCATGTGGAGTTTTAATGATGTTGTGACAACTGTCCTCCATGCGATTACTTATGCCGACATCGTGGTCATTTGCATTGTTGACGTGGATCGGGCTGGCGTACACTTGGTATCTTGCTTCTTTGCTAACCTAGCCTTAATTTGTTGCGTAACTATGTTTATCTACTATGGGCTGGCCACCCTTGCAGAATTATTCCGCAGCTCTATTGCTGCTTCGATTTTCCGCATCATTGTCCGCTTGAGATCATGCCCAGATGCTCCAGGGACCGGGTCCTTGTCCTCCACTTGGTTTTCTTCCTGTAACTTCCACCAGTTGGCCCATGTATTTTCTCATCCTGAAGCCATTCATACCATCGAGGATTTCTAATGTGAAGGAATTCTGATTGACCGGGTTTTTCACCACATGAATGGTCACTGGATTTTAAATTTTTGAGGTGCGATCCCAACTTGGAGCTATAGACCTGTGAAACCCCTCTGTCCCCTCCACGCACCGGAATCTCGGTCGCTAGCAGTGGAAGTAGCTTCCTCTTGCGCAAGGCAGGGTTTCCCACTTGAGGCCTCGCCCTCGAATGTCTGAACACGAGACTAATCTGGTGGTCATTCCGAAACCAAAACCGAGAAAATTTCCCTTGCCCGAAAAAACGGGGATGATTCCACCTTTTTCATTTTCTTAACGAATTTTCTAACGGTGTCAAGAGACTAAACTATCCTTCACCTACTACTAGATAGAAGGAAAACTATCATTGACTTAATTTGAAGAATTTAACGCTTTTTTCCTAACCAAAATCAGGCATAGTCGCGGTTAATCTAATCATTTGAGGAAATCAACGCTTTTTTCTTAACCGAAATCAGGCACAGCCATTGATCTACTCATTTGAGAAATTCTTCAGGTTTTTATTTAACTACTCGAATTCTAAGCGTATTCCTATTATTTTAATTTAATTATTAAAACTCCACTGATTCCAGCCTAACCCCATCTGGCCCATGGGTTAGCCACCACCCAACCACTGGAATCAGTAGAACCAAACAATTACTCACCCACCTATAAAATTGAATGCCTTTCTTAACTTTTGCTTTCAAATACATATACATACACACTCCTCTTTAAAACTTTAACATATAAAATAATCCATTGACAAATAGTTATTAGTTACAGATGTCATAACTCAAAAATTCCATTGAGTCCTTTGTTTCTCAAAAAACAGTATCACTCTGGACTCTCCCGTTGAGACCAACTAGTTAGCAACGAGATCCAGTAAACAGATTACAATAATCATTTTGTCCATCATAGATATCTTTCATGATATATGCATGGGTGTCATAGGCACTGTGAGCCCGTGCATCTCCTGGTCAGAACCCTCCAGGATCCTTCTTAGGTGTCCTGGCACTTCAGTCAGGGACCGTTTTGTCGACCCTCACCCATCGTACCGGAAGCGCACCACTTTTCAACCATACCGAGGCTGGTGGTCAAGACCTGGGCAGGCTTTGCCGCGTGAGCCATCCTTTGAACACTCCCCGCCAGCTGTTGCAACCGAACTTCCCTTAGAAAAACATATACCAAATGCTCCCTCCAGCATTCTGGCGTAAGACAGTCCTTTAAGAAAATATGGTTTCTATGCAAGTTTTTAGTTTGATTTTCTTTTGAATACAAGGAGTATTTCTTGAATCAGTATCCCCAAAACTTCTTGATCGAAATTTTGAATTTCATGCCAAAATTCCTCGAATTCTATAACCTTAATCCACAGATCAATTCGAAGGGTCTCAAACTTAGTTTCATATTTGGCGGGAGTTTTAAGTGTATTTTTCTAAACTAGTCACACCTTCTTTCCTCGAAACTGACGAAAGAGTTTAGTCTTGGTCATAGTCTGATTCAAGATTCGAGTCGGATAAGATTTTTCCTGAACTATCTTTCTTGAAAAGGTTTGATAATTCAGTTTACTATTTTATTGAATTTCTTTCTTTGAATATTCACTTAACTGGTTTCTAAATTAGTTACGAATTCCAATGAGGAATAAATTTCTTTCTTTGAATATTCACTTAACTGGTTTCTAAATTAGCTACGAATTCTAATGAGGAATAAATTTATCATTTATCTAAATATTTTGATCTCGATAGATTTTTTGAATTTTCTTTTTACAATCTGTGTGAATATAAAATGATCTGTGAGAAATTTCTTTCTTTGAATATTCACTTAATTGGTTTCTAAATTAGTTACGAATTCAATGAGGAATAAATTTATCATTTATCTGAATATTTTGATCTCGATAGATTTTTTTGAATTTTCTTTTTTACAATCTGTGTGAATATAAAATGATAGAAATTTCTCTCTTAGAGTATTTAATTATTCATTTATCAAATACTCATAGAATTTAAACATAAAATTTAAGAGAATTCTAATTTTGATATAAAAATTCTTTATGTATATATTTATGCATAAAAATCAACTTCAATGGGAATAACACTTTTATATAAAAGAAAATCCTTTTATGCATCTATTTATGCATAAAATCAAATTTAATAGGGATAATACTTTTAAAATAAAAAGAATTTCTTTATACAATAAGAAGAGTTTAATTAATCACTTAGTTAATCTTTCTAGGATTAAGAAAGGTTGGAATGTAAAGAAGAGAAGGGGGTGGCCTTTTCATCAAAGGCATAGCATTTGAATTTAATTCAATCATTTGCAAAACATAAAAATCAAGAAAACCATAGATTTTTCATTAAAAGTCATAAACAAAGTAAGAAAATTAACTTATATGGAGCTTGAAATCTCTCCTTTGGCTTGAGGGATTGAGGTTTCTACTCTTGTTTGAAGCAATAGTGGCCACCAATTCCCTTTGGAGAGGATTAGGCCAAAAACAATTGAATTATTAAAAAAATTCAATGTAGATGGCTGGGGACAAGAGTAGAGTAACAATGCATAAACACCATTAAGCTTTTACAAAAGGGAGATCCTTCTATTTATAGGAAAAAATGAGCCTCTAACCAAGCAAACTCATTCTAGAATTTTCCAGATCAATTTGGTCAATTTTTGACCATTTTTGGGTCAGTTCAGCTTACTTTTTGGATCTATATTTGAAACATGAGAGAGGAGAGATGAAAATATCTCATTTATTGATTAAAAATTGGGGGTAATGATGAGAAAAAGGCACCTACTTCATGAGGGGATATCCCCACACTAAGGTGTCAAAATTTAGTTTTTTAATTCTTTTCTTTGGTCCTTAGTCCACTCTTCATCTTATGTGAGTATTTACTCATTTTTGGGGGGTTTTTCTTTTATTCTTCAATTTGTCTCCTCCCTACATTTGGATTAATCTCATTGGCCTATCAAACCTTTGTTTGGACCTTAATCCAAAATTTTCTCAAAACAAGGACCCTTAGGCTAAGGTCTTTTGTGCACATTATAATTTATTTCTAATGCACCTTAGGAATTTCTTTTTAAACTTCTGTTTCGGGGGAATTTATTTTAATAAGAAGGTATATTTTTCCATCCAAAGATATCTAAAAACTGAATTACCTCTCTCTAGAATATTTTTTCTCTCTAGGCCAAAACAGGTAGAAACAAGATCTTTTATTATTCTAAAAAGGGGATTGATTACAGGGGAAGAAACTGGACATCTTGAGGGGATGGGGAGGAATCTTACAAGACCGATACCAAGTCTCCTTGCTTGAAAATTTTGTTCTTAGGTTCCTATCAATATAGGCTTTCCTTCTCCCTGCACTATCTTTGCCTTTAGAGAGCTAAGTTGTCTTTCTTCTTCTAAGACTAGGAGCTCCTGGGATTCTTCCATTGGTAGCTTTTCTTGGATTGCCACTCTCAGGTTGGGCATCACAAATTTTATGGGCATAACTACCTCCAGCCCATAGACTAGTTTTAATGGTGTTTTCCCCATTGAGACTTTGTAATATGTGCAGAATGCCCATAGGGCTTCATCTAGCTTCTGGTCCCAATGATTTTTAATGGCATTTATGATCTTTTTTAGGATTTTGGTCAAAACCTTGTTGGTAGATTCCACCTAGCCACCATTGCACTGTGGATAATAGGTTGAGGACTTCTTATGATTGCTTAGGTACTTTTCCATCAACCCTTTCATTACCTTGTTCATGAAATGGGTGCACTGGTCATTGACTATTTCCACCGGCAATCCATGCCTAGCAATAATATCCTTGAAGAGGAACTTCACCACCTCTTCTTTGGAATTTCTCTTTATAGATTTAGCTTCCGAACATTTGGCAAAATAATCAGTTTCCTTTTGTGGTGGGTAGCTTGATTGGTCTAACAAAATCCAATCCCCACTTCATGAATGGAAACAACAACAGTATAGGCAAGATGGGAAATCTATCAGAATCACTGGGTTGACCCATCCACTGATGACAGACATCACATTGCTTTGCTTTGCTGATGGCATCCCTCATGACTGTTAACCACCATAGGTCTACTTGTAAAATTTTCTAGGATGTGATTTCTCTGCCCATGTGTCCTTCAGTAATGCCACAATGTGCTTTGTGTAATACGACTTGCTGCTCATGGTCTGGGACACACCTGCGTAGGATTTGGTCTATGCCTCTTTTGTAGAGCTGCGCAACAATCATGGTGAAGTTTTTGCTCCTTAAGGCAATCCTTTTCTTTTTATCAACAACAATGTAATCTTCTAGGAATGTTCCATCCTCCATAAACTGCATCATATCATAATACGAATTTTCTCCTACTTCTGTAGCTGCTATTGTGAATAGGTTGGTATTTGGGAGTTGGTCATCCACTCCATATAGAGCAGGTTCTCTAGAATCTAGTCTGGATAGAAATAACGCCACCCCATTCTCTTTTCCAGGCGTGTGCTAGATGGTGAACTCAAACTCTTGCAATAGAAGCATCCACCTTGCCATCTTCCCCACCAGATAAATCAGGGCTTGGAAAACCAATTTATTTCCCAAGAGGTAGTGTCAGAACTTGTTCATAGCATAAATCATTAAGAGAGCTTCCTGTTTTGTTTTGCTCTTGTAGTTCCTTTTTGCCCTTGTGAGGGCTTTGCTAGCATAATGAATGGGTTGCATATACCCCTCTTGCTTCTCTTGCATCAATGCACTGCCCACTACTTTGTCTAAAGAATCTACATATACATGGAATATTTCATTCCAGTCTGGGGTGGTTTTACCACTGGTGCAGTGACACCATTTTCTTTAGCCATTGGAATGCTTTTTGACACTCTAGATTCCATTTATACTTTGTATCTTTCTTGGTAAGTGTATACAATGGGTTAGCCACATATGCTAAATATTTTAAAAATCTAGCATGCCACTTAACCTTACCAAGGGACCTCTCTAGTTGCTTAATATTCTGAGGAGCACACATTCTGGATATAGCCTCTGCTTTAGCAGGATCTATGGATAATCCTTAGGTTAACACTATGTGTCCTCACAGAGTTCTTGATCTTAGTGCTACAAATACACACTTGGTTGTGGACTTAGCTTAAGCTGTAAGATTCCTCCTCAGCCTAAATAATGAATAAGCTTTACTTTAATCCCCTGTAATCATTCAATGTTTCTAAATACAAGAAAATATTATTTTTCCTTGTTTTTGCCTAGAGAGATAAAAAATTCTAGAGAGTGGTAATTCAATATTGAGATATTTTTGGATAAACAAATTCTCTTAATATCAAAAATATGTTTCCTTGAAACAGAAAATCAAAATAAATTTTCCAAGGTGCATTAGAAATCAATTAAAAATGATTTAAAAGACCTTAGCCTAAGGGTCAAGATTTTCTAAAATTTTTGAATTATGGTCCAATTAAGGTTCCTATGGGCCAATAAGATTAATCCAAGTGTTGGGATGAGATAAAATTAATTTAAAAAAAACAAAAATTAGTAAATGCCCACATAAGATGAAGAGTTGACTAGGTACAAGGTTTATTAATTAAAAACTATGAGATATTACTTAAAAAATGAGATATTTTGGTATAATGATACTTTTTGACACCTTTTAACACCTTGGTAAGGAGAGGGGGAGACTTCAAGGAGGTGCCTATTTCACACATGTGAATGAGTTTTTAATTCTAAAGTATTAAGATATTTTTATCTCTCCTCTCTCCTAGATCAAACCAAATAAAAAAGGGAGCCAAACTGGTCCAAATCTTATCCAAATTCAGCCAAACTGAAGCTGGAAAATTCTAGAAATTAGTTGGACTCAGTTAGTGGCCTCCCTCACCTATAAATAGATCGTCATTCTTTTGTATTATCATCTGTGAAATAGACCATGCTAGTATTACATTAGAATAAGCATATTTTCTATTATCCCCTAAAAATCCTCTACAATTTGGAAAGATTGGAGCTTCTCTCTCTCTTCAACCTTCCTTGGATCTTTCCTCTCAACATACTAACCAATTGATTGGCTGGGGGCTTCTTCTAAGAATAGAGAAGCAAGCAAATCAAGAGGTAAGATGTGCTTTTATGGTTTTTTTCTCTAATATTCTAAATGTTTTCACTTCTTAACCCCTCTCAAGCTTGAGAAGTTTCAAATGAATGGTTTTTCAATGCAAATTAAGCTTTCTAAAAAATTTTGATAAGCAAATAATCACATTTATGCTTAATTAGGATGTTTTTTAAGTGTATCTCTCTCTCCCCCCAAAGAATGGTCATTCCTATGAGCAATTCTCTATTCAAATGATGCTTCTCATGGAGCAATTCTTAATTCCAAAATCAAACTCTATGCTAGTCAACAAGCCAGAGGCTAAAGAAATGGCTTTTTAATGCTTTTATGTTACATAAATTATGATAATCTTATGATTTAGATCCATAAATTAGATTAAGATCTATTGATAGTTAATCTATCATAATTATATTACTAAGTTTTATTATTTTTAAAATTATTAAAAATTATCAGTAATAACAGCGGAGTTATGACAAAAATTATAGAAAAAAATAATTTTTAATGTTTATGCATAAATAGTTAATTAGAGAAAAAGAGAAATTTTTAGTAATTTTATTTTATAATAAAAGAGAAATTTCCATGATAATGGAAATCCATGTGTTTTCAATGGAGAAAGAGAAAAATAGGTATATCAAAATAATGAATATTTTTATTTAAAATTAAAGAGAAATTTTAGATAAATTATTTTTATGCATGAATAAATTTAAATGATGAAAGAGGAATTTCCATCATATTTGGAATTCAATCATTTAAATGAGAAAAGTGGAATTCTTAATATAATGGAATTAATGGATTTTTTTTAAATTTTTAAGAAAAATTTTAGTTAAAATTATTTTATGCATGAATAAATTTAAATGATGAAAGAGGAATTTCCATCATATTTGGAATTCAATCATTTAAATGGAAAAGGAGGAATTCTTGGTATATTTGGAATATTGAATATTTTTATTTAATTTAAAGAAGAATTTTAGATAGATTTATTTTATGATAAAAGAAGAATTCCCATAACATTTGGATTGCACTCATTAAATGAGAAAAAGAGGAGTTTTAAGCTTTTTAAAAAAATGGATAATTGTATTTAATTAAAAGAAGAATTTTTATGATATTTAAGTAGAGAAAAATTTGAATTAATTTTTAATCACAAAAGAGGAATTTTCACCATAAGTCCACCTAGGGAGTTAAGGTTGGAAAATTAAATGGTAAAAAGAATATCTTTAGATATTTTATGTGGTTAAATCACTAAATTGGTATTTACCCAAAAATAGATGTTTATCTGAAGAAAATATTTGTTAGAACTAAACCAAATGATTAGACTACAAGAGGGACAGACATGAAACCTACTTGTCCATCTCTCGATCAAGCAAAAATTTCGTGACCGATTCCAGTTTCTAAATACAAAGAATAGACTACCGTTGAATTAAGCTAATTTTTCTTTGATTGAAATCACCAAGAATCTAGTTGGACAATATGTCAAATGATGGGTAGATTACCCTGATGAGAGATCAAGGATTCTCATTATGAAACTGGGAAGTAAGGAAAAAGGAGTTTTGTGGAACCAATCTCAAACTGGAAATTTTACTTGCATAGAACCTCTGTTTTTCATTTAAAGGACTGTTTTACGCCAGAATGCTGGGAAGCATTTGGCATGTTTTTTTACTAAGAGGAGGTTTGTTGACAACTGGTAGGGAAGGGACGTCGCTTGTGACAAAGCTGTCGAGGTCTTGACCAGCCTCGGTACGGTTAAAATGGTGCGCTTCCGGTAAGATGGGTGAGGACCGACGAAGCGGTCCCTGAGTAAAGTGCTAGGATACCTAAGGAGGATCCTACAGGGTTCTGACCAGGTGATGCGCACAGGCTCGTAGTTGCTAGGACACCCATGCATGCATCAAGGAAGATTCGGCGGATGGACTAAAAAGAAAGATTTTTGTGAATCAAATTTTGATATTGGATCTCGTTGCCAAGTGGTCTTTAACGGAGAGTCCAGAGATAACATATTTTGTAACACAATGGACTCAAAATTTTTGAGGATGATGATCAATAATATTATGATTTCTATTGAAGGATTGTTTTAAAGACAACCGAATCTGTTATAAATGGTAATTTCATATTGGGTGTGTATGTGGAATGCCTACCTTAATTTTTGCCGACTAGGGGGCCTGGGAACTCTTTTCCTAGGTACTTTTCCTCGGTACTCAGGCAAAACACAACCAAATCTTTATAAAGGAATCCCACCAATACAATGGTCAGGTGGTTGGCTAACCCATGGGCCGGTTGGGCTGGATCCAAGGATTTCGACGATACCATTAAGATAGGATTAGTTGCGTTAGTTAGATTAAGTCCTGAGAAGACCCTTGTTCTGTGGGAGGGAATCAGCGGCGGGCGACGGCTGTGCCTCGTTAAAGGAGGAAAAAAGCGGTGATTCTATGGACCAAGTGCAAGTCTCTTCTTTGATCTGACCATGTGACTTCAGGTTCGGTCGGATCAGTTTGAATAGTTAAGACTTTGACCCGTTAGATTAATTCTTCTGTTTAGAAGATTTTCCATGGCGGAATCGCCTGTGCCTTTCGGGGAAAGGGAAGTCTTTCTGGGCTCGGTTTTGAAGGAACTAATGGGCTAGTCTCTCGTCTGGACCCCGCCCCGCGTGAGAGGCTGACGCTGCTTCCGTCGCCTCCAACACCCTTGGAGGGGGCACCGCGGAGGGGTCGGGGGTCTCACATAAGCCTTGTATCTTTGCATCTCTATAGACAGAAAATCAAATGATAGATGTGCTTTGCCTTATCACCAGACACACTGAAGTCATCTACAAAAGCTTTCATTAAGTCTATCAAGTAATCATAGAAAATCTCTTGCACCATTCTCTAAAAAGTAGCCGGTGCATTTTTCAAGCCGAACATCATGACAGTCGCCACATGAAGACACCCCATTTAGTGATGAAGGCTATTTTCTCCTTGTCTTTTGGCACCATTTTTACCCAGTTGTACCCACTGAATCCATCCAGAAACAAGTACATTTCCTTTCCATCTACCTCATCCATCAAAGAGTCAGTAAACGAAAGTGGAAAGGAATCCGAGGTAGTTGATTGCAGCATTTAACTTGCGGTAGTCCACACAAATCCTGATCTTCATGTTCTTTTTGGGAACTACCACAATTGGGGATATCCAAGTAGCCTTCTCTATTGTCATAATGAAACCTACTCTTAGTAGTTTGTCAATTTCTTCTTTGACTTGTTTGGCATAGTTGGGGTTCATTCTGTACCTCTACTATTTGACTAGTATGGCTCCTTCTCTTAAATTGATGTTGTGCTAGAAGAATTTGGGGTCAATGCCCTCCATGTCCTCATACGACCAAGCAAAGACATATTGGTATTCTTTCAATAAGGACAACAACTCTTTGTTGAACTCTTCTTCTAGTTCCAAACTAATCTTCATATGCTTTTCTTCTTTTTCTCATCTCCTTGATTCACCTCTTGCAGTCTATCCGGGCTTCATTTTGTGGCATTTTCCTTTTAGTTCTCTTTTTGCTTATGCACCCAATCAAAGATCTCTCTAATTTCTTCCTCTTGCTCCAGATTCCAAGCCCATTCAATCTCTTCAGAGGCTTTCTCTTGCATGGTTTTGGTGAGTTTTGTTCTCCTTGAACCCTCTAGTTTTGCGAAATTCGATTCTTTTTTCTTCATTTCTTTGGCTGCATCTTCTACATTTACATCTTTTGCTTCCTCATAATGCGCCATCACTTCATCCACATGTAACATGTACAAGGGCACCAAGTCGGGATGTTCGCAGAGTATTCTATCTTCTTCATCATCATCGAAGCCTTCTGATGTATTGAATGTCTTCGCATGAACTGGCCTTTGAGCAGGTGTTACTGATCCCCTTACATTAAAAAGATTAACATGGAATTTTTGCTTTCCTTGTCTACTAATAGAGATTCTATTTCGGCCGCCCAATCCTGCTTACCTTGCCATGTCTCAACCAGGGCCTTCCCAATAACCCTGGGGTAAGACTCGGTGTGGATTTCAGTGTGGTTATGACCACCAAGTTGACCTTGAAGTCTACTTGTTTGATTTTCATTTAGACATTCTTAACAATTCCTTTAGGAACCACCATTCTATTATTGTGACTTTGGTCACTTCATCATCTCTGGATGATGCTGGGGGTTCCTTAACTTGCATTCTAGTGCATTCTAGGGTTTTTTCTTCTTTTGAGTGCTTCAGTTCCTCCTTCAATTCCTGCCATCAAGATCTTAGCCTTGAATCTTGGACATAAGACCATCACTTGAACTTTGCATCCTTCTTCTTGCCTTGCCTTCTTTCTATTTCCTTTGTGGTTTGAATCCTCACACCTTCTCTTGTTGTTCCTAGTCCATAGCTGCCTTCTTGCGGGCTTTGGGTGAGTCCTGATTACCTAGCGGAGTTATTACTACACCAAATTCATTTGCTTTAGCCCTTATGATTGCCAAGATGTCTTGAACCTCCATATTATGTAGGTCATTCTGCTACATCATGTTGGCACTTGGTATATTTTCTTTGAGTTGCATCAATTCTGTTTGTCTTTCTTAATCATGTTTTTTCTTCATGGCACATTCTGCCTTGGTGTCCCCAGGCTGTTGACAATAGTAACATGTGAAGCTGGTGGAACCACTACCATGTCCTTTGCTTCTTCTTCCTGAGTAATTTCCACAGCCTTTTCTCCCATTCCTAGGGGTCTTCTTTCTGCTCCTTCCATGATGTTCACCATGGGAGCTCTATTTTTCATGTTGTACCTACAGTTTCATGTACTATGATTGTACATGTTCTAAATGGTACACATTGGTGGCACTGTGCATTCCTCTTTGAGGAGGCCTTCCTATTTGCATTCAGACAAGAACACATTTTTGCAGAATTTGAACCTTTTTCTCCTTTCATCTCTTGCCAGCTCCTTCACATGTAGCACAAGTTCTCTGGGGCTCATTTTTGCCTTCGCGGTTTTCTTCTTTTTTTTCCTTCCTTTTCTTCACTACTGCCCCACTGAAGTGTCCTTTGAGGTGTTTCTTGGATCATCCTCCTCGATTGTGACACTTTTCTTGGGCTTCCTCTTTTATCTTCTTTCTTGGATTCTTTTCTCTGCCATCTTGGTAAACTCAACCAATTCCTCGAACGATAGATAGACTACAAACCAATCCACAACTATTTGCATTGAGAGTCATGTTTTTTCTGCCACTCTCTGCCTTAAGCTCAGTAGTTTTGTTGCATAGGCCTTGACATCCATGTCTTCTTGTCGAAGTTCTCTCATTTGATCACAGAGTTGAGTTACGGATAGTCATGACCTCTTCATAAGTCTGGAAATGGTTATCTTGGTATCTTGATACCCAGTCCATGGCTCTGTCTTTGAACGTGTTCATGAAAGCATCTCTATGGATTTCACTCAGCTCTGGCTCTTCCACATCTCAAGGTATGGCCACTTTCCAGTATTGCTCACACCTCCTTACATGTAGATTTGCATCTTTCCCTTTCTCTCCTCAGAACACCACGAAATGTTTGGCTAATGATGCCATGGCTCCCTTGAACCTTTTATAGGGTTTGGTTGTTGTGGTTGTTCTTCCTGGTTTTGTTGCTCCACCCTTTTTGGGCTTCTTGGACCTAGACTATCACAACTTCTAGCTCTTAGCACTCCTTTTCTTAGTCCAAATTGTGCTTGAAATCTAACGCTCCCTCTTGCTCATGTGGGGTTGTAAAAGTTTCTGCACTATCTTCCTAGTTGGAATGGTGTGCGAGACACTCCCAACTCTACAAGCTTCCTATAGGGTTTCTTGGAAGGCATTACTTTTCTCCATTCTCAAGTTCACAATCATGCGGAAGGCATGCTTGAATCGATTTTTGTTGGTTGGGTTGTGTGGTGAAAGGTTATCCGCACTGTCCTTCCCAGAAAATCCCCTCCATGTTATGGCTTCTCCGTAGACTTGTTTTAGGGATCTATTTCTAATAAGCTCAGTTTGAGTGGAACCGAAACTTGCTTTTTCAGAGTTTTCTTTTCTTGAAGGTGCAAAATGCTACTTAGTAGAGTTTTTTTCATTTTTCCGTGATTTCCCAAAAAGGAGAATTTTTGGCCTAGTTGTGGTAGAGGTTTCCCTCAATAGGAAGTTTTCTAGTGGAGTTGCGATAAAGTTTTCTCAGTAGGAAGTTTTCGAGCAGAGTAGTTCTCTCACAATATGAAGTTTCCCAACACAGTTACAGTAGAGGTCTCCAACAGCATCGCCAGGTGTTCTCAACTTTTCCTCTCAACAGAATGGCAAGACAATAGTCTACGATAACAGACTAGTCAGGCAATGCCATGGGAGATGTTGAAAGATCCCTGCCCCCTCCATGCAACGAATTCAGGGGTGCTAGCAGCGGAAGTAGCACTTCTTGCGCAGGGCAGAGCCTCTCACTCGGGGCCTCGCCCCCACGGATATCGGGACAAGAGACTAATCCCTCGATTCTTCCAAAATCGAGGGATATCGGGACAAGAGACTAATCCCTCGATTCTTCCAAAATCGAACCCGAAAAAACTTCCCTCGCCCAGCAGACATAGGCGATTCCTCCAGGATAATTTTATTCTAACGTAGTCAAGGTCATCACTAACCAAACTAATCCGACACTGAACCCGTAAGTCTCAGATCAAGGAAAAGACTTGCACTTGGATCATAGAGTCCAACGCTTTTTTCCTCATCAAGAGGCACAGCCATTGATTCTTTTCCATAGAACAAGGGTTATCCGGGATTTACTTCAACTATCATAACTTAAGAGAATTGAGTCTTATTTTAGGGATCCATCAGTCCAGCCTAACCCCATCCAATCCCATGGGTTAGCCAACCACTGTAGTGATAGGATGCATTTAGAAATTTGGTTATGTTTTACCCTGGGTACGAGGGAAAAGAGTTCCCAAGCCCCCTAGCCAGCACTTCAAGCAAGCTTCAAGATAGTCACACCACTTACACACCCAATATGAAATTACCTATTTCATAGATTCAGCTAAAACAATCTTTTAATGAAACCATAGTATCACTGATCATAATCCTCCAAAATATCCAGCTTGAATTCTAATTTCCAATCATTCCTTCATCGGTGTACCTATGGCATCATTGGCAACAAAAATGCTACCACTTGTTCACTCAGGGGCCTTTTCAATAGTTCCTAGCTCATAGTACCTGGAATTATATTTACTTAAGAGAATCAAGATGGACTCTCTATTGAAGATCAATAAGATCAACCAATAGATCCATATAAAAGAGCCATGGACTCATCCATTGAGGACCAGTAAGAACAATCAACCAGATCCATGCCTGAGTTCAGAAAACAACTTTAACTCCTTATTCCATTTTCTTCCTCGACGCACACGTGGGTATCTTCGGCGACCCCCCAGAGCCCGAGCACCGTATGGTCAGCACCCTCTAGGCTCCTTCGTAGGTCACCTAGCACTTCACTCATAGGCCGCTTCCTTGGTCCCTCATCCGCCGTACCGGAAGGTCACCATTTAAATCGAACCGAGGCTGGTCAAGACCTTGGCCGACCTTGCTACGCGAGACGTCCTCCATTGACTCTCTGTCAGCTGTTGCAACTTTATCACTTTGGTCTCTACCACGACCTCATTCACAAGATGGTCAAAATTCTTCGCCAGCATTCTTGACATAAAATAGTCATTTAAAAACAGGTCATAAATACAGTTTCTAATGAACTCTCATATTTCCACATCATTTCTCGTTATTCCACATTCTTCTACATCAATTCACATTGCTTATTCCACATCCAGCCATATGTATTCCCATCGTCTTCATCCATTCTCATCCAATCACATCATATTACATCTCATCACATCTATCCACATCTATCCTCATCACATCTACCCATATCCATATCACATCACATCACATCCATTGACATCACATCCAATCACATCATATTACATCACATCACATCTATTGACATCACATCCAATCACATCATATTACATCTCATCACATCTATCCACATCTAATCCATTCACATCTACCCATATCCATATCACATCACATCACATCCATTGACATCACATCTCATCCATTCACATTGACCCCGATCCACATCACATCTCATCCATTCACATCTACCTAGATCCACATCACATCACATTCATCCACCTTACATATCATCCATCCGTTCACATTACATCACATTCATTTATATTTATTCAGATCCACATCTCATCTCATCACATCCATCCACATCACATCTCATCCATTCACATCTCATCACATCATATTCACATCCATTTACATCTCATCATATCATATTCACATCACATCACATCCATTCAGATATCATCAGATTACATTCACATCCATTCACATCTCATCGCATCCATTCAGATATCATCACATCACATTCACATCCATTCACATCTCATCGCATCCATTCACATCCATTCACATCTCATCACATCCATTCACATCTCATCACATCCACTCACATCTCATCACATCTATTCATATCTCATCACACCCATTCACATCTCATCACACCCATTCATTTCCATCACACCCATTCACATCCATCACATTCATTGCATCCACATCACGTCACATACATTCCATCCACATCTGTCCTTATCACATCACATTCATCCCATCCATATCACATCACATTCATTCCATCCACATTACATCACATCCACATCTATCCACATCACATCTTATTCATTCCATCCACATTACATCACATCCACATTTATCCCTATCTCATCACATCCATTCACATCTCATCACATTCATCCACATCCAATTGAATTTATGCATAGAAGGATGCATAAAAGATTTATTTTTATTTCAAAAGTGTTATTCTCATTAAAATTGAATTTATGCATAGAAGGATGCATAAAAGATTTATTTTTATTTCAAAAATGTTATTCTCATTAAAATTGAATTTATGCATAGAAGGATGCATAAAAGATTTATTTTTATTTCAAAAGTGTATTCTCATTAAAATTGAATTTATGCATAAAAGGATGCATAAAAGATTTATTTTTATTTCAAAAGTGTTATTCTCATTAAAATTAAATTTATGCATAGAAGGATGCGTAAAGGATTCAATTTTATTTCAAAAGTGTTATTTTTCTTAAATTTGAATTATGCATAAATAGATGCGTAAAGAATCTTTATATCAAAAATTAGAATCCTCTTAAATTCTATATTTAAATTCTGTGAATAGAAGTGATGAGAATATGAGGCGAATAGATGTGATGAGATAAGATGTGAATGAGATAGATGATTGGATGGATGGGTGCGATGTGAATAGAGATGATGAGATGTGAGGTGAATAGATGTGATGAGATAAGATGTGAATTAGATAGATGATTGGATGGATGGGTGTGATATGAATAGAGGTGATGAGATGTGAGGTGAATAGATGTGATGAGATAAGATGTGAATTAGATAGATGATTGGATGGATGGGTGCGATGTGAATAGAGGTGAATGAGATGTGAGGTGAATAGATGTGATGATATAAGATGTGAATCAGATAGATGATTGGATGGATGTGATGTGAATAGATGTGATGAGAATATGAGGTGAATAGATGTGATGAGATAAGATGTGAATCAGATAGATGATGATTAGATGGATGGATGTGATGTGAATTTAGATAGATGTGAATGAATGGATGGATGTGATGTGAATAGAGGTGATGAGAATGAGAGGTGAATAGATGTGATGAGATGTGATGTGAATCAAATAGATGGGAATGGATGGATGGATGGATGTGATGTGAATAGAAGTGATGAGAATATGAGGTGAATAGATGTGATGAGATGTCATGCGAATCAGATAGATGTGAATGTATGGATGGATGTGATGTGAATAGAAGTGATGAGAATATAAGGTGAGCAGATGTGATGAGATGTGATGGGAATTAGAAAGATGAGAAGAATGGATGGATGGATGTGATGTGAATAGAAGTGATGAGAATATGAGGTGAATAGATGTGATGAGATAAGATGTGAATCAGATAGATAGGAATGAATGGATGGATGGATGTGATGTGAATAGAGGTGATGAGATGTGAGGTGAATAGATGTGATAAGATGTGATGTGAATCAGATAAATGTGAATGAATGGATGAGATGTGATGTCATGTGAATCAGAATGTAAATGAATGATATGGGATGTGAGTGAATGTATGTGATTATAATGGATGTGAATGTGTATGTGAAGAATGGATGTGAATGAGTATGTGAAAGAATGGATAAGGATGTGTATGAGAAGAATGGATGTGAATGTGTATGTGAAGAATGGATGTGAATGAGTATGTGAAAGAATGGATGTGGATGTATGTGAAAGAACGGATATAGATGTGTATGTGAAAGAATGTGATGTAATGTGACATGAATATATGTGGATGTGAAGTGGTAGATATGAATGTATGGATAGATATGAGTAGTCGTGCATGTGAGCGATTGGATGGATATGGATGATTGAGATGAGATCTGTATGAATGAGATATGATGTGGATAGAAGTGATGTGATATAATGGTGATGAGAATGAATGTGATGGATATGAATGAATGTGATGTGATGGGATGTGAATCGGGATAGATGTGAATGAATTAGATGTGAGGTAAAATGAATGGATGAGTTGTGAGTGAATGTGATGTGGTCTGAATGGATGAGATGTGAATGAATGTGATGTGATGAGATGTGGATATGGGTAGATGCGAGTGGATGACATCTGATGAGGATAAATTGAGGAAAGATGTGATGAGATGAAAATGATGTGATTGGATGAAAATAGGAATACTTATGAAATGGTTGTGGAATTAAATGAAAATGATGTGATTGGATGAGAATAGGAATACTTATGAAATGGTTGTGGAATTAAATAATGTGGATTGATGTGGAACAATGTGGAAAGACGAGAGTCCGTTATAGAAATTGTATTTATGACCTGTTTTTAAATGACTGGTTTATGTCAAGAATGTTGGGGAAGCATTTTGACCGTCTTGTGTGAATGAGGTCATGGAGACCTAATCTGTTAAAGTTGCAACTGCTGGACAGAGAGTCAATGGAGGACATCTCATGTAGCAAGGTCGGCCGAGGTCTTGACCAGCCTCGGTTCGATTAAAATGGTGAGCTTCCGGTACGATGGATGAGGGACCAAGGAAGCGGCCTATGAGTGAAGCGCTAGGTCACCTGCGAAGGATCCTAGAGGGTGCTGACCATACGGTGCTCGGGCTCTGGGTCACCGACGATACCCACGCATGCATCATGGAAGATATTGGAACAAGGAGTAAGAGTTGTTTTCTGAATTCGGGCATGGATCTGGTTGATTGACCTTGTTGGTCCTCAATGGATGAGTCCAGGGCTCTTTTATATGGATTTGTTGGTTGATCTTGCTGATCTTCAATGGAGATTCCATTTTTGATATGTGAATATATTGCCGGTTAGTATGAGCTAGGAACTATCAAAAAGGCCCCTCAGTGGTCAGGTGGTGAGCGTTCTAGTTGCCAATGATGCCATAGATACACCGACGAAGGAATGATTGGAAATAAGGATTCAACCGGAGATTTTGAGGATCAGTGAGACAATGGTTTCATTAAATGATTGTTTTTAAAGATAGCTGATGCTGAGAAAAAGGAAATTTTATATTGGGTGTGTAAGTGGTGTGACTAGTTTTAAGTTTGCATGAATACCTGGCTAGGGGGCCTAGGAGCTCTTTTCCCTGGTACCCGGGACAAAACCCAACCAAATTCTTAATTGGATCCCATCACTACAAGGTTAGGCTGGACTGATGGATCCCTAAATTGAGACTCAATTTTGATAGATGAAGTAAATCTCGGGAAAAAAAATGTTCTATGGAAAAGAATCAACGGTTGTGCCTCTCAATGAGGAAAAAAGTGATGGTCTCTATGATCCAAGTGCAATCTTTTCCTTGATCTGACTTTGATACTACGGATTCGGTCAGATCAGCTCAGTTAGTTAAGGCTTTTGACTACGTTAGAGAAAAAAAATTTATCCTGGAGGAATTGCCCGTGCTTTCCGAGCAAGGGAAGTTTTTCCGGGTTTGGTTTTGGAAGAACCGATAGATTAGTCTCTTGTCCGGATATCCATGGGTGAGGCCCCGAGTGTGGGACCCTATCCTGCTCAAGAAGTGCTTCTTCCGCTGCCTAGCATCCCTGAATTCGTTGCGTGGTGGGGACACGGATCTCACAATTTTGGAGGATTATGATCAGTGATACTATGGTTTCATTAAAAGATTGTTTAAAGACAGCTGAATCTGTGAAACACGCAATTTCATATTGGGTGTGTAAGTGGTGTGACTATCTTAAAGTTTGCTTGAAGTGCCGACTAGGGGGCCTGGGAACTCTATTCCTTGGTACACCCGGGGAAAAACATAACCAAATTCCTAAATGGATCCTAACACTACAATGGTTGGGTGGTTGGCTAACCCATGGGATTGGATGGGCTTAGGCTAGTGGATCCCTAAAATGAGACTCAATTCTGTTAAGTTACGATAGTTGAAGTAAATTCCGGATAACCCTTGTTCTATGGAAAACAACCAACAACTGTGCCTCTTGATGAGAAAAAAAGCGTTGGACTCTATGATCCAAGTGCAAGTCTCTTCCTTGATCTGACCATGAGACTTACGAGCTTGGTCGGATCAGTTTGGTTAGTGAAGACCTTGGCTATGTTAGAATAAAATATGCTGGAGGAATCGCCTATGTCTACTGGGCGAGGGAATTTTTTCGGGTTCGATTTTGGAAGAGCCGAGGGATTAGTCTCTTATTCAGATATTTGTGGGTGAGGCCCCGAGTGAGAGGCTCTGCTCTATACAAGAAGTGCTACTTCCGCCTGCTGCTAGCACCCCGGAATTCGGTGCGCGGAGGGGGATGGGATCTTTCAGTTGGTATCAGAGCGAATTGGCTAAAGTGGATCAACCAAGAAGCAAGAAATGTCAAAAGTTTATATGAAATTCATATCAATTGATATTCAAAATGAAGATTCATAAATTGGAAAGCGGGTCTTTAGATGGAAGTACCGCAATTGTATGGAATCCCTGACTTTCTTGCTTGTTG
This sequence comes from Cibotium barometz, assembly GCF_041138505.1. NCBI lineage: Eukaryota > Viridiplantae > Streptophyta > Polypodiopsida > Cyatheales > Cibotiaceae > Cibotium > Cibotium barometz. Next base: position 21,183,023 of record NC_141099.1, read on the forward strand.
AGGAAATCAAACTTAGTGACCCTTTTCATGATGCATCTACTAGCCAATGATGATCGTGGTAGGAATCAGGCTTTCTATTCACAAAGGGGATTTAGAGGCAAGGGGAGATTTGCATCACGAGGTCATGGTGTTGGTCATGGATGGCAGGATTGTTACCATATTATAGTAGTGATGTGTGTGAACACACTTAGGACCGCCGGGGCACTTTTTCCCTCACTAGGAGGTTTTTTCCCCGTGCATTGTATATACGCCCATTATCTTCTAGGGCTTGTCATCTTTCATTTTTGGCACTTATAATACACTACTGTGTTGTGCTCAAGCTTCCTCATCTTCTTGAAGTTGTGTGTGCATTCCTGCAACCCTAATTCCAACAATTGGTATCAGAGCAGGCTTCCTCCTCCCGGGCAGCATCACCGGCACCTGCCGCTTCATCTCCTCCGATTGCGACGAGGTTTCACGAGCGACTGCAGGTCATTTCAGAATTTTGATCTGAGGTCATTTCGCCCTCCGTTTTTGCATTCCAAGTACTGCGCAGGCAAAATCGTCCTACTGTGCAGATTTTCTGTCAAGATTAAAATCTGCAGGACAGGTGCCCATTCGTCTGTTTTGGGCTGTGCTACATAGCACAGGTCGATTTTATACAGGTTTACCTCTTACAGACAGCATTTACATCTAGTAGTACAGTCATTGGCCATGGCTGACAACAATGATGTATTCCGCATGTTGGCTGCTGAGGATAAGTTGGATGGCACCAACTATCCATTGTGGGCATATATGATGCGACATGTATTGGTAGCAAAGGGGTTATGGAACATTGTGCAGGGTATTGATGCACGTCCTATTGTGGCTGGGAATGCTGCAAACACATCAGAAACAGGTACAGTTGATGATGGTGCAGGCACAAGTGCTGTAGCAGCTGTTCGAGAACCACCACTTTCAGCAGAGCAGATTCGTTGGGATGGTAGAGATGCGCAGGCTCATGCCTTGATTGCGCTGTCTGTCAAACGTACCATTATCCCACATATTCGCTCCTGCAGGACTTCTAAGGATGCTTGGGATGTACTTGCCACATTGTATCAGGCAAGAAATGAGGCTCGTGTTGCTTACCTCCGAAAACAGTTGGAGAGTGAGCATATGAACGAAGGTGATTCTATGGATAGCTTTTTGACAAAGATCAAGGATTTCAAAGAGCAGCTCATTTCTGCAGATGAAATCCTGTCAGACAGTTCACTTGTGCAGACTGTTTTGAATGGTCTACCAGATTCTTATCAGGGTTTTGCTTCCACTCTTCGCTTGATGATGAAAGGCAATCCCAATGCCTTATCATTTGAGGAGTTGGTTTCTGTTTTGCTGCAAGAAGACCAGTCAAGGCAAAACAGGAATATTATGCGTGTCGCAGATCAAGCTTTCGTTGCTAATCAGAGAAGCGGGAAAGGTAAAGCAGGCTTTTCTTCTAGTAAGCAGAAATCTGCAAATGCTGCGCAACCAAAGAAGGAAGACAAAGATGAGAAGAAGGGTGACAAACAGAAGACATTTTGCAAGTACTGTAAGGGAAATGATCATGTCATCAAAGCGTGTCCTAAGCTGGCTGCGAAAGAGGCTAAGAAGAAAGAGGCTGGTATGGCTGTTGCAGATGCCTCTCCTTCTAACAATGAATCTGCTAATGTTGTGCTAGATACAGAATGGGCATTCAATGCGCAGTGCAGTTATGACCCATCTTTGCATGACACATGTATGTCTGCAGTAGATTCAGATGTATGGTACTTTGACAGTGGTGCCACTAAGCATATCACCTCGCAGCGCAGTTTATTCACTTTCCTTGAGTCTGCTCCCACAGGGAATACTGTCACTTGTGCCAATAACTCCTCTTATCCCGTTAAAGGAGTTGGACAGATTGTGCTGAATGTTGCAAATGGCAACACCTTTACACTTTTTGATGCATTGTATGTGCCAGGGATCAAAAAGAATCTGCTGTCAGTCTCCGCATTTGCCAAAACAGGTTTGGTTGTAAAATTTGTGGATGACAGATGTACTGTTCATGATCTCTCTTGTGGTGACATCATTGTAGCATCTGGTTCACTATGTCGAGGGCTGTATAAGCTCAATATGGATGGCAAATGTGTAGAGGATTCAGCATGTGCTATTATGGATACGCAGGCTATTTCAAATGCAAAACTGTGGCATGCACGTTTTGGTCATCTGAATTTTGCAAGTTTGCTGCGCCTGCAGAAATCTGAAATGGTGTCTTCTTTGCCTAAGCTTGAGGCACCTGTCAAGCATGTTTGTGAGGGCTGCATATTGGGTAAAATGCAGCGTGCTTCCTTTCCCAAAGATGGATCAGTGAGAGCTGAACGCAGATTGCAGCTTGTTCACAGTGATGTTTGTGGTCCCATGCAAACTCCATCATTTGGAAACTACCTTTACTTCGTGACTTTCATTGATGATTTTACCAGGCATGCATGGGTATATCCTTTGAAGGCAAAGTCCGAAGTGTTTTTGTGCTTCAAGCAGTTTTTGGTTATGGCTGAAAATGTGTCAGAAAGTAAGATGGGCACCCTCCGTTCAGATCGAGGGGGGGAGTATATGTCTTCAGAATTTAATGCATTTCTGGCTGAGCGTGGGATAAAACACCAATGTACAGTGCCGTATACACCACAGCAAAATGGTGTGGCTGAGAGAAAAAACAGGTCTCTCATGGAAATGGCAAGATGTATGGTTAAGAGTCAAAGTCTACCACATGGTTTTTGGCTTGAGGCTGTCATGTGTGCCACTTATGTACTAAACAGGTGTCCCACCAAAGCATTACAGGTTGTCACTCCATATGAGGCTTGGCATAGCCGCAAGCCATCTGTTGGCCATTTACGTGTTTTTGGTTGCCTGGCATATGCATTAGTGCCTGTGCAACATCGCAGAAAATTGGATGACAAAGCTGTCAAATGTATTTTTGTTGGATATAGTGCTGAGAGCAAAGGCTATCGTTTGTATCATCCACAGACAAAGCGCATTTTGGTTAGCCGTGATGTTGTATTTGTGGAAGATGCAGTTCAGCCCTTGGTTTCATGTACTAAGGAGACAGATATCAGCTCACGTGATGTCTATGATACATTGTTGCCTCTTTTCAGTGGTGCACAGTCAAGTGCAATACCTCATGAGGCAGTTTTTCAGCCTATGCAGGTTTTAAATGATGGCACAGATCAGCCTATATCTGATGCAGATGTGCATGATGCACTTGAGGATGAGAGACAAGAGATTGAGGGCTCTAGGAATATGCCTAGATGGCTGGTGCAGACTTTGCGTGACAGCAAGTTGGATGCCCCTTTGTCTAGTCGCACTCGTTCTGGCTCTCATGGTGCCTCTTATGCGTCAGATTGTTATGCATTGGCTGTTTCTAGTATGTACGATGAAAGTGAGCCTGTTTCATTTGATGAAGCACAAAGTTCAGAAAATTGGATGGCTGCTATGCAAGCAGAATACGATGCTATTATGAAGAATGGTACATGGTCTTTATGTGACTTGCCCCCTGGCAAGAAGGCCATTGGCACTAAGTGGGTATACAAATTGAAGCGTAAGCCTGATGGCACAGTGGATCGCCATAAGGCTAGGCTTGTTGCAAAAGGTTATGCTCAAGAGAAGGGCATTGATTTTGATGAGACTTTTGCTCCCACATGTCGTATGACCACTGTTCGTAGCATCTGTGCATTAGCAGCTCATAATGGTTGGAATGTACATCAGCTGGACATAAAGACTGCGTTCTTAAATGGAGATTTGCATGAGGAGGTGTATGTATCGCAGCCTCGTGGTTTTGTTCAAAGAGGGCAGGAAAACAAAGTGTGCAGGTTAAAAAAGGCTTTATATGGTTTAAAGCAAGCTCCACGAGCTTGGTATGAAAAAATACATGCATATTTGACTGCACATGGGTTTCAGAATAGTCCAACAGAAAGCACTTTGTATGTTAAACGTGTGGATGGTGTACATCTAATCATTGCTCTCTATGTCGATGACATGCTGCTCACAGGACCAAATAAGAGTCATATTGCTGATTTTAAGGCTGATTTGAATGCCTCTTTTGAGATGTCAGATTTGGGGCATTTGCATCATTATTTGGGGATACAATTTAAGCAGTGTGATGGAGGTATTGCTTTGTGTCAGACAAAGTATATTGAAACATTGTTGCGGAGATTTGGCCTTGAAGACTGTAAGCCTATTGCTACTCCAATGGAGACAGGTTTGAAGTTGAGTCTTCATGATGCTGGAGATCACTTTGATGTCACACTCTATCAGACAGCTGTTGGTTGCCTCATTTATGTATGCATTACGAGGCCAGACATTCAGTTTACAGTCTCACAGGTGAGCAGATTTATGCATAGCCCAGGCATTAAGCATTGGCAGGCAGTGAAGCGTATCTTTCGCTATTTGAGTGGTACTCGGCATCTTGGGTTGTTTTATCCCAAGGGGGGATCATTGCCGCCAGATTTACATGCTTTTTCAGATTCTGACTGGGCTGGTTGTTATGACACACGCGTGTCCACGAGTGGTTTTTGCTTCATGCTTGGAAGCTCATGCATATCATGGTTGAGCAAGAAGCAGCCTACTGTGGCCACTTCTAGTTGTGAAGCTGAGTACAGGGCAGCTTTCACAGCTACGGTTGAGTGTGTGTGGCTCAGACGCCTTATGGCTGATTTGGGTGTTGGGCAGCCATCTGCCACCACCATCTTCACTGACAGTCAGAGCGCATTGGCAGTTGCGCGGAACCCAGTGTTCCATGCTCGTACGAAGCACATTGAGGTGCACTACCATTATGTCAGGGAGAGACTCTCTGCAGGAGAGATCAGTTTGGCTTATGTGCCAACACAGGATAACCTTGCAGACCTTTTCACAAAGGCTCTGCCTCGTGAGAAGTTCGAAGCTTTTCGCAAAGCTTTGGGCTTACTCCCTTTTGTGGATTCGTCCACATAGCTAGGCACTTCCCTATACATGAGTGCTAGCTCTTGTTCACCGCATCACTCCAGGGGGGATTTGTTACCATATTATAGTAGTGATGTGTGTGAACACACTTAGGACCGCCGGGGCACTTTTTCCCTCACTAGGAGGTTTTTTCCCCGTGCATTGTATATACGCCCATTATCTTCTAGGGCTTGTCATCTTTCATTTTTGGCACTTATAATACACTACTGTGTTGTGCTCAAGCTTCCTCATCTTCTTGAAGTTGTGTGTGCATTCCTGCAACCCTAATTCCAACAAGGATAGGTCACCACAATAGAATTTTCAGCCTTCGTATGATGCTAGAGGTGGTCGTGGAGTAAGAATGCCCACGATGAGCGAAATGGTAACACCTCTTGTGAGCCCACCAGATCCTACTTTTGTAGTAACACTCGGCTATACCATGGACCAACCCACATGTATTAAGCCACAAGGCCATGCAAGGACTCAAGAGCATACTAGCATGAGCTTCACCTTCTTAGATCCTAGAGTTGTTCCCACCCGACACTGCTAGTGCACTACTTCATCCAGTGGTGGTAAGCACCACACCACCAATTATGGCACCTATGATTGGCGCATTAATAACTTTGAGCCACATGCCCACGGTTAACACAATAGCCACCACTACTTCACACATGGACCCCCTGTGCCTAGTATTGCCATTCCTAGAGGGGTAACATCTCATTCTAGTGCACCCATGAAACATCCCTTCCCTAGACTAAGCGTGCTACCAATTATTGTTGCTGCACTTAATGCCCACATGAGTAAAGTACCTATTGGGGCACCAGTAGGACACATACATTATCTACGCACATTTACCCCCACCAGGTTTTAGACCAATGCATCCTCATGTAGAGCCACATGTTGCACCTCCACCTACTTCTATCATTGCTCCTATTATGCCAACACCATCTCTACCCACATACCTAGTTGCTTTTGCACAAACCCTGGGAAGAGCGGAGAGCAAAGCGCCTATTTGCGAGAGATGGTGGGGAGTCCCAGATAGCCAAGTTGTGAGATCCCAATTGCCCCCTATGCGCATCGGATTCCCGGATGGTAGCAGAGCAGAAGTAGCTTCCTCTTGTGCGGGGTAGGGTTTCTCACTTGGGGCCTCGCACTCGAATGTCCGGGCACGAGACTAAGCTGGTGTCATTCTGAAAACCGAAATCGGGAAAATTTTCCATGCCTGAAAATGGGGACGATTCCACCATTTATTTTCTTAACGAATTTTTCTAACAAGGTCAAGATACCGAACTAATCTTCATCTGAATAAACCAGATAGAAGAAAAACTATTACAGACTTAACTTGAAGGGATCAACGTTTTTTTCCTAGTTAAATCAGGCACAGCCGTTGATCTATTCATTAGAGAAATCTTCAGGCTTTTATTTAACTACTCGAGCTCTAAGCGTACTCCTATTAATCAATTTTATTATTAAAACTCTATTGATTCCAGCCTAACCCCATCCGGCCCATGGGTTAGCCACCGCCCAACCACTGGAATTAGTAGAACCAAACAAGTACTCACCCACCCATAATTGAATGCCTTTCTTAACTTTTGCTTTAGAATACAGATACGCACACACTCCTCTTTAAACTTTTACTTTTAAAAACAATCCATTGAAAAACAATTATTGGCTACAGATGTCATGACTCAAAATTTCCATTCAATCCTTGTTTCTCACAAGACAATATCACTCTAGACTCTCTGTTGAGACCAGTAGGTCAGTAACGAGATCTAGTAACAGATTACAATAATTTTCTCGTCAATCATACATATATCTATCTTCCACGACATACGCATGGGTGTCCTAAGCACCGCGAGCCCGTGCATTGCCTGGTCAGAACCCTCTAAGATCCTCCTTAGGTGTCCTGGCACTTCACTCAGGGACCGCTTCGTCAACCCCCCTCGCCCGTCGTATCGGAAGCACGCCATTTTTCACCATACCTAGGCTGGTCAAGATGTGGGCATGTTTTTACTAACGCGATCCGTCCTTTGAACACTCCCTGCCAGCTGTTGCAACCGAACTTCCCTTAGAAAAACACATATACCAAATTCTCCCTCCAGCATTCTGGCGTAAGACAGTCCTTTAAGAAAACAGGGTTTCTATACAAGTTTTTAGTTTTGATTTTCTTTTGAATACAATGGGTATATCTTAAATCCGTATCCCGATACTTCTAGATCACAGGTCTAAAATTCTAATAGAATTTCCTGAATTCTGTAACCTTGATCCTCAGATCAGAATCAAGGGTCTTAACTTGATTTCAGATTCGGTGGGTGATTTGAGTGAAATTTTCCTGAACTGGTCACATCGTCTTTTCTTGAAACTGACGAAGAAGAATTAAGTCTTGGTCATAGTCCGATTCAGGGTTTGAGTCTAGAAAGGTTCTCCCTGAACTAACTTTCTCGAAGGGTAATATTTCAATTACTACTTTATTGAATTTTATTCATTGAGTATTTTGCTTAACTGAATTTAAAACTAATCATGAATTCCTATGAGGAATAAATTAATCATTTATCTAAAATTCTAACTTCGATAGTTTTTTTGAATTTTCTCATTACCATCCTAGAGAATATGAAACGGTAGAATTTTCTCTCACAGAGTATTTACTTATTCATTTACTAATATTCATGGGATTTAAACATAGGATTAACGAGAACTCTTATTTTGATATAAAAATTCTGTATGCATCTATTTATGCATAAAATCCAACTTCTATGGAAATAATACTTTTATATAAAAGAAAATCCTTTTATGCATCTATTTATGTAAAAAAATCAATTTTGATGAAAGTAAAACTTTTATAATAAAAAAATTCTTTTATGCATAAAAATCAATATTGGTGAAAGTAACACTTTTATAATTAAAAAATTTCTTTTATGCATCATTTTATGCATAAAAATCAATATTGATGAAACTACACTTTTATAATTAAAAAATTTCTTTTGTACATAAAAATCAATATTGGTGAAAGTAACACTTTTATAATAAAAAAAATCTTTTATGCATAAAAATCAATATTGATGAAAGTAACACTTTTATAATTTAAAAAAATTCTTTTATGCATCATTTTATGCATAAAAATCAATATTGGTGAAAGTAACACTTTTATAATAAAAACATTTCTTTTATGCATCATTTTATGCATAAAAAACAATATTGATGAAAGTTTATAATTAAAAAAATTCTTTTATGCATCATTTTATGCATAAAAATCAATATTGGTGAAAGTAACACTTTTATAATAAAAAAATTCTTTTGTGCATCATTTTATGCATAAAAATCAATATTGATGAAAGTAACACTTTTATAATAAAAATTTTCTTTTATGCATCATTTTATGCATAAAAATTAATATTGGTGAAAGTAACAATTTTATAATTAAAAATTTATTTCCAATATGCATCTTTCTATGCACAGAATTTAATTCTAATGAAAATCACACTTTTATAATAAAAAAATATCAAATATGCATCTTTCTATGCATAGAATTTAAATTTTAATGGAAATAACACTTTTATAATAAAAATATTTCTACTATGCATTTTTCAATGCCTAGAATGAAAATAACACTTTTAGAATACACAAATGGTGGGGATTACTCTTTTTGAATAATAAAAGATAAAACTTATTTCACAAAATTTAAGAAAATTTTGCCATAACCTCCTTTGTATGGCTGACCATTTTTCAATTTTTTCTATCCTCAAGTTACTTAAAAATTATCCCAAATGGTTTAAAGCATTCTAAACTAATCAAATTCCACTTTTAAAAGAGAAACAATATGAAAAGTTTAATTCTAACAATTTGATTATAAAAAATAAAAATTAGAAAACCATTAAAAAGAAAAAGTAGGATTTCTAGCTTACTTGAATTTCTGAGCTTTCCTTTGGCTTTATGGTTTGACGGATTTACTCTTGTTTGCAGCAACAAGAGTGGCCACCAATTCTTTTGAAGAGGGAAAGGACAAAAACTAATGAATTATCAATAAATTCACTATTTTGGCTCTGGGGTGGAGTAGAGTAACAGTGCATAAAACACTATTAAGCTTCTACAAAGGGGGAGGCTTCTATTTATAGGAAAAAGTGAGCTTCTAACCAAGCAAACTGATTCTAGAATTTTCTAGATCCGTTTGGTCAATTTCACTAAAGCAAGCCTTGGCCAGTGCTCCAATCATGAAAACACCTAATTGGGATCTCATCTTTCATGTACACATTGATACCTCTAATTTTGCAATTGGATGTGTCCTATACAGCTAGGGGAACACAAATTGGACTATCCTATTAGTTTTGCAAGTCAAAAACAAGATGAGGTTGAAATCAATTACACCACCACTGAGCATGAAGGGTTAGCAATGGTATATGCTGTAAAATTTTTGGCATTACCTCCTTGCTAACAAATTTGTATTCTATGTTGATCATCAAGCCTTGTTGTTCATGGCAAATCATCTACCTGCATACCTAATGGTGAAGCAATGGTGAAGCACCAATTGGAGTTGATGTGACGAGTTATTGGTGGATGCTACACTATTCAAGGTTGAGGCTATTCCAAAATGGAGTGAAAAATTCATTAAATTTTTAACTAATGGTTTTCCAAAAGGAAAGGAACTGAGGAAATATTTAGCAAAAGTTGCTAAAAGACAGTGCGCCTTACCAACTTATGGTTTTCCAAAAGGAAAGGAGCTAAGGAAATATTTAGCAAAAGTTGCTAAAAGACAGTGCGCCTTACCAACTTATTGCCAAAAATACTTATAGAAGAGGTAAGGAAAATATTGTTAGACATTGCTACGGGAGGACAAATATCTCATGATCATGGAACAAGCACACCAGGGGATAGCAAGGGGGGACATTTTGTGATAGAAACCACAACTAAGAAAATACTCCACTTGGGGTACTGGTGTGGTCAACACTTTTTAAGGACTATGCACTATTTGTAAAAGGTTGTAATGAGTGCCAATGTTGTGCCAAGCCACAAAAGAAGAAAATGACGCCATTGCTCACTGCGCCGACACAGTTCTTGCTCATTGCGCCAACACAGTTCTGGGCAACTTCTCCACCTACGCTAGCTTATCTGGTAGTCCAACCTGCATAGTGGCTACCTAGCCTCTATGGTCTTTTCCAAGTAGTAGTGTTGGTTCTCTGGGCCTCGAGCCAACAATGCTGCATTCTTCCATTACTCTGGCTACACCCTCTCCACTTAATGATAAGAGAAAATGATTGTGAACATATCATAGATACACACCCACACACTTCTCACATAGGTGAAGGTCCTGAGAAGGGAAGCTTTGATACCATGTTAAAAGGCATGGTGTGTGCTTAGACTTGACAAGGATTAAATGAACCACTTAATGATGAAAGGATGATTATCACTTAAGTTATACTCACACCAAGGAACAACACATACAAATCACTAAGATAAAATGAGATGTGACCAATGAGCAATGGTGTGTGCTCAAGAGTCACCACATAGGTATAACCATGAGAGAGTATCTTCAACAAAGGACCACTTAGATTACTTTAGCACAAATCAAGTACACAACTGATAGGCACTCCACACACTCTTCACACTCTAGAGTGGGGTTTGCATTGAGCTCAGCCAAAGCCCTAAAAATATCCATGTAACTACTTTATTAAGTACCTTATGTGCTTCCTAAGCACATTGTGGTGCCATTGAGACATTTGTCACTTCTTGGCACCTATGGTTGTGGCACGTGGCAGCTTTCTCCACACAGATCAACGCCGAGATTGTTCTCTTCTCTCTCTCTCTCTCTCTCTCTCTCTCTCTCCATGTAGATCAACTGAAATACACACTTCTCTCCACACTGCCTCTCAGCATCATCACAAAGGCAAAGAGACAGTCAACAGAGCCTCTGCATACCCAAGAGCTTGATAGAGGACCCAGAGATTTGCAAGAGGATTGAGGAGCTATGGGAGAGCTTGGTTTTTCATGAGGGCACAAGCTACCCTGTATACTGAGTTCAACAAGATCAACACCATCCTCCAGGAGACAGCTCAGACCAAGCTAGCAGAGTTTAGAGAATAGGAGAGGAGTCTCCCCTTCAATGCCTGCAGGAGCACACAACAAACACCCCTTGGATTGAAGCTCAGATGGCCACAGCGCGCACTGAGATTAGCTCCATAGAGGAGAGGAGAGGAGAGGGGAGGGGAGTATAGATTCCATGCCCGCGGATCTTTCTGGACTCAGGTGGGAGAGAGGCACAGGGGATTTCTTCGAGAGGACAAAGCCTCGCAAACGGAGGGATAGCATCCAGAGACTTAAGACACCATTGTTTCGGAACTGCCCTAGGTTTGAGCCATAGCCATTGGTTTCTTCAGTTCCCTCCTCACTACAAAGCCTCACTCCCCATTGGTACAGGGCATCCAGAGGCTTAGAGGATCAGATGGCACCATTGTTCAACCGCCCTAGGTTTGAGCCATAGCCATTGGTTTCTTCAGTTCCCTCCTCATTACAAAGCCTCACTCCCCATTGGTACAGGGCATCCAGAGGCTTAGAGGATCAGATGGCACCATTGTTTCGCAACCGCCCTAGGTTTGAGCCATAGCCATTGGTTTCTTCGGTTCCCTCCTCACTACAGAGCCTCACTCCCCATCAGTACAGGATGCGAAAGAGGGCCTAGTGTAGTCCTGCGAGCTCTCAAATCAAGTATATATATGTGATTACATAATAACATATCATTAAGGGAGTGTGTTAGGCCGAGTTGGTGTAGCTTGTGGCCTTTCAAAGTCAGGGCCATCAAACAAGGCCCCATAGGTAAGGTGAATTATGTACCCCTCTCCAAGAAAAAAACCAATGAACATATTGAGGTGTGCGTGAGAAAGGCTTATGTAAGGATTCTCCTTACCTCATAAGACAAGGCACTCGGAAGCGCGATCGTGACATACATTTTACAGGTCAATTATGATCATCCTAGTATGCACATAGAAGGCCTTAGCTTCCTTTACTTATAAATTACACTAGCATTTCTCAATATGTATTTGTTTCATTGTGATAATTTAAAACACTAATTAAATGTTTTAAGCGTGTGTGTGTGTGTGTGTGTGTGTGTGTGTGTGAGAGAGAGAGAGAGAGAGAGAGAGAGAGAGCTTCAGAAGATAACATCAGTACACAAATGAAGTCACATGATCTTGCTTTGCAAGACCAAAAAAGAATATAACCTTTTCAATATCCTCAACCACAAATCTTCACAGCAAAAATGTTGATGGAGACTATATTGAGTTATACACAAAGCTTCCAAAGCAGTTTAAGAGCCTTATACATGGCATAGCAACTGACACAAAACTAACAATGTGATCTAAATAGTGCATTTACGAGAAGGCTAATAGGTTTTTCTTAAAAAGCACATGATCACCCACCCTTTCATGCTTCCTGTTTAGTGGGACTCATCGTCTTCTGACTCTTTCTCTTACTTAGAAATGCACCAAGTGAAGGTAAAGAGAGCTTCTTCTTCTTCTTGTTCTCTCCCTTGTCCAAGCCTGGCATCCTTGAGTTCAGCACCTGCGCTAAGGACTCCCCTTGCAATGTGTGAGAAGAAGCCAACGCTTCATTGTTAGATCCAACCATGTTATCAGTGTCCTCATGTAGTGTTTCCAGCCTATCCCTCTTCATTGACTGTACCTGCGCATCTTGAGCCAAAAATGTGGAATGGTTTGTTTTGCGGTGTAATGTCGTATGCCGAACCGCCTCAGCCTGCTCTTTCAGCATTGCTTGCAGCTCAGCTTTCGCCTCAGCATTAACCTTGCATGTCACTTTGTCCTCTGCTTGGTCACCTTCTTCTGAAATGGCCATCTGCTGCAACTTTTGGGAAAAACCCACAAAAGCTTCATTGCATGAAACTGCTGATCTCAGCTCACCTTTCACTCTCTCAAGCTCCGAGGTCAACAACACGACCTCTGAACTTGCATTTTCCTCTCTGCTCCTCGTATCTAAAAGCTCAGATTTGGTTACATTAAGCTCTAGTTTAGTATCACTCAACTTATCTTGAAGCTCCTTCAAGGTAGACTGTAAGTAGACCTCATTATCCATTGCTTTGTTAAGCTCCAACTTAGCTGCCTCCAGCTCTATAGATATCGTTGCATCTGTTACAGGGCTTCCACACCCTGCCTTTAGTTTATCAATATTCACAAGCGCTTCTCTAGCAACCACAAGATTATTTCGTACCATTCTCAACTCCTCTTGGGCACCAGCAAGCTTTTGCTCAAGTTTATTGACAGGAGAAGGGTCTTGTAGTCGTTGTACTGAAGTCTGCACGCTTTTTTGCTCATCCATGTCCGCCCTCCTTGCAGCAAGCAAAGCCTCCCTCTCCTTGTTTGCCTCCACACATGCCATCTTCACCAGTACAAGAGACTCTTTGGTGCCTGAAATCTCGTTGCTCAGCTCCTCTGCCCTTCTTGCATTTACTTCAGCCGCAGCCAGAGCTTCTTCGGCTTGCCTCATAGCATACTCTTTCTCTCTTTGTGTGGCAGTAAGCTCTTGCTCCAGCTTATTCAGCTCTTTCTTGGAATCTTCCAACTTGGCCAAAGTTGCCGTATGCTGCTCTCTTGCCGCATTTAGCTCAATTTCCAAAACCACAAGCTTTTCATCTGCACACGATGAGCTTCCTTGCTCCATGTCATCTGTGATCGACCCGGCATCATGGATAGACACTTGATTGGCTTGCACAAGCTTCCTTAGATCCTGTAGTTCTAACAAAAACCTTGCTTTGTCTTTCTCTGCATCTGCAAGTTGAGCTCTTGTGTTAGCTAGCTCCTCTTGTAGTTGGTGCACCTCTGCTTCATTGGCTCCATGTTTCTGCAAAAAACAATCAATAAATGAATAGATTCAGGCCTCTTGATCAGAAATTCAACACAGTATAAACATGGTTTTTTGTGACTAGGAAGGGGGAGGTCTCCCCACAGGCTCTCCTGCGGCATCCAGGGTGTTTGTGGCCATTGTTGCAACGCCTTCTGGTGGGAGACCAAGGCGCCTACAAGTGGTCAATCAAGTTGCTACTACAAAACAATATACTCAGGAAAGACCCTGTCTGCCATGCTTGAAAGCAATACGTGCAATACATGCTGCACTAGAAGTCCCCCAAGGCAGCCCATCAATTGGCCAAGTCAAGAGCATCAAACAGACAAATTCAACAGCATTTAGTAATATTATTATATGAAGTTTGTGCTGGCCGACAGCAGTTAACCTGTTGTAGGGATATTCACCTGAGCCTATAAGTAGAAACTCACAAACTCAATCATAACCATCTGATCCCCAGTTGGGGGCAAGTCCTAGTCAGTCAATAGGTAATCTTTTGGTCAAGAATTCAGTCCTCTTTTGGAAGGCCAAAGGCCACAGCAGTTGTGCATATAGACATCTTTTTATACCATAGTAATATACTAAAAATATAATTCATCTCTCTCCTCTATCTATGTATTCATTGCATGTTCCTAATCAATAGGCATAGGGCTGGATCAAGTACAACAAGGCTTCGACGTATCCAACATTGGTATCAGAGCATTAAGACTCAGCCATCTAAGCACTCAGCTGTCCCAAGAAAGGAGCACAGATCCATGGAACAATGCAGCCAAGGTAGCATTTATGAGGTGGTCGACAACAGGCTGAGCCAGAGGAAAGCATTCCCTAGGCGGCGTGTGCTCATAGGAGCATACCATTGGCTCTCAGATCAGTTCCAAAGGTGGAGCATCAGCAATGATCATTCTCAATAGGAGACCATAGCTGTGTTAAGGTTAAGGGATTGCAAGCATGGGGACAAAGTGAAATAGATGCACATACTTTTTTTCTCCTGACTGGCCTTAGGTCCAAAATCCTCCTGTAGTTACCATTCTTCACCCCCCGTAGGCCATGCCGGCAAGAAGGATGTGGAGTTTTGAACCCAGGACCAGTCAAACACCTCTACTACTTGAGCTATCACCTCATTGGTAGTTCTAAAACTAGACTTGGAGTGGAATCGGAGGAGTAACAGATTATCGATCAAAGTATCAGAAGTCAAGCAATCAAAGTACACAATCAGTGGTCTGAGGAAGGATGACGCGTTTCCAACACATCATCAAGTTTAGCAAGAGAGTGTCACATGCACACACACACGGGCATGGCTAATCCCTAATTAGGCAACAATTTTTAGTACATACAGCAACATTTAATCTTATATGAAATTTGTGCTTATTTTTGCTAGCCGACAGGAATCGACATATTGTATGAGTAAATAGAAACTTGCAGTCTCAATCATAACCATCTGATCCCCAATTGGAAGCAAGTCCTAGTCAGTCAGTACACAGTTTTTTGGTCAGTCCTCTTCTGGAAGGCCAAAGGCCACAACAGTTGTACAGATAAAGACAGCTTTTTATACCATATTAATATACTGAAAATACAACTGATCTCTCTCCTCTCTCTATCTATTCATTGCCTGTTCCTAATCAGTAGGCATGGGGCTGGATCAAGTACAGCAAGGCTTCCACACATGCCACGAGCAAAGCAAGCATTAGTCTCCAAAGTCATATATGCCATGACAAGCCATGTGCGCCATATAAAAAGCCATGTATGCCATTTTAAGCAATGTGGCAAGTATACAGATCAAAAGCCTTGTATATCATGAAAGCCATATGTGCCATGTAAGCATTGGTCTCATGCACCATAGATGCCGATGCACGCACCAATGCATGCTATAGATGGCGTGTAAGCATCGATACCAAAACATATGTACCCTGTAAAAATTGGTATGAAGAGCCAATGGGCCACATAAGCATCAATTTCAAATGCCATTTATGCTGTATTAAGCATCGGTATAAAAAGTCATATGTGCAATGTAAGCATCAGTATCCATACATGCCATGTAAGCATCGGTATAAAAAGTCGTATGTGCAATGCAAGCATCAGTATCCATACATGCCATGTAAGCATCAATGTAAATTAATATCTGTGACATGTAGGTAGCTGGAAGGGGTATACTGCACAGTCCTGCCCCCAGCGCAACATTAGGAGAGGGCAGCTGTGCCACAGCAGGATGGCACCACACCAGAGAGGCCAACCCCGTGCGGAGGCCGTGCATGAGAGCTGCCACGCATGCCCCCGATACACGTCCCAGGAAAAGGCTATTATGTGTGCATGCATGTAAGCCATGTAGGCCACGTATGCATCAGGATGTGTGCCATGTAGGCCATGTTAGAGTAACAGCACAGAGAGCCATAAAACCATACCTCATGTTGCTTGATTGTCTTAGCATCCACTTTCTCTCCGAACATCCGCACCGCCGCTCTAACATTCTGATAAGGTAATGTGGTGTCTATATCTGCCCTTTTCTGCTGGCGTGGAGAAGCCCTCAAGGTGATGTTGGCCATGTAGAAGCAGGCGCTCTCACCTTCAAAAAAAAGCATGCAAAAAGGGCCATACAGAGAGCATATGAGTATGCCATATGTAATTAAGGTTTGTATGAAGAATTAAACTCATGTAAGTGTGGTTAGTATGCTAAGTATGATTAGGGTTTGCATTAAGGATTAAACTTTTGCTTGGCATGATGCTTTTCTCAACGCTTTGCACAATAGCTCATGAGAAGCTTCTTCGTGATTAAGAGAAAGCTTAACGTAATTTTTCTGATAAGTAGAAAGATAACCTATTTGATTAAGTAGAAGCTCGACCTGTAGAGTTAACAGGAGCTTAACCAACCGCTGCAGAAAAAAGCATGCAAAATCGCCCACAACACAGCAGAGCTGTGAGAGAGATGAGTACTCGCTCAAGAAAAGAGATTTGATTTTGATTAATTGAAAAACATCATCAAAATCAATAATCAATTGCTAGTAATGCCGATTTAACTCTGGAAATAGAGTGCACGCAACAAATCAAATCGAATTAATTTAGGGGAAATTAAAAATACCCAGAGTTTCGCCAGAAATAGCCGCTAGATTGCTATGAGAAAACCAACTGATTAATTTCTAAGCAATCGGTTCAGTTGGGCGATCAGCTCACTTGGATTCCGACATGGGTTTTTCCCATAAATCTATTTATTTTTAATTTAGCGTTTGTGACCTTGGAAGGCGCACTGAATATATATATTTGAAAAAGAAAATTAGAAGAAAATTGGTGGCATTCAATGCTAATCCTGCGCTCACGAGCTCGATTTTTGATGAATTGATTGAAAATCTATCGCCCACCATCGCCTCGTAGCTTGTGCAGTCTCTCATTATTGCCCTTTTAAGAGCCTTCAATTTCAAAGGTCCTCTCTTGAGTCTTAATATAAACTCACATTTCCTCTGCCTTTTTATTTAACACATTCCACTTTGTTATTTTTTATTATATGAATGCATTAGATTAGATGCATTTGTTCACAATCAGCACCCAAAATTTTGATTTTTTCTATTAATTATTTAAGCAACACATGTGCTACCTTTTTGGGAACAATAATTATATATATATTTATATCAACAAAAACTTCCATTTACAACAAGTCCTTTTCAACTACTAACACATCCCTTCTCTTTTTTTTATATACATAAAGTAAATACTTTAAAGCCAACACAGACAACAACAAATTTCAGAGATCTTCCTACATTCCCCGAACTTCACTATTTAGTAACCTATAGATCAGGCCCCACCTTTCATCCTCCCAAACAAAGGAAGACTGCTCCCATGAAATATGATGCCCCAATTGCATACATGCAAAAATCATAGCCTCAGAAGTGCAGCCCTTTGGAGATTGCTTCTCCATAAACTCTCCTTTTGTCCAGATTTTCATCACTAGCCTTGTACCCAAAGGATTCTCAATGAAGGCAACAAAAGTATAGACTGACTGCTTCCCTTTCAAGTACCGCCTCTTTGTGATTCAGTTTATCCTCCTCCCAGTCAGTCACATGCCATTCCCACTCAAAGGAATGTGGTCCGAGAGAGCAGTGCAATAGTCAATTGCACTTTCAAAGTATGGGGAACCCATGCAGCTTGCTAGCTAAAGAAGACTCTATCAATTCTAGAAGAAGAGCCAAAGTACTACAAACTAAAGTAAGTGTGTCCAGGGTCAAGTGTCCAAGGTCAGATCCCCAATTCCACCCATCAGCCAGCCCCATTTTTCCCATCAACCCTTCCCGTTTCCTTCTCTCGGCCCATCAGAATTGTGTTCCCCCCACACCTATCTGACTATCTTTTAACCATATTGAAGTCACCCAATCGGATGCAAGGGCCCTAAATATCTAAATTTGCAATCCACTCCCACATTCCACTTCTTACCTTGTAGTTGTGAGCCCCATATACATTCGCCACCCATAACCTTTCTCCATCAATCTGGACCTCAATCACCAAGATCCTACCATTCGGATGGTTTGCTATTATACAAGGATTTAGATTTTTTTAATGAAAAATAGTTATCACCCCACTATACCCCCCCAACCCCTCCATACAACGCTGCCCAGTCCTTATAACTATCCCTCCTAAATGATTTCTGTCCAAAAAGGTTGTGCTCCTAAATAGCCATAATAGAAAGCCCCCATTCCTTAACTAATCCCCAAAAAAACAACATTCTTCTTCCTATTTTAATCCCCCTTTACATTCCAGGTATAGCCTCTGACTTCCTTACTCTTACTCATCCTAAGGCAATTTCCGGGCCCATGTCTACCTCCTCTTCTCCTACCTCTTTTGGGATTCCTATCTATATATCCTTCCAGCAATTTTTGGGCCCATGTCTACCTCCTCTTCTCCTACCTCTTCTGGGATTCCTATCTATATATCCTTCCAGGCTGTCTCTATTTGCTAGTTGAATCGTTCTACAAAGGATGTTTCACTATCTACCCCACCCAAAGGGTTGAAGGGATTCGAGTAGATCAAAAGACTTGGATTACTCTAAGGCTTACTACCCCCAACTTCCCTAGCTACACGTATGTTTTTTGCCTTTCTGGCTTCTTACTTAATTTTCCTGAGAGTGCCTTACCCTTCGCTTTGTCAATCACTTTAGTCTAGCCCCCTTCAACCTATCCCCCTCCCTCAGTTTCTAGCACTTCCTTCCCTTACCCCTCCTTTATCAAGTTCACATTGTTTTCCTTATACCTTACTTTACTATCCCCACTGGGTTCTCCATCCTTCCTCTCCTCATCCTTGGGCTTTGTCTCCCTCCTTCGCCGCAGTTTCTTGCTATATGTCCAAAGCCGCCGCACTTAAAGCATGCCCCAAGGAATGGGCCGAATTTCAGATTCAGCCCAAGTCCACTTCCAAAGTTCTAGGGGTTTCATTCAAGGTATTCTAAATGATGCACACACTATTTGCCTAAAGACCACTAACCTCCTCTTTTGGGATGTAAAGCGCCGAACCAAACGTGCTAGCCGCCAATTCTCCCAACGTCAGCCTTAACCAAGGCGGTAGGCCTACTATGTCAACCCAAACAGGGCAAGAACTCTTATTTACATAAAAAAGGGGGTCGAAAGGCATAGCATGAATAAGTTTATGTCCCATAAACAATGGAGCCCTCGCGAATAGATTAGATTAGATACGGCCTAGCCTTTCGTGAAGAACACGTTAAAGAACCCCTTACCAAGAGAAAACACCTAAGACACCACCTTATCATGGAATACGTCGTCTTGCAGCCACTTCCCCACATTTGCTTTTGCTAGTGGTCTACTAGGACAGAAAACTATGGCACTGCACATTGAGAAGAAGCCTATCTGTCTCCTAATCAGTTCTGAAGAGACTCTCATACATACCTTATACAAACCCGCATGTGAGACAGGGCACCAAATTGCACTGTAATCCAATCTGGATGCAACTTCTTCGCATCCCTCTCCCTACCTTCAGCTTCGCGAGAGCGCTTCATCTCCTCTAGATCCTCTGGCTTGTAGTCTCCCCAGCCACCACCAACACCCTTATCTCCTCCTTGATCCCATGTATCCTCCATCCCTTAGGCTCGCTGGCCTACATGCACGAGAGAACAGCCAATCACCTACCTTGTGTACGATAACATGCAAAGACATGTGTTGATATAGCTCCCCCCGCCGCCGCTGATGCACACATGAATTATAATGAAGTACATCATACCTTTACCTTGATGTCCCATACCATCAAGAGGTATAACTCCAATCCATCAGCACATGTAGCTATAGTTTGAAATGGTAGGTGAGTAGTTATGATCCTCTACACAAGAGAACATCACATAACCTAGCCTCAAGATAATATCAAGAGACCATAGCCGAAGCCCCCCTTGAGTGTGCCCCATGCCCCTATTATATAGGAGGACCCTCAAGTGACTCTTGACTCTCCATCTCCCATGTGTGACCCTTGGATGCCTGACCCTAACCTTAACCCTTAAGGTTAGTCCTAACCCATGCTCCCATGCTCACAAGCCTAATGTGGGTTAGCCGCCTAGTATATGCACTCATAATGTGCATATAACATACTTCCTCTCTCTCAAAACATTGCACTCTTGCAATGAAAAGAAGGAGAACTGCACTGAACAATATCAACCGACTCCCAAGTCGAACCCTCTATTTCCCTATCTTTCCACCTAATTTTAACCTCAAGGATTAGTCGACTATAAAGTTTCCTTTCCCTGAATTCAAGTACCTTATTAGGTTCATATGGAACATAGGATAATTCTTCGACTTTAACGAGTTCTTGAGGATTAATTGTGTTATCCTCACCTCCCAGTTTCCCTTTCAATCTATTGATATGAAAGATTGGGAACTCTAACATGTGGAGGTAGTTTAAGTTCATACGCAACCGTGCCAATCTGATGTATAAATCGAAATGGACCTAGGAGATAAATTCGAGCATTTTCCTTTGACAAAGTCTGAAAATCTTTAGGAACTTTTAAATAAACCAACGCTCCTAGTTCAAAAGACCAAATTGAGCATCCTCTATCAGCATAGAATCGTGTCCTATCCTGAGCACTCCTGATAGAATCTCGAGCTTCGGTTAGCATTTCTTGTATGTCATGCAAGAAATCCCTCGATGCGTCAAGCTCGATGTCCTTAAGACCGACATCAATAGGTGCCCTGGGTTAATACCCTGGGTTAATGCCCTGGGTTAAGACCGACATCAATAGGTGCCCTGGGTTAATACCTGAATGGACTAAAACCAATAGCTATATGTTTAAAACTATTATAGGCAAATTCCATCATTGGAAGATATTTTTTCCAATTTGATGCTTTTCCAAAGACATATGCATGAAGCATATCCTCTACAACCTGATTCATACGCCCTGTTTGCCCATGAGACTGCGGATAATCAGAGGAACTTATACTACTCAAAGTAGATTTCTCGTTGTAAAACATTCGGAATAAAATAGGAAGACATGGCATTATAACTACAGGAACCAGGGATCCATCGGCGGCCCGACATACCCACATCTGCACAGGGAATCATCGGCGTCCCGAGTTACCCATATCAACATAAGGAGCCATCAACGTCTCGATGAATCACATACGTACATCCATAAACCATCAGCTGGATTGTATCAATCACCTAAAGGACGGAACTAGAGAAAGAAATGCCAACAAAGGAAGAATCCAACATTCCTTAATCCGAACACAACAAGATAAACTTGTTTAAACTCTAAAGAAAGAGATTTCAACAAGTGAAAATGCCGACGAGATTACACTCATCAAAACATGCAGGCTATAGATGAAAGAAGTTTATCTAGAGAATGCCTACACTACAACTTCAAGTGAATTCAGAAAATGAGATTGTCTTTGAATGTTGAGGTCAACATGCCAAGTGATGTAAGCAAAGCAACAATCCCGAGCCAAAATTATCCTATAAGATAATATATGTGAGGGATCACTAGCGTCCCATACCACCATGATACCACCCATACATACCTTATTAATTTGAAACTCCCTAGTATGCCGTCTAGGAAATATGAATAAAATCGTGTATAAAAGAAATAAGATGGCCTTATCCTAGACTTTCACATACTAAAACCTATCTCTATATACCTGAGACCACATCAAGGAATAACTCTTTCCGAGTACATCATTAGAAAAGAATTTGAATTAATGGCGCCTTTCTAATGATGACTACCCAATAAACACAATAAAGTTGGGGTAGAAAAATAACTCACCTAGATACATAAACAGCTAGGTATCCAAGTTGGAATATGTACAAAAGTACAAGAAACATAGTCCAAAATTATGTGCAAAAGTACAAAGAACATAGTCCAAAATTATGTGCAAAAAACGAAGGCAAATGCTATCCTCAAAGCACATGAAGTTATCCAAAAGATCAAAAGATCTTGATAAAACCATGGATAAAAGCATAGAAGCCTCTCGAATCCATGAAAACCATAGTTGATCATAAAAATCAATGCATGCCATCTAATGGTCATTAATCATGCCAAAAGAAACATTAAAATTGATGGCCAACTCATCAATCCGGAGTATATGAACATGGTGTTTGTTCAAGCAAAACTCGAAAGTAAGCAAGTGAAACACATGTGTGTAACACTCATTACTAGATACAAGTAATCTAGGCAGAACCTGATGAGTCCATATAAAACTTGGAAAACATCCAATAAAATCCACCAAAACAAACCAATCAACTAACCCATGATAGAATTTGTCTTAGACTTAGGAAATTAAGCATAGACCACACTTAAAAAAGTGTAAAATAAATAATCATGGAAAAGTGTCAAAGGTGAGACACACTTTGAACACAGATTATAGCCATCATTGAAAAACTTAAGGAACATGTCCAAAAAGAATGGCTAAACAAAGGTAAAAAATCGTGAAAATATCATTCAGAATTAATCTAAGCAGAAATATCTACTAATATACAAGGTGTAATCATATTAATAATATGCGAATAACCTGCATCTATCTAATGTCAGCACGAGAAAATGTACTTCAACATTAAATAACCCTCGAAAATATTAAATTCTCAAAAATTATCATGATTTTTTTCTAATTTTATAGGGCCTCAAAATACGATAATTTTGAATTCCACCAAACCTATCTTATGGCATTCCAACCTATATTTTTCCAAAAAAAAATTAGCAAATAGTTTTTCCAAAATACCATTGATATTTTAAAAAATATCAATTTCTAAGATTTCTAAAAATAATTTCTAGAATATTCCTAATTTCTCATGAGAATCCCATCATTCATGAAATTTCCAATTCCACCCGACAATTCTCAAATCTCATGAAAATTTATAATTTTTTGGAATTTTCTAGTTTTCTGGGCCAAAAATATATTTTTAAAGGAATTTAAATGGTCACGAGTGCCCAAATCGACACACCACATGCCAAACATCAACCCCACATTTTTCAGAAATTTAAAATAACCTTTGTCTAATTTTCCACTAATTTTTAAGAATTTAAAAAAAATTAATTAACCCCAAACGCATTAGAATACGAACGGTCAAAAAATTTTGGAATCCCAATGGTTTTTCCAGAATACGGAAAGCCAATAGTTTCGGGAAAATGAAAAGACAAAAAAAAATCGAAATGTGAAAGGTCAAGATTCTCCGAAATCCGAAAGGTCAAAAGATTTTTCGGAATTCGAAAAGCCAAAAGGTTTCCCGAGAATGCAGAAAGCCAAGAGATTTCAAGAAGATAATTTCAAAAATTTTCAGAGAATTTTTATCTCAAATTTCATATTTTCTTTTTTTTTTGTTGGCTTTTTTCCAAGCTTTTTTGAAAGGCTTTCAAAAGCTTTTTTAAAAAAAAAGAAAAATCCTTTTTAAAAAAATCAAAATCTTGAAATAAAGCTTTTTTAAATCTTTAATCCTTAAGCTTTTTAAAAAATAATTATGGGGGGGTTTCGCCCGCAGGCTGCGCTGCAGCCTCCCCCCCGCGTGCGCCTTTTGAAACCAAGAGAGAGGGAGTCCTCTCTCCTCTCCTTCTCCATTCAATTCTCTCTCCACCCCCTCCTTCTCTATTAACAGAGAGGAGGATTAAAGATTAATTAATCTTTTGATTAAAGAATTTAATTAATCCAAGCTTAATCATAATTAAAAATTAATTATGATTAGTGTTTAATAAAATTGTGCCTTAAGAGGCGTTCTACGAGAGGGAGGAAAATAGAAGAGAAATTCAGATTTGAGAGACGAAGAGGATCCCACACACACAGGAGAGCATTCCATGCATCAACATGCTGCCCCTACTGCATTTCACCAGAAAATTGGCAAAAAATGGATAGAATATCCGTGAAAAACGTGCAAAAATGCAAAAAATACATTTTTAACCATAAAAATGCTCTAAAATTTTCTAAAAAATTAGGAAAATTTTTCTTAAAATTGTAGAAATTCAGGGAATCCATTCTACCAAAAATATCTGCAATAAAGTATGCGGTATTTTGGTTAAAAAAAATTCCATTAATGCTTATTTTAAACCACAAAAAATAGAAAAAAGTAGCATTAAACTCACGGAATTCCCCCGCAACATCAATTCGTCCATTGTATAGAAGAAACACGTGATCCAACCGCCATATCAACGATCCACGTGAAAATCATCAACACAAATCAACAAAATAACATTTTTATTTAGTAAATATTAAAATTTACTTCAAAAAATGCCAAAATTTGTAATAAGAAAGAAAAAATAACAATAATTAACTAGAGATTGCTCTGATACCACTGTTAAAACCCTAAGATCTCTCTAGATAATTGTTCTGCATAAACATGCATAAATCAGGCATAAACTCATCCACCCGATCAACCCCGAGCCCAAGCGATCCACACATGAATTATAATGAAGTACATCATACCTTTACCTTGATGTCCCATACCATCAAGAGGTATAACTCCAATCCATCAGCATGTAGCTATAGTGTGAAATGGTAGGTGAGTAGTTATGATCCTCTACACAAGAGAACATAACATAACCTAGCCTCAAGATAACATCAAGAGACCATAGCCTAAGCCCCCCTTGAGTGTGCCCCATGCCCCTATTATATAGGAGGGCCCTCAAGTGACTCTTGACTTTCCATCTCCCATGTGTGACCCTTGGATGCCTGACCCTAACCTTAACCCTTAAGGTTAGTCCTAACCCATGCTCCCATGCTCACAAGACTAATGTGGGTTAGCCTCCTAGTATATGCACTCGAAATGTGCATATAACAGCCGCTCTCATATATTCAACTTCTTCTTTAACACATGTGCTACATTTAGTTGCATCTTACTTTTCTATCATATTTGTCATCTTTGACTTCACTTCTCTGTATGTACAATAACTTCTGCATGGCTCTCTCTCTCTCTCTCTCTCTCTCTCTCTCTCTATGACCATACGTAGCTCACTGACCATAAGCTCTTGCGTAAAAACCAAGAGCCCATGAAATCATCTCTCTCTCTCTCTCTCTCTCTCTCTCTCTCTCTCTCTCACACACACACAAGGAATATGAGGTAGGTTTAATTTCTAGCCAGTTTTGGGTGGAGGGGGCCACAAGAGGCGTGAAGGAGGGTGTGCCATCCAAGGTTTGGATGGTGGGCTTGTGTTTGTGGTTTTTTACTGTGGGTGCCTAACTCGGGCAGTTCATGAATGACTAAGTGAGAGAGGCAAATGATCGAGATGGAGGCAGGGGCGGATGGACTAGGGTGGAAGGGGTAGGTTTGAAATTTTAGGGGATATATCTACCTCAGGGTAATCAAAGGTTTGGGCATTAATTAGTGCCCAAGATAAAAGTTGTGAAGGAAAACAGAATGCTCTCTTCACAAACTAATTTGACCTTTTGCATACATGGAATGTTAGAAAAATACATCTTCCCTAACCAATCAAAATAAGTAAAAGATGTCTTTTCCTTGGCCCATTTTTCCTTTGAAAATCTACACATCAATCGGTTTTATAAGAAAATTTTTAAAATCTTAGCCATTATTCTCAAGGTAAGCAAAGATTCTAATTGGTTTTTTCCATTTGAGGCACAAAAACTACTCTAAAAGACATTTGTTTTTACATTTCTTTGATCACTTTATCATGTAAGTAATATAGTGGAAAATATGTAGTTTAAGTGGGATTTTCTATACAACTTCTCTTAACTACATAAATCTAGTAATATAAGTGGACCCTATGTTGTCCATGTTGGATTTTCTATGCAACTTCTCTCAACTACGTAAATATTTATTATTTATGTTGAAATTTATGCATGAGTCATGTGTCGTGTGTCAACTACGTAATTTATGCTAAAATTTATACATGAGTCATATATTGTGTGTCATCCTACAATTGTATTCTAGGTGCAAGCCAAAGAAGAGCACAAGTCTAAGATCGATTTTCTATACAACTTCTCTCAACTATGTAAATCTTTATGTAATTTATGTTGAAATTTATACATGAGTCATGTGTCTTGTGTCATCCTATAATTGTACTCTAGTTGCAAACTAAACAAGAGCACAAGTGCACATCAAATCATTACAAAAGCCAAGATTTGTGTTGTTCCCTTCATGTTATGTGTCATATATAATTTATTATATGTTTATATCATCATATGTCTAATTCTAGAAATTTACTAACCACACATGAGCGGGTTTGTGAGTTGGTATGATTTCTATGTTTCATTAAACCACAAATGAAAGTGGTTACGTACACTTTCTTCCAATATAGTGTCATAGATATGTTCAAGTCATATGAATGTGACATTTTTTATTGGAGAAAGAAAATGTGTTTAAGAGTTTGCATATTTGCTCTCAAAGAGTTATTAATTTTGAGAATAGGTCATTTCCTTCTATGTGTTAAATTAGGTGTCTTATGTTTCTTCAAGTGTATGTGTTGGAAAAGAAGCCACATATGTGTGCAAGTTGGCATGCTTCCTTTACAAAAATGATGTGAATATAGGCCTACTTAGTTGCCTCTATATTGTCCTTCAAACACACTAACAAGTTGCAAAGTAGTTAGAATCCTAATATTTTTAGATTCTATTAGATAATTACATGTTTTATTATTATTTTAACATTTGTTTAGCTTATTTACAAAGACTCAATTAGTGGTCATCTTATTTGTAAGTATTTCATTGAATTTGTTTATTATTATTATATTTATGTTTTAATGAAAATTGAGTTACTTTAAAAATTAAGTAATGCATCTCATCTATCATGAAAGTTTATTATTTGAAGTTAGAAAATAATTTAAATGATTTCTAATTTTAAGAGTAATTAAGAATATGAGATATATTATAACACAAAGTCATTCATATTACTATTTTTATTCTTATTAATTGATTAGGATAAAGTCTTCGAGGTTTATTTTTAATTTTTGTCAAATTATTGTAAGGTTACTCTTGTATGTTGCTGTGCTAATTAATGAATGGGGGGGATGTTGTTTTATTGATATTTGGCCAAAGGTGGTTAATTTGTTAATGATTATTATTTTTTGTTGTAAATAATGAATTATTTAATACTTTATCACACGAGTGCTCACAATGCATTAATCACATGATATATTCCCTAGTACTATATTATTTTCCATATAAACTTTAGTACTTATTATTAGTTATTTGGGAAATGAAGACAATATATTGTTCATGTAATTCTAGGAATGTAATTACTTTCAATTTGAGGTGGTCAATCAGTTGCTATGATTGTTAAAGTATCATTGTCACCATTATAGTCTGCTAGTATTATTTCTATTCCTTGGTGGCTTTGAATTCAAGATTTATTTAATGTAGCTTATTTATTTGTACAAGAAAAAGTTCCATGGGTTTTGTTTATGATTATTAGATTTAAAACCATGTTTAGTATGTTGGCTTGCATTTTTGTGTTAGTTTCATTAGTATGCTTGATTACATAGAATTGTGTCTTAATTATGTCTTTGTAAATATTTTATGTTAAAACAACATACAAAACAACACACAATAAGGTTTGGCTTTATGTTCTCTAGGCAACAATTGCACTAAACCATTTTAGTTAAAATTTGTGTGTTTTTGTCCACATGAAAAGTTTTCATAGTTAGTGGATTCAAGAAAATTAATTTGTATATATCTTTAAATCAAGAGACTGCAATGTATCCCAAGAGAATTAATTTGTATATGTCTTTAAATCGAGAGACTGCAATGTATCCCAAGAGAATTAATTTGTATGTCTTTAAATCGAGAGACTACAAAGCCACGGCCTTTAATTTTTACGATCAAATGCTAATGTCTTCATGCCCACGCTTCAACTTCAAAGCAAGAAGTTAAAGAGCCAGAGACACAACCCCCAAAATCTATAGTAGTTCCTAAAAAAGACCGATGAATAAGAACCAGATGTCCAAAAGAAGAAGACCTCGAAGAGCACATGTAAACGCAATGCACGATCAATTGTCAACATTGTGTGACTATTGAAAATGGCTTGAATAAGATCTCTGAAGCTATCTTCCTTGCGGATAGCCAGGGATCTCCCACTCAAACCCACTCTTTCCAAAAAAAAGAGCCAAACACCTTCTGAGCGAAGGAACTCAAGGGGTACCCCAATCCCGTGTTGGAGAAAGAGAGAAGGTAAACTAGAGCTAGCGTTGGAGCATGTGGTTGAGTACAAACCACTAACCACACTTGAGCATATCCTAGACCCTATCCTAAAGCCAATTATAGAACCAACTAATCTAAGGTGGATATGTGTGAGTAGCATTCATCAAATGAAGATAGTGGTAATTAGCTAGACTCAAGTTAATTAGGTTGCAAGATAGATTAACTTGCACTCATAAAGAAACTTGAGGAATGTGCTCCATGTTGCATTGCTTGAAATGACTCCCTTTTATATAAGGGAGGTACAACTTACTTTTCTAGCTCACGTGGGATAAAGTGGCCTAAATGATGTGGCTCACTTCTGATGATTTCTTCCTTTACTCTCATACCTTGCCTCGATCTTGTGCTCAAGGTACCAAAAATCTCAACACCTCCCCTTGGTGCCATGATGTATAGACTATTGCAAGGTGATTGGATGTGAGTTACAAAAAATGCATCACTCCCCCTTAGTACAACATGCTACTTAAGGTGGTCAAGTGTGGTATTACAATATGTCATCACCCCAAATGATGTAAAGATGTAATGTGGAGAGCTCAACCTAGGTTCTGATACCATGTTGAGAATCATGGATCAAGCTGTCCTAATGAAAAAACATCTACCTAAACTAATCCTATACTAATGACAATACTCAGGTGGATATGTGTGAGTAGCATTCATCACATGAAGATTTTATAATCGGTGTGTGCGATAGTTGCAACAAAAGATCATCATTAGGGTAGTTAGTCAATAATTGAAATGTTCAAGTGTTTACCTCTATGTAGTCCACTACTGTTAGTGGGAAAGTGAGGTTGTAGAAAAGAAGATTCTATATTAGTTTGTGTTTCAGTGTTAGTAAGCTCAGGTTGCTCATGGGATGGGAGGAGCTTAGAAGTTAGAGTCCTATACAGAGGATAAGCACCCTCCCCTTCTTTATCATCATCAAGCTATGGGGGAGGAGGGGGCTTAGTAGTTTTCAAAAAGGTATTAAGTTCTAATTATTACTCTTGAGAGACAACAGTAGGATATTCAATGTGCTCTAAGGAAAAGTCATATACCATTGAAATCAAAATCAGTTCTAAATGTTAAAAGATATTTTGATATAGCTTTAGGATTCCATATGGATGGTATAATGTACTTTTATGAAGACTTAGAAAAGTAAATACATCATAAGTCCTCACCCACCCTTGGGTTTAGAACCATGCAAAAGAGTTAGTGAGGGTTTCAAAATTAGCAAGGGTGGATGGAAGATTGGGGGCCATATAGAGATCTAAAAATGCTTCCATATTATCCAAAATTGTAGAGTTTATTAGTACTCTACACCATGACCTAAAATTTAGAACAATGGGATGCATGGAATATGTATACAATGGCTATGTATAATTAGTTGATATATGTCATTATGGAAAATAGCCATGATTATAGTGGAATTGACATCCCTATCAAAATTTTGTTGTATTAATGTAAGATCCCCTAAGGTTAGATCCTCACTAACACTAATGTCACATTGCAAAAATGAGAGTGTTAGTGTGGAAAAGAAAAAGAAAAAGGTTTGTGGAGGGGCCTGAGGAACACTGATAGTGAAGCCAACTACGAGGCACGCTCTATAAGGCTCTTTAGCTATTCATTTGGCACGTTGGCTATGGTGGTTGATGCTGTTGGCTTAGTTTTTGTTCAAGCTAAGCTATTCTATTGTCCTTCTCTATTAGGAGCACTGTAATAGCTTCTTCCCTTGTGCCCCATGCCTACAGAAGCGTGTCATATTTTGCTATATAGCTTCTTGAGCAGTGTGCACCTACGTTTTCAGTTGTGTTAATGCTTGGGCTAGTTCCTCCTCTTTGTTTAGAATGTTGTCCTAAAGTCTTGGAGGGATGTGGATATGTGTATCACTACCTATTGATGGCTTTCAATGGTCATGGCTAGTTTCTCTTTACTCTCCTTCAACTCATCAACATTGTGGACATGGATGGCTTGAGCATGCTGCTTGTTGAGGCCTCCCCTTTCTTTCTCAAGATAATCTATCTTCTTTCTTACCTCTTCATCTTTGTGCATATGATAGATCTTATCCTCGGCTAGATTTTTGCTTGCCTTTAAGTCTTTCTCTAGCTTGGCCTAGAGAAAGAGTTCTTTCTCTAGTTCCTCTAACTTGGCTTGAAATTCCATTGCCCTCCTTATCTCCTGTTGTAGTATTTGTGCACACTCATCCCTCTCATTCTATAGCTCCTTGACATGTTACATAACCTATGTATGCAAATGTTGGGACTCCTCATCGTCATGGGCCATAAGTGTGATATCAGCCATAGACTTCCATGAAACCTACTAGAAGAGAATAGGGCAACTCTCCACCCAACCGCCAGATATAGACCCTAGCCAGCTAAAATAGCCCTGCCGTCCACACATGTCTGGACTCCCCTAAACCGCTCAACTCCCGCCTAGTCCTACCCTTGTCCGGACACTACTCCCCTGTTTTGGAAGAGTTTTTATCCTCGAAAACAAAGGTAGGATATCGGGTCTTGAGAGTACTAACATCCTCCGAAGTTGAACCTTCTTCTGGTCTATCCTTCCACTTAACTAGACACTATTGTCTAATTCTGTGACAAGTTCGCTTCTCTTGAAAATACAAGTTCGCTTCTTTTGAAAATACAAGATGCGCTTTGGCTCATGTGGTAACACCAGAGGCTTAATTAAATCTACAAGAACACTTGTTTCCACCATTGGCATCTTCATCTAGTCGTTTCTACAGACAACTAACGTGAAAAACTAGGTGAACCTTGGAATGTTCTGGCATAGCGAACTTGTAGGCAACTTCACCTACACGCTTAAGTATTGTGAAAGGTCCGCAATACCTCGGCGGTAACTTTGGCACTTTTCTCGTCTTCAAAGTTTCCAAACTCGGGGGAACTTAAAGAGATACTTGTTCACCTTTTTCAAATGTGACTACTCTGCGGTCTTCATCTGCATAATGCTTGTAACGATCTTGGGCCCGTTTAACCTTTTGAATTCTTTTGAAAATCTTAAACAAATTGCAAAAAATCTTTAACCTTTTGAATTCTTTCAGTAGCTAACCCCACAGCTACTGGAGATTGGGGTTGAAACCCAGACATAAGCATGCAAGGACTAAAGCCTGTAGTAGCGACATGCTTCACACTATTATAGGCAAATTCTAAAATT
The DNA here is from genome assembly GCF_041138505.1 of Cibotium barometz. Taxonomy (NCBI): domain Eukaryota; kingdom Viridiplantae; phylum Streptophyta; class Polypodiopsida; order Cyatheales; family Cibotiaceae; genus Cibotium; species Cibotium barometz. Next base: position 21,214,555 of record NC_141099.1, read on the forward strand.
GGTAAGTAATCTTCCCAATTTTTTTGGCCTTTACTCACATATGCTCTTAGCATATCCTCGAGTACTTGGTTGACCCTTTCTATCTAACCATCACTCTGGGGGGGTCAACCATGATCATACTGAGCATTGTGTCCAACCTTTTGAACACTGCTCACTAGAAGTGACTATTAAACTTTTGGTCTCTATCACTGACTATATTGGCTGGCAGCCCATAAAGTCGATAGATATTCTCATGTGAAAAGCCAAGCTAACTCTGGCGTTTTCACCATTGTTTTAGTCGAAATAAACCAAGACATCTTGGTCAACATGTCCATTACAACTCAAATGGCATTAAGACCTCTTCTAGTTATAGGTAGACTTACAATAAAATCCATAGAGATGCTTTCCCACTTACCATCAGGGATCTCTAATGGTTGCACCTTGAAACTCAATGGGTTGCCTTGAGGCATGCGACTTAAAGCATCAGCCCACGACATTGTATCAGCCCTTTGCGATACCTTAATTGAAAGTCAAATTCTTGGAGGATTTCTGCCCACCGAGCCTTACGACCTTTCAAATCAGAGTTGTCAACCATTTGATGCTCTCATGATCAAAGACAATCTCAAACTTAGCACTGTAGAGATAATGTATCTACTTGCCTAGAGCATAAATGATGGCATAAAGCTCACGCTCATACGCAGAATAATTCCGCTGAGCTCTATCCAACTTCTTGCTCTCAAAAGCTACTGGTGTTCCTCCTTGAAGAAGCATAGCACCAACTGCATGGTCACTAGTATCTATTTCAACCACAAATGTTTGATTAGGATCTACTATTGCCAACACAGGTGCAGTAGCTACTATTGCAATCTTAAGGCGCATAACTAAAAACTCATAATGCCCAAATCTGGTACAAAAAGATATCTTAGGCACATCCTCCATATGCAGATGCAAACTTGATGATAGCCTAACCTTAAGTTTATCTTGCTAAAGTATCATGCACCTTGCAGTTGATCAACTCACAGGGGTAACGATGGAACTCATCAACTCACGGGGGTAACAATGGATGCATTTTCTTTATCGTGCATTCAAACCACAATAGTCCATGTATAAAAATATAAACCCATCTTTCTTCTTCACTAATAAAATTGGTGTTGCCCATGGCAAATTGCTCTGCCTAATGAATCCCATGGCGAGGTAGACAGCAGGCTGATGCTCTACCTCACTAGCTGTTGAAAATACAAGTGAATAGGGTGTGTGTGGGAACAAGCTCTTGGTTAGAGGCTGTAAAAGAGGAGATGTAATTGTGAAAGAACCTGTGAAAAGGTGAGAAGAATCTATTGGGAGAAAATAAAGGGTAGCATGAGAGAATTTAGGAGTGTGGAGTTATTCTGGGAGATATTCAGGGAAAAGAGAAGAGGTGGAGATATTCTGGGAGTGAATCATGGAGAAATCAATGGGATTTGATACTTGATGTAAACTCTATAAATTGAGGCATAGCCCTAATGAGAATTTGCTGGTTTTTGAGTATCCATGCCTACATTAATCTATTTGCTAATTATCCACTAATTACATCTTAATTATTTCTTAATCACTTTGTTAATGATGTTGATTCTAGTGTTTGATCTACCATAGCTCGTCATTATGCTCAAATTTCAACATGGTATCAGAGCCATGCCTAGAATCCATCAGATTTATGAGCCCATTATCTAATTAATTAGGATTAGTAGATAATTAGCAAAAAATCTAATTTTTAGTTAGTTTTTCACTTCCCCCTTCACCCCCAGCCAGTGGAGGATCTCTAGCACCTTGCACACATAAAATTAGGGCACAAGCTTCTAGCATATGGTAGCTAACATCCTTGGCTACAAGCTCATCAAGACGACGCAGCAAACCGCGAAGAAATTCAGGAGAAATCGACGTTTTGGTCGGCGCGTTTTTTCTGAGTAAACTGCATATTTCTCCTTCATCAAATCAAATGCTTCTAATTCCTCCTAGCCCAAGATGTATTCAAGCATGCTCTACAAGCTGGTGACTTTTAAATTCAATTTCATCAAGTCTACAGTGAGATCCAAGCTCTTCATCAAATCTGCAGGTGACTTTGGTAAAACAGAGATTAAGCTTTCAATATTTGGTCAAATCTTGTGTTTCTTGGCTTAATCCTCTACTAGACTCATTGCTATTGATGCCTTTGAAAGCATTTGAGCTCATTTGAAGTGGAAGGCACCAGATCTGGACTCCCCGCATACTCTGTTTTTTGCACACAAAACAGAGCATTAATTTGCTAATCAGTGATTAATCAGTGTTAATCACTATATTTTGGTGCAATTGAGGGTTCAAATTAACCATTAGGTATTTGATATAGATCCCTAAAGCTTTAGATTGCAAATCGGAGTTGGTTTGATACTCCAACCATCCCGTACAAATTGGTTACCCTTAATTTAGTGTAATTTCTGGTGATTTTATGTTGATAAAATTGTTGTAATCATCTATTAAACACCAGATTGAGTTGTAAAAGGGTAGACACTGCCCTTGAATCTTGAAATTGGATTAAGAGGTAAGACCCCCTTCACATCACCATGAGTTCAGCACAGGAAATAGCCAAATTTAATGGGGAACAATTTTATACATGGCACACAAAAACCATGTATTTGCTGATGAGGAAAAATCTGTGGGGATTAGTTTAAGGGAGAGATGAATGCCCAGAGAGAGGGAAAAATGAGTGGAAGAGCAGGAATGAAAAAGCATTGGGACTTATTGCACTCAGTTTAAATGATGAAATCATTCATCACATCACAGGGATACAGTGGGCAAAAGATCCATGGGATGAACTCAATAAATTATTTGGTACACAAGCAAAAAATTCCAAGATAAATCTGTTAATGCAATTCTACAAATTGGACATGAAGGAAAGTGAACCTTTAATCACACACTTGAACAAATATAAAAGCATTAAGCAATAGCTGGCAGCTATTGGCAAAAAGGTAGAAGATGATGAAGCATTAGCTGTACTTCTGAAGAGTGTGGACAAAGGAGATTATGAAAACATTGTAGCAACACTAAAGAATGTACCTGAATTGAAGATACACGAGATAGAAGCAGCTCTACTAGAGCAAGAGAGCAGAGGCAAAGAGAAGAAAGGGCTCGACTCAACAGCAGGAGAGGAAAAAGCATTCTTCACCCGAGGAGGATTCTCTCGAGGACGAGGACAAAGACGAGGACGAGGAAGAGGCAAAATAGGAGGGAGGACCTTCACTTGCCACAAATGTGGAAAGCCATGACACATGGCGAGAGACTGCTACTACAGCAAACCCAGTGAAGAAGGAACGACATCGGTAAACTTCATGGAGGCTCCAAAGGAAGTGGAGTCGGATCATCTTTTCTGAGAGAGAGAGAGAGAGAGAGAGACCCCACAACCCAATGTAACCTGCCCCAATAAAGTAAAACCACCTCTGAGCCACCGATGATGTAGGCCACGTGGTAGATGTATGTGTGAGCACTTTAGTAAAGGTCGCGGGCACTTATAGTAGCCTTGGACACATAGAGAGAGAGAGAGTGTCAAGGACTATGGAGTTTAGGGACTTGAGGCACTGGTCGCGAGCTATCAAGTAAGAGGGAAACTTGGTATAGGGTCCAGGTGTGCTAGGATTATTCACTTGAGGGGAGGTGTTGAAAATACAAGTGAATAGGGTGTGTGTGGGAACAAGCTCTTGGTTAGAGGCTGTAAAAGAGGAGATGTAATTGTGAAAGAACCTGTGAAAAGGTGATAAGAATCTATTGGGAGAGAATAAAGGGTAGCATGAGAGAATTTAGGAGTGTGGATTTATTTTGGGAGATATTCAGGGAAAAGAGAAGAGGTGGAGAGAATCAGGCAAGAGGTGGAGATATTCTGGGAGTGAATCATGGAGAAATCAATGGGATTTGATGCTTGATGTAAACTCTATAAATTGAGGCATAGCCCTAATGAGAATTTGCTGGTTTTTGAGTATCCATGCCTACATTAATCTATTTGCTAATTATCCACTAATTACGTCTTAATTATTTCTTAATCACTTTGTTAATGATGTTGATTCTAGTGTTTGATCCACCATAGCTTGTCATTATGCTCAAATTTCAGCACTAGCTTCACTAGCGCTAAGCCTATAAGGAGGCTTGTAGACTGGTTTAGCTTCCTTGAGCACTTCAATGGCATGTTGTACATTGCGTTCACGGGGCAAACCAGACGGCAAGTCACTTGGAAACTAGATTTTGCAAAGAATTAGAAACTTGTTGAGTGAGCTTAGGAAAAATTTTAGTTTGTTCATTATTATGCATAGCACTAACATGTTCACATATGACAGAATTGAGAGATTCAATACTCAAACTAGAATTAAAATCACCACCACTAGCATCATCATGAGATAAAATTGAAGGAGACATGTAACACAAAAAGAGATTTTCTATTTCATGAGCATGTACAAGGCGGTCCACTTCAACACAACAAATGAGTTGAGATGGGGGCACATCATGCTCACCTTGCAAACAAACTTGTTTACCATTGACCTCAAAATCAAAAATATTATCTAAATAACTACGAGAAAGAGATGGTCCTAAATGAAACAACCATTCACAACCCAAAATAACATCAGCTCTCGTAATATGCATAACCTAAAAAATCTAAGTGCATTTCATGTCCCTGAATACTAAGTGGTACTTGCTTAACCATCGTGTCCCATACATGCTTATCATGCCCATTAGCAAGAGATACCATGTATTTATGATCACTAGGGCTTTGTGGCAATTTTAATTTTTTAACCAAATGATAATTCAAAAAGTTGTGTAGCCCCATCGTCAATAATGACACGAACTCTTCGTCCGTTGATGTTTCCATGCATCTGAACCAAACCATAAGGCTCGAAAGAGGTATCAAGGGGCAAGACTTGCACCGTGTGCACTGCCTTACTACTACCCTTATCGACATCTTTGCCATGGTTCTTTGGACAATTCTGTTTATCATGATCAGCAGCCATGCAAATAAAACATAATTTTTCCTTTTTAGCTCGCTCATAATCTTGTGGTGACAAGGGACCCCTTGGTCCCTTGGCCTTCTTAACTGCATCATTACCTTGTTTGGCCCCCTTCCGTTTGTTCCCCTTAGAACTACAAAAGTCGAATGCTCCAACCCAAGGTGTCTTGGCCGTGAGTTTCTTCTCAATATTATCATCGAAGATCTACACACTTTTTAGGCCTCTTCCAAATTTTTAGGATATTGAGTTTTAACCTTAGTTTTATATTCATTATCTAGACCACATAGAAAACCTCATACTTTTTGGAAACTTTGAGCTTGAGAATTATCTCGCGATACTTAGAAATATATTAGGTCAACATAAGACCTTCTATCTTACAATTGTCCTAAGCATCCCAATTGCAATCCTTCTCATTCTCAAGTAAGAATTCTTTTCAAAAGAGTGCCTCAAAAGTAGCCCATGTCATAGGTCAGTCGCTCTCTCCAGGCTCATCCACCACTTGTAGGCCTTGCCCTTAAGCATGAGACTTGTCTCGAGCGTGCAAATAGCATCAGGAGAACGCTTCAAAAGGTGCAAGTCCGTTCACTTTTGTAAAAAAGTGTTTACTGCATCTTTATTACGCTCCTTCTCTTCCCTGCGGAACACAGGAGGCTTCATGCTCTTAAGCATAGCTACCACTTCTCGATTCCCGGGCGTTTTGGTGTCTTGAGTTGACCCCCCTAGGAGCTTAAGAGTCTTTTGGAAAGAACAAGTAAACTTTGCTAAATACGTTGTGTGTGTAATTTTAACAAAGTATGTGCATGTAAATCCACAAATTTGTTTGATTACATATCTAGGATAAAGAAAGGCTCAATTCAAGAATGAAGAGAGGGGGAAATCCTTTCCAACAAGGCATAACATCATTTTTCATTTTAAAGAAAACAAAAATTAGAAAACCATTAAATGGAATAAAGAAAAAGTAGGATTTCTAGCTTACATGAATTTTTGTGAGCTTTCCTTTGGCTTGATGGTTTGAGGGATCTACTCTTGTTTGCAACAACAAGAGTGGCCACCAATTCTTTTGAAGAGGAAATGTCAAAAACTAATGAATTATCAATAAATTCACTGTTTTTGGCTCTGGGAAGGAGTAGAGTAACAGTGCATAAAGTGGCCACCAATTCTTTTGAAGAGGAAATGGTCAAAAACTAATGAATTATCAATAAATTCACTGTTTTTGGCTCTGGGGAGGAGTAGAGTAACAGTGCATGAAACAATATTAACCATTTACAGAGGGGGAGGCTTCATTTATAGGAAAAAGTGAGCCTCTAACCAAGCAAACTGATTCTAGAATTTTCCAGATCAGTTTGGTCAAATTTTAGATCAGTTTAACTTACTTTTTGGATCTAGTTGAAGCAGGAGAGAGGAGAGATGAAAATATCTCATTATTTGTGAGTTTAAAACTCAACCACATGTGAAATAGGCGTCTCCTTCATGAGGGGAATTCCCCCACACTGAGGTGTCAAAAATGCATCATTTCTTCTAAACATCTCTTCTTTTTTAACTAATAACCTTGTCCTTAGTAGTCAACCCTTCATCTTATGTGAGTATTTACTCATTTTTGGGGAGATTTTCTTTTATTCTTCAATATATCTCCTCCCTACATTTGGATTAATCTAATTGGTTCATAAGAACCTTACTTCAAATTATTTTAGAAAATATGGACCCTTAGGCTAAGGTCCTTTTTTTTACCTGATTTCAATTTATTCCAATTGTACATTGGAAATTTCTTTTTGAATATTTGTTTCACAGAAAACCATTTTAGACACTAGGAGGATTTTTATATCCAAAAATATCTCAATTTTGAATTACCTCCCTCTAGACATTTTCTCTCTCTAGGCCAAAACAGGGTAAAACAAGATCTTTCTTTTATTTCAGAGAGGGGAATAATTATAAGATCAGAAGGGGAGGTTTTTACACCTACACACCTCAAAAGCCAGAGTGAGGAATCTTACATCCTACCCCACTTAAAAAACATGAAATGTCCTCATCTCGCAAAATTAGAGGAGAATTCTTTTCCTTAAGATCCAACTGATTCTGGGGTTCCTTATAGTCTGGTGAACCCAGCAGAATCTTGGGATAAAGATCCCTTATATAAAACTCATCATCAGATAATAATTCACTCAGATCGTATCATTCAAATCCTTATCACAATAATGGTCCATTAGACCGAATTTTCTATCTGAACAGTCCTTAATGGAAATTTTCAATTATATAGATTTTTAATTTGACATCCCTTAACTTGATCCATTGGGTCATGTGTTAACAGCAGCAATCTGCCAGCACAATCCACTAATCTCATAGTGATTTGCTGAAGTCATTAACGTCATTCCAGCTACGAACATCATCACAGGGACTCGTCCCATTCATCCTCATTGTGGTTTTGCTTAGTTTATTACATTTCAACCAAAATTCAAGAATCTTCATTTTTCAATCAGAATCCAAATCAACTTATCAGTTCTCAACCAAAATTTAAAATCATATCAACCACATTCGAATTCATCATCTGGATAGTATTAATGCTTATAATTTTAAGTCTTAGATTTACTCATATATACTGCAGTTATACCCTCGGTATATACAGGTAGTCATGGAGGTAAATACCATCATGTCTAGGCCTCAAGTCAGGGATTCCATACAATTGCGGTACTTCCATCTGAAGACCCAATTACCAATTTACGAATTTCAGTTTGAATATCAATTTGTATGAATTTTTTTCACACAATTACAACCTTTTACTGCTTCTTCATAAATTTTTGACATTTTTGGCTTCTCGGTTGATCCTCATTAGCCAATTTGCTCTGATACCAGCTGTGAGGTCCCTATCCCTATCGCGCAATGAATTCAGGGGTTCTAGCAGCGGAAGTAGCACTTCTTGCGTAGGGTAGGGTCTCACACTCGGGGCCTCGCCCACGGATATCCAGACAAGAGACTAATCCATCGGTTCTTCCAAAACCGACCGAAAAAACTTCCCTTGCCCATAAAGCACGGGCGATTCCTCCAGGATAACTTTTCTCTAATGTAGTGAAAAGCCTTAACTAACTGAACTGATCTGACCAAACCCGTAAGTCCCAACCCAATATGAAATTGCCTTTTTCTCAGCATCAGCTATCTTTAAAATAATCATTTAATGAAACCATTGTGTCACTGATCACAATCCTCAAAATCTCTGATGGAATCCTTATTTCCAATCATTCCTTTATCGGTGTACCTATGGCATCATTGGCATACATTAACATCTATCCAGTTTACATCGCATCTTATCACATCAATTTCACATCTCACAACTCATTCATTCACATCCCGATTCACATGCTAACACATGCATTCACGTCCCTTATCGTTCATTCACATCCCGATTCACATGTTATCACATTCATTCACATCCTATATCATTCATTTACATCCTGATTCACATGACATCACATCTCATGTATTCATTCACATTTATCTGATTCACATCACATATCATCACATCTATTTACCTTTCATTCTCATCACTTCTATTCTCATCACATCCATCCATCCATTCTTTTCCATCTATCTGATTTGCATTACATCTCAGCACGTCTATTCACCTCACATTCTCGTTACTCCTATTCTCATCGCATCCATCCATCCATCCATCCATCCATTCATTTCCATCAGACTATCTGATTCGCATCACATATCATCACATTTATTTACCTCTCATTCTCATCACTTCTATTCTTATCACATCCATCCATCCATTCATTCCCATCTATCTGATTCGCATCCCATCTCATCACATCTATTTACCTCTCATTCTCATCACTTCTATTCTCATCACATTTATCCATCCATTCATTCCCATCTATCTGTTTCCATCCCATCTCATCACATCTATTTACCTCTCATTCTCATCACTTCTATTCTCATCACATCCATCCTCTATTCATTCTCATCTATCTGATTCATATCACATCTTATCACATCTATTTACCTCTCATTCTCATCACATCCATCCATCCATTCATTCCCATCTATCTGATTTGCATCTCGTCTCATCACATCTATTTACCTCTCATTCCCATCTATCTGATTTGCATCCCGTCTCATCACATCTATTTACCTCTCATTCCCATCTATCTGATTTGCATCCCGTCTCATCACATCTATTTACCTCTCATTCTCATCACATCTATTTACCTCTCATTCTCATCACTTCTATTCTCATCACATCCATCCTCTATTCATTCTATTCTCATCACATCTATTCTCATCACATCATTCTCATCACATCCATTCTCTCATTCTCATCACTTCTATTCTCATCACATCCATCCTCTATTCTCATCACATCTATTCTCATCACATCCATCCTCTCATTCTCATCACTTCTATTCTCATCACATCCATCCTCTATTCTCATCACATCCATCCTCTATTCATTCTCATCTATCTGATTCATATCACATCTTATCACATCTATTTACCTCTCATTCTCATCACTTCTATTCTCATCACATCCATCCATCCATTCATTCCCATCTATCTGATTCGCATCCCATCTCATCACATCTGTTTACCTCTCATTCTCATCACTTCTATTCTTATCACATCCATCCATCCATTCATTCCCATCTATCTGATTCGCATCCCATCTCATCACATCTATTTACCTCTCATTCTCATCACTTCTATTCTCATCACATCCATCCATCCATTCATTCCCATCTATCTGATTCGCATTCCATCTCATCACATCTATTTACCTCTCATTCTCATCACATCTATCCTCTATTCATTCTCATCTATCTAATTCATATCACATCTTATCACATCTATTTATAGAATGTAAGAGAATTTTTATTTTTGATATAAAGATTCTTTACGCATCTATTTATGCATAAGAACAACTTCAGTTGGGAAATAACACTTTTATAAAAATCCGTTTATGCATAAATTCAATTTTAAGGAGAATAACTCTTTTGAAATAAAAATAAATTTCTTTATGCATCTTTCTATGCATAAAATCAAAATTGATGAGAATAACTCTTTTGAAATAAAAATAAATTTCTTTATGCATCTTTCTATGCATAAAATCAAAATTGATGAGAATAACTCATTTTGAAATAAAAATAAATTTCTTTATGCATCTTTCTATGCATAAAATCAAAATTGATGAGAATAACTCTTTTGAAATAAAAATAAATTTCTTTATGCATCTTTCTATGCATAAAATCAAAATTGATGAGAATAACTCTTTCTATGCATAAAATCAAAATTGATGAGAATAACTCTTTTGAAATAAAAATAAATTTCTTTATGCATCTTTCTATGCATTAAATCAAAATTGATGAAATTAATTCTTTTATAAAAAAAAGTATTCTTTTATGCATCTATTTATGCATAAATTCAATTTTAATGAAAGTAACACTTTTATAATAAAAAAATTCTTTTATGCATAAAAATCAATTTTGATGAAAGTAACACTTTTATAATCAAAATATTCCTAATATGCATCTTTCTATGCATAGAAATTAATTTTAATGAAAATAACACTTTTATTATAAAAATATTTGTAATATGCATTTTTCTATGCATAGATAAAAAATAACACTTTTAGAATACACAAGCGGTGGGGATTACTCTTTTTGAATAATAAAAGATAAAACTTATTTCACAAAATTTAAGAAAATTTTACCATAACCTCCTTTGTATGGCTGACCATTTTTCAATTTTTTTCATTCTCAACAAGTTACTTAGAAATTATCCCAAATGGTTTAAAGCATTCTAAACTAATCAAATTCCACTTTTAACAGAGAAACAATATGAAACGTTTAATTCTAACAATTTGATTACACATCTAGGATAAAGAAAGGTTGAATTCAAGAATGAAGAGAGGGGGAAAGCCTTTCCAACAAGGCATAGCATCATTTTCATTTTAAAGAAAACAAAAATTAGAAAACCATTAAATAGAATAAAGAAAAAGTAGGATTTCTAGCTTACATGAATTTTTGTGAGCTTTCCTTTGGCTTGATGGTTTGAAGGATCTACTCTTGTTTGCAACAAGAGTGGCCACCAATTCTTTTGAAGAGGAAATGGTCAAAAACTAATGAATTATCAATAAATTCACTGTTTTTGGCTCTGGGGAGGAGTAGAGTAATAGTGCATGAAACAATATTAACCATTTACAAAGGGGGAGGCTTCATTTATAGGAAAAAGTGAGCCTCTAACCAAGCAAACTGATTCTAGAATTTTCCAGATCAGTTTGGTCAATTTTTGACCATTTTTAGGTCAGTTTAGCTCACTTTTTGGATCTAGTTGAAGCAGGAGAGAGGAGAGATGAAAATATCTCATTATTTGTGAGTTTAAAACTCAACCACACATGTGAAATAGGTGCCTCCTTCATGATGGGAATTCCCCCACACATTGAGGTGTCAAAAATGCATCATTTCTTCTAAATATCTCTTCTTTTTTAACTAATAACCTTGTCCTTAGTCAACTCTTCATCTTATGTGAGAATTTACTCATTTTTGGGGGGATTTCCTTTTATTCTTCAATATATCTCCTCCCTACATTTGGATTAATCTAATTGGTCCGTAGGAACCTTAATTCAAAAATTTCAGAAAATCTGGACCCTTAGGCTAAGGTCTTTTTTACCTGATTTCAATTTATTCCAATTGCACATTGGAATTTTTTTTTGAATATCTATTTCAGGGGAAACCATTTTAGACACTAGGAGGATTTTTATATCCAAAAATATCTCAATTTTGAATTACCTCTCTCTAGACATTTTCTCTCTCTAGGCCAAAACAGGGTAAAACAGGATCTTTCTTTTATTTCAAAGAGGGGAATAATTATAAGATCACAAGGGGAGGTTTTTACACCTGCACACCTCAAAAGTCGGAGGGAGGAATCTTACAACATCTATCCGGATTCACATCCCATCACATCTCATCCATTCACATCACATCTCATTCATTCACATCACATATCATCCATTCACATCCATCACATCACATTCATTTATATCCATCACATTTATTTATATCCATCACATTCATTTATATCCATCACATTCATTCACATCTATCACATTCATTTATATCCATCACATTTATTCACATCTATCCCGATTCACATCCCATCATCACATCTCATCCATTCACATCACATCTCATTCATTCACATCTATCCCGTTTTAAATCACATCTCATTCACATCACATCTCATTCACATCTATCCCAATTTACATCACATCCATTTAAAATCACATCTCATTCATTCACATCCATCACATCACATTCATTCTCATCACCATCCCATCACATACATTCTATCCACATTACATCACATCCACATCATGTCTCATTCATACACATCTCATCTCATTCATCCACATCCATCCAATCGTTCATATGTACGACTACCCACATCTATCCATACATTCACATTTATCACTTCACATCCACATATATTCATGTCACATCCATATATATTCATGTCACATCACATCTCTTTACATCACATCACATCTCTTTACATCACATCACATTCTTTCACATACACATCCACATCCATTCTTTCACATACATCCACATCCATTCTTTCACATACACATCCACATCCATTTTTCACATACACATTCACATACACATCCACATCCATTCTTCACATACACATTCACATCCATTTTCACATATACATTCACATCCATTTTCATCACATACACATCCACATCCAGTTACTTCCTATCTCACCCTTTCACAGATCCTCTCTTCTCATTCTCATCTCATCATTCACATCCACATCCATTTACTTCACATCTCATCCACATTCATTTTCATTACACCACATCCTATCACATCCCATTTACATCTTATCACCTCTCATTTACATCTTATCATATACATTCACATCCTATCACATCCCATTTACATCTTATCACATCTATTCCACAGCCTATTCCCATTTAGTAGCTTTTTCTACTTTGATACATGGGACTTTTTTTGAATTTCTGCAAATTGCTTGGCTTAGATAAAGATTCTTTTTCTCAATGACTATTTTCATATTCCTTCTCAATTCCTCAATTGAATTATATTCAATATTCCTCTTTTGAATAAAAGAATTCATGGGATTTATAGAAATCAATTCTATCCATATTTCCACTTTTGATAAATAATCATAAATTCAATTATACTAAAAATTCTCTTCTTCCCATTTAATTTCTTGGATCTCAAATACCATGGGAATTCCTCTTTTTGCATTTTATTATTTGCATTCCAATGTCATGGGAATTCCTCTTTTATTATCAAATATTTCTCATAAAATAATTTCATCTAAACTAAAATACCCAATAATTCAATATGATAGGAATTTCTCTTTTCCCATCTAAATGATGGAATTCCAAATGTCATAGGAATTCTTCTTTTACCATTTAAATATTTCTCATAGATAAAATAAATTTATCTAAAATTCATCTTTGAATTTAAATAAAATATCCAAGAATTTCAATATGCTAGGAATTTCTCTTTTCCCATCTAAATGATGGAATTCCAAATGTCATAGGAATTCCTCTTTTACCATTTATTTATTTCTCATAGATAAAATAAATTTATCTAAAATTTATCTTTGAATTTAAATAAAATATCCAATAATTCCAATATACTAGGAATTTTTCTTTTCCTATCTAAATGATGGAATTCCAAATGTCATAGGAATTCCTCTCTTACCATTTAATTATTTCTCATAGATTAAATAAGTTTACCAAAAATTCATCTTTGAATTTAAATAAAATATCCAATAATTCCAATATGCTAGGAATTTCTCTTCTCCCATCTAAATGATGGAATTCCAAATGTCATAGGAATTCCTCTTTCATCATATAAATGAATTACTAGAAATTTCTCTTTTTGCTAATTAACTATTTATGCATAAACATTAAAATCAATTTTTGCATGGTTATGATGAGAATTTTTCAATTAACCTAGGATGATTAATCCTAGAATATGGTAGGAAGTCCTCTTTTCATATTATGAATGAAAATAATTTATGTGTTAATTCTTCAAAAATTTTACCATAGCTCTGCTGCTATTACTGATAATTTTCAATAATTCTGAAAGCATAAAGTTTAGTAATACCATATGATAGAATGAATATCATTAGGATCAATATCCAATAATGGCCTTGATTCCTAAGTTTTTCATAAATTAAATAACATAAAAGTATTAAAAAGCCACTCCTTTGGCGGCGTCAAATTTGACAAGTATAGAAATCACCTTAGATTTGAGAATTGCTTCATGAGAAGCATCATTTGAATATAGAATAGGTCATAGGAACGACCATTCTTTGGGGGAGAGAGAGATATGCTTAAAAAACATTCTAATTTAAGCATAAATATAAAATTTATAAGATTCATCACTAGAATTCATTAGAGAGTTCCAATTGCATTAAAGAGCCATTCAATAGAGGGGTTGAGAAGTGAGAAACATTTTGAGATTTCAAAAAAAAGACCATAAACCACACTTTACCTCTTAATTTGCTTGATTCTTTAGTCAATGGAGAGGCCCCTAACCAATCAATTGGTTTGGTATGTTGATGAAGACTCCAAGGAAGGTTGAAGAGAGAGAGAAGCTCCATCAATTTGTAGAGGATTTTTAGAGGATAATAGAAAATATCATTATTTCAGTATAATACTAGCATGGTATAGTTCTCATATTTTTTTACAAAGGGCTAAGGGTCTATTTATAGGTGAGGGAGGCCTCTAACCAAGTCCAACTAGTTTCTAGAATTTTCCAGGTTCAGTTTGGCTGAATTTGGACAAGATTTTGGGTCCGTTTTTTATTTGGTTTGATCCAGGAGAGAGGAGAGATAAAAATATCCTATTATTTTTTAGTTTAAAAATCCTCCACACATGTGAAATAGGCACCTCCTTGAAGAGCCCCCTTCTCCTTATTACCAAGGTGTCAAAAATGTATCATTATATCCAAAATATCTCATTTTTTAAAGTAATATTCATAGTTTTTTACGAATAAACCTTGTACTCAGTCAACTCTTCATCTTATGTGGGCATTTACTCATTTTTGGGTATTTTTCTTTTATAAATTGGATTTATCTCCTCCCCACACTTGGATTGATCCTATTGGCCCATAGGAACCTTAATTGGACCATAATCTAAAAATTTCTGAAAATCTAGACCCTTAGGCTAAGGTCCTTTATACCTATTTTTAATTAATTCCAATTGCACATTGGAAAGTTCTTTTTGAATTTCTATTCAGGGGAAACCATTTTAGACACTAGGAGGATTTTTATATATCCAAAAATATCTCAACTTTGGATTACCTCCCTCTAGACATTTTCTCTCTCCAGGCCAAAACAGGGTAAAACAGGATCTTTCTTTTATTTCAAAGAGGGGAATAATTATAAGATTAGAAGGGGAGGTTCTTACTCCTGTACACCTCAAAAACTCTAGGGAGGTTCTTACTCTTGTACACCTCAAAAACTCTAGGGAGGAATCTTACATCCTACCCCACTTAAAAATGTGAGATGTCCTCATCTCGCAAACTAGAGGACAACTCTTTTCCTTAAGATCCAACTGATTCTGGGGTTCCTTATCATCTAGTCAACCCAACAAAATTCTAGGATAAAGATCCCTTATATAGAGCTCATCATCAGATAACAATTCATTCAGATCATATATCCTTAACATAATAATGGTCCATTAGACCAAAATTTCCATCTCAACAGTCCTCCATGGGAATTTCAATTATACAGATTTTTATTTTGTCATCCCTTAACTTGATCCATTAGGTCAAGTGTTAACAGTAACGATCTGTCAGCACAATCCACTAATCTCCTAATCTCATAGTGATTTGCTGAATTCATTATCATCATTCTAGTTACAAACATCATCACAGGGACTCGTTCCATTCATCCTCATTGTGGTTTTGTTCAACGTATCGCTTTTCAACCAAAATTCAGGAATCATCATTTTTCAATCAGAATCCAAATCAACTCATCAATTCTCAACTAGAATTTTAAAATCATATCAACCACATTCGAATTCATCATGTGGATAGCATTTTGGCTTATAATTTCAAGGTCTTAGATTTACTCGTATATACTGCCAGTAAAGAGCTACAGTTATACCCTCGGTATATACGGGTAGTCACGGTCCTTGGAATTATAAGGTAAATACCATCATGTCTAGGCCTCAAGTAAGTCAGGGATTCCATATAATTGTTGTACTTTCATCTGAAGACCCAATTACCAATTTATGAATTTCAGTCTGAATATCAATTTGTATGAATTTCATCACACAATTCCAATCTTTTATTGTTACTTCATAAATTTTTGACATTTTTGGCTTCTCAGTTGATCCACTTTAGTCAATTTGCTCTGATACCTGCCCCCTATGTGTAACGGATTCGGGGGTGCTAGCAGCGCAAGTAGCACTTCTTACGTGGGACAGGGTCCCTCACTCGGGGCCTCGCCCATGGATATCCGGACAAGAGACTAATCCCTCGGTTCTTCCAAAACCAAACCTGGAAAAACTTCCCTCGCCCGGAAAGCACGGGCGATTCCTCTGGGATATTTTTATTCTTACATAGTCAAGGTCATCACTAACCAAACTGATTCAATCAAACCTGTAAAGACACTCGGTCAGATCAAGGAAGAAACTTGCACTTGGATCATAGAGACAAACGCTTCTTTCCATTGAGAGGCACAGCCGTTGATTCGTTTCCCCCATCTAGTCACATGGGTTAGCCAACCGCCCAGCCAACCGCCCAACCACTGTAGTGATGGGATCCAATTAGGAATTTGGTTAGGTTTTATCCCGGGTACCAGGGAAAAGAGTTCCTAGGCCCCCTAGCCGGATATTCATGCAAATTTAAAGCTAGTCACACCACTTACACACCCAATATGAAATTGCCGTTTTCACAGATTCAGCTGTCTTTAAAATAATCATTTAATGAAATTATAGTGTCACTGATCATAATTCTCCAAAATATCCAGTTGAATCCTAATTTCCACTCATTCCTTCATCGGTGTACCTATGGCATCATTGGTAACCAGAACCCTCACCACCTGTCCACTCAGGGGCCTTTTCGATAGTTCCTAGCTCATAGTACTCGGCAATATATTCAATTATAAAAATCAAGATGGAATCTCTGTTGAAGATCAACAAGATCAACCAATAGATCCATATAAAAGAGCTTTCAACCTAGGATATTTAATCCTAGAATATGATAGGAAGTCCTTTTTTCACGTTATGCATAAGAATGAATTATGCATCAATTTCTTAAAAATTTTACCATAGCTCCGCTGCTATTACTCGCAATTTTAAATTTTTATGAAAAGAATAAGACATAGTAAAATACTTATGATAGTATAACTATCTTTTAGCATTTAATCCAATTTATGGATTTATCCCATAATATTACCATATTTTTCAAGCATATAAGTATAAAAACCATATTCTTTAACCTCTAGCTTCACAAGCCTAGTGTTTGATTTGTGAATAGAGAATTTCTCCATGAGAAGCATTAATTGAATATAGAATAGGTCATAGGAATGACTATTATTTCGAGGAGAGAGAGAGATATGCTTTAAAAAAACATTTTAATTTAAGCATAAATGAAAACTTTATGTGTTTAATCACTAAAATCCATTAGAGAGCTTCAATTTCATTAAAGAGCCATTCAATTGAATACTTCTCAAGCATGAGAGGGGTTGAGAAGTGAGAAACATTTAGAGATTAAGAAAAAGACCATAAATCACACTTTACCTCTTATTTTGCTTGATTCTTTAGTCTAAGCCTGAGAGGTCCCCAACCAATCAATTGGTTTAGTATGTTGATGAAGACTCCAAAGAAGGTTGAAGAGAGAGAGAAACTCCATTCTCTCCAAATTGTAGAAGATAATAGAAAATATCATTATTTCAGTATAATATTGGCATGGTATAGTTCACATATTTTTTTACAAAGGGCTAAGGATCTATTTATAGGTGAGGGAGGCCTCTAACCAGGCCCAACTAGTTTCTAGAATTTTCCAGGTTGAGTTTGGCTAAATTTGGACAAGATTTGGACCAGTTTGGCTCCCTTTTTGATTTTGTTTGATCCAAGAGAGAGGAGAGATAAAAATATCTTATTATTTTTGAGTTTAAAACTCCTCCACACATGTGAAATAGGTGCCTCCTTGAAGAGCCCCCTTCTCCTTACCAAGGTGTCAAAAATGTATCATTATACCCAAAATATCTCATTTTTTTAGTAATATTTATAGTTTTTTTACTACTAAACCTTGTACTCAGTCAACTCTTCATCTTATGTGGGCATTTACTCATTTCTGGGTACTTTTCTTTTAAAAATTGGATTTATCTCCTCCCCTTACTTGGATTGATCCTATTGGCCCATAGGAACCTTAATTGGACCATAATCTAAAATTTTCTGAAAATCTAGATCCTTAGGCTAAGGTCCTTTATACCTATTTTTAATTAAGTTCTTTTTGAATTTCTGTTTCAAGAGAAACTATTTTAGACACTAGGAGGATTTTTATATCCAAAAATATCTCATCTTTGGATTACCTTCTTCTAGACATTTTCTCTCTCCAGGCCAAAACAGGGTAAAATAGGATCTTTCTTTTATTTCAGAGAGGGGAATAATTATCAGATGAGAAGGAGGTTCTTACACCTGTAAACCTCAAAAGCTGGAGGGAGAAATCTTACATCCTACCCCACTTAAAAAACGCAAGATGTCCTCATCTCGCAAACTAGAGGACAACTCTTTTCCTTAAGATCCAACTGATTCTAGTGTTCCTTATAGTCTAGTCAATCCAACAGAATCCTGGGATAAAGATCTCTTATATAGAACTCATCATCAGATAACAATTCATTCAGATCATATCATTCACATCCTTAACACAATATTGCTCCATTAGACCGAATATTCCAACTGAACATTCCTCCATGGGAATTTCAATTATACAGGTTTTTAATTTGTCATCCCTTAACTTGATCCACTGGGTGAAGTGTTAACAGTAGCAATGTGTCAGCACAATCCACTAATCTCATAGTGATTTGCTGAAGTCATTATCGTCATTCCAGTTACGAACATCATCACAGGGACTCGTTCCATTCATCCTCATTGTGGTTTTGCTCAGCTTATCGCTTTTTAATCAAAATTCAAGAATCATCATTTTTCAATCAGAATCCAAATCAACTCATCAATTCTCAACCAGAATTTTAAAATCATATCAACAAATTTGAATTCATCATCGGGATAGCATTTTTGCTTATAATTTCAAGGTCTTAGATTTACTCGTATACTACCAATAAAAAGCTGCAGTTATACCCTCGGTATATACGGGTAGTCACGGTCCTTGGAATTATAAGGTAAATACCATCATGTGTAGGCCTCAAGCAAGTCAGGGATTCCATACAATTGCGATACTTCCATTCAAAGACCCAATTACCTATTTATGAATCTTCATTCTGAATATCAATATGTATGAATCTTCATTCTGAATATCAATATGTATGAATTTCATCACACAATTATAACCTTTTACAGCTACTTGATAAATTTTTGACATTTCTGGCTTCACGGTTGACCCACTTTAGCCAATTTGCTCTGATACCAGCTGAAAGATCCCTGCCCCCTCTGCGCAACGACGAATTCAAGGGTGCTAGCAGGGAGTAGCACTTCTTGTGCGGGGCAGGGTTCCTCACTCATGGCCTCGCCCACCACCACGGATATCCGGACAAGAGACTAATCCCTCGGTTCTTCCAAAACAGAACCCGGAAAAACTTCCCTCGCCCCAAAAGCACGATCGATTCCTCCAGGATATTTTTACTCTAACGTAGTCAAGAGCCTTAACTAACTGAACTGAATCACGAAAGCCTTAACTAACTGAACTGAATCACGGAAGCCGTAAGTCCCATGGTTCAGATCAAGAAAAAGACTTGCACTTGGATCATAGAGAGGCGCAGCCATTGATTCTTTTCCATAGAACAATTTCTATTCGGGATTTACTTTATCTATCGTACCATAACAGAATTGAGTCTCATTTTAGGGATCCATCAGTCACCCTAACCCCATCCAGTCCCATGGATTAGCCAACCACCCAACCACTGTAGTGATGGGATCCAATTAGGAATTTGGTTAGGTTTTGTCCCGGGTACTAAGGAAAAGAGTTCCCAGGCCCCCTTAGCCGGATATTCATGAAAACTTAAAGCTAGTCATACCACTTATATACCCAATATGAAATTACCATTTTCACAAATTCACCTGACTTTAAAACAATCTTTTAATGAAACCATAGTATCATTGATCATAATCCTCCAAAATATCAGGTTGAATTCTCATTTCCGATCATTCCTTCATTGGTGTACCTATGGCATCATTGGTAACTAGAACGCTCACCACCTGTCCACTCAGGGGCCTTTTTGATAGTTCCTAGCTCATAGTACTCGGCAATATATTCACTTTATAAAAATCAAAATGGAATCTCCATTAAAGATCAGCAAGATCAAAATGGAATCTCCATTAAAGATCAGCAAGATCAACCAACAGACCCATATAAAAGAGCCATTGACTCATCCGTTGAGAACCAGCAAGGTCAATCAACCAACAGACCCATATAAAAGAGCCATTGACTCATCCGTTGAGAACCAGCAAGGTCAATCAACCATATCCATGCCCGATTTTAGAAAACAACTCTTACTCCTTGTTCCAATATCTTCCTCGACGCACGTGTGGGTATCTTTGGCGACTAAGAGCCTTCTTAGGTATGGGCTAGGTGCTACGATTAATAATTTTTTTTACGAAAATCATGCCCTAAAAAATATATACAAGTGAATCGAGACATGACGTGTCTACAGCCATGTGGAATGCTTGGTAGGACCTTGGGTTGTCTTAGCACCTTGGGGCGGATGCCTTGGTTTCCATGGGGTGAACATTGACGTCTAAAAGATTAAGAAGAAGACCTTCAAGGACTCTATTGCCTTGATAGATGCTGGTAGGACTCTGGGGTACATTATGGGTCCTCGAGACCGATGCCCTCATCTTCATGGGGTACTCCTTATGTCAAAAAGAAAGAAAAGGGTCTATCGCCCTTGAGATACTTAGCGGCCTTTAGATTCTCTTGGCAGAGGTCTCTTGGCCATTGCTTGGGTCTCATGGGGATGGAACCTTCCTCTTTATCATCTTTTACACACACACACACACCAGAAAAAATAAAAATAAACTAAAAAGAAAGAAAGAAAAAAAGGTCCAATCACCATTGCTCATATTTAGGAGTAGGGTTGCCACTTAGGAATAACTTAAATACTTGTAGGACATTGAGACTGCGGTCATAACCTGCGGTGTACAAGCACACTTGCCTTTGCATAGCACTATCTACCACTTAGTCTCACTTTGACTAGTCTTTACTCACTTCTTTTAGCACTCTTTAAAACTCTAATCGGCCTTTCACTTGCATGCTCACGTGTGAGATTGTCATTGCTGGTTTTTTTCAATAAAAGGCTTTACTTGTCTTCCATTGTTTTTTGCAGCTTTTGTTTCTACCGCGCCTGAGGACGTGCGCGATTTAGGAAGGGGGGGAATGTTCAACGAGAACACGGATTATGGAAGGAGGCCGGAAGCAATTAATGTGAGAGAGCGGGATTGTCGCCATGGGAACATAAAGACGCACATCATTTTTCCATATTTTTGTGCGCCAAAGTGCAATGTAAATCGTTTTAGGCCAATGTGGGTTCTAAATGAGAGTTCTAAGTGTATTAAGCAAGGCTCACTTATGGGGTTGTCCGCCCATGTGTGAAAGAGGCCTAGGGTTAGGGTTAGTGACATCTCTACGAAAGAGAGGTTAGCTAAAGAAAGTGTATGTTTTTGGCCATTCTCATAAGCTATTGAGTGAAGCTCTTGAGCTCTCAAGCTATGGCAACTGTCAAACTCTCTCTCTATTGTACTCTAATGAGCATCATGCTCCAATGAGTATAGCTCCACTTCATTCTCTTAATCTGTTTAGCATCATTGAAGTAGATTAATATATGATTAGTTGAATGCTTCTTTCTTTCTCTTGTGTATGCTGCATGCTTGTAGTGTGTGTGTGTATAGTCTCCATTGATGCAAGCTCTTGCCCACTTCATTGGCAATGAGTTATTCATGGATAGACTCTCTTTATGAGCTTGTGGGTTTGTGAATGTTACATTCTATGCTTGCTTAAGCTTGTGGGTTAGTAGATGCACGCTTATGGGTTTGCAGGCATTAGGGAAAGCTAAGATTTAATCAATGTTTGAATGAGATTAAGAGATTGCCATGCATTGCTTGTTCTCTTGATTAGTGTAGTGGGTTTAAGGGATTGAGAGATTGATTGAGGTGCTGAATGGTTGAATCGTCAAGTGGTGGTTTGTGTATGTGAGCTCTCCCTCATGGGATAAGCCTTCATGCACTAATCGGGTCGAGTCCTCGGATTGACATTGTGTTTCTTAACACATTTGTTGATCGGTAGTACTCTATGAGCACTATATTATTGCACGGTAGAGAGAACCGCTCTACAAATACCATCATGTCTAGGCCTCAAGCAAGTCAGGGATTCCATACAATTGCGGTACTTCCATTCGAAGACCCAATTACCTATTTATGAATCTTCATTCTGAATATCAATATGTATGAATTTCATCACACAATTACAACCTTTTACTGCTACTTCATAAATTTTTGACATTTCTAGCTTCATGGTTGACCCACTTTAGCCAATTTGCTTTGACACCAGCTGAAAGATCCCTGCCCCCTCTGCGCAATGAATTCGGGGGTGCTAGCAGCGGGAGTAGCACTTCTTGCACGGGGCAGGGTTCCTCACTCATGGCCTTGCCCACCATGGATATCCGGACAAGAGACTATACCTAATCCAAAAGTGCATCAAAAGTACCCATTGCCTAGAATGGAGTGTAACCTAAGACACTTTCCACACATGCTATGGTTGTCCTAGAGGTGAGGTCATGCCCAAAAACCTTGTGTCAAATCACGCCTTTAGACCATACAACCATGTGCTTGTATCACCAATGCCACATGATATTTTGGTGTATTATATCAACAACATAAATCGAACAAAGTATGAAAGTACAAAAGATCCTTCTGTGTTGCACATTATAAACTAGTGGGACATGTACAAGTGGGTGGATCTCCATATAAGCTAAAAACTAGTGGGACATGTACAAGTGGGTGGATCTCCATATAAGCTAAAAATAGTGAATAATCCCTCGGTTCTTCCAAAACGGAACCCGAAAAAACTTCCCTTGCCCCAAAAGCACGACCGATTCCTCCAAGATATTTTTACTCTAACGTAGTCAAGAGCCTTAACTAACTGAACTGAATCATGGAAGCCGTAAGTCCCATGGTCAGATCAAGAAAAAGACTTGCACTTGGATCATAGAGACCAACGCTTTTTTCCTCATTGAGAGGCACAGCCGTTGATTCTTTTCCATAGAACAATTTCTATTCGGGATTTACTTCATCTATCGTACCATAACAGAATTGAGTCTCATTTTAGGGATCCATCAGTCCACCCTAACCCCATCCATGTTGGAATTAGGGTTGCAAGAAAGCACACAAAGCTTGGAGAAGAAGAAGCAACAATGCACACAACACACAATGTGTTAGATTGTGTCAATGTACAAAAGATAAGTTAGTCCTAGAATGATGGGCATATATACAAGCCGGGGTAAAAAACCTCCTAAAGAGAGAAAAAGTGCCTCGGTGGTCCTAAGTGTGTTCACACACATCACTGCCAATATATATGGCAACAAATCTCCCCTGGGAGTGATGGTGTGAACGAGAGCTGGCACTCATGTATAGGGAAGTGCCATGCCCGAAGTAGATCAGGCCACAAAGGGGAGCAAGCCCAAAGCTTTGCGGAAAGCTTCAAACTTCTCACGAGAAAGCGCCTTTGTGAAAAGATCGGCGAGGTAGTCCTGTGTTGGCACATAGGCCAAGCTGATCTCTCCTGCTGAGCTGAGAGTTTCTCCCTGACATAGTGATAATGCACCTTAATGTGCTTTGTGCGGCGAGCATGAAAAACTAGGTTTCTCACAACTGCCAATGCGCTCTGACTGTCAGTGTAGATAGAGGTGGCAGATTCCTGTCCAACACCCAAGTCAGCCATTAGCCGTCTGAGCCACACACACTCAACCGTAGTTGTGAAAGCTGTCCTGTACTCAGCTTCACAACTAGAAGTGGCAACAGTAGGTTGCTTCTTGCTCAACCAAGATATGCATGAGCTACCGAGCAGCATGAAACAAAAACCACTTGTGGACACTCTTGTGTCATAGCAACCAGCCCAATCTGAGTCCGAAAAAGCATGTAAATCTGGCGGCAACAATCCCCCCTTGGGATAAAACAACCCAAGATGTATGGTGCCACTCAAGTAGCGAAAGATGCGTTTAACTGCCTTCCAATGCTGAGACCCTGGGCTATGCATAAACCTGCTCACCTGTGAGACTGCAAATTGAATGTCTGGCCTCGTATAATGCATACATAAATGAGGCAACCAAGAGCTGTCTGATAGAGTGTGACATCAAAGTGATCTCCAGCATCATGAAGACTCAACTTCAAACCTGTCTCCATTGGAGTAGCAATAGGCTTGCAGTCTTCAAGGGCCAAATCTCCGCAACAATGTCTCAATATACTTTGTCTGACACAAAGCAATACCTCCATCACACTGCTTAAATTGAATCCCCAAATAATGATGCAAATGTCCCAAATCAAACATCTCAAAAGAGGCATTCAAATCAGCATTAAAATCAGCAATATGACTCTCATTTGGTCCTGTGAGCAGCATGTCATCGACATAGAGAGCAATGATTAGATGTACATCATCCACATGTTTAACATATAAAGTGCTTTGTGTTGGACTATTCTGAAAACCATGTGTAGTCAAATATGCATGTATCTTTTCATACCAAGCTCGTGGAGCTTGCTTTAAACCATATAAAGCCTTTTTCAACTTGCACACTTTGTTTTCCTGCCCTCTTTGAACAAAACCACGAGGCTGCGATACATACACCTCCTCATGCAAATCTCCATTCAAGAATGCAGTCTTTATGTCCAACTAATGTACATTCCAACCATTATGAGCTGCCAATGCACAAATGCTACGAATGGTAGTCATACGACAAGTGGGAGCAAAGGTCTCATCAAAATCAATGCCCTTTTCTTGAGCATAACCCTTTGCAACAAGTCTAGCCTTATAGCGATCAACACTGCCATCTGGCTTTCGTTTCAACTTAAAAACCCACTTACATCCAATGACCTTTTTACCAATAGGCAAATCACACAAAGACCATGTACCATTCTTCATTATAGCATCATATTCACTTTGCATTGCAGCCAACCAATTTTCTGATTTTTGTGCCTTATCAAATGAAAGAGGTTCTTCCTCTTCACACATACTAGACACAGCCAAAGCATAACAATATGATGCATAAGAGGCATGCTGAAAACCTGAACGAGTACGACTAGACATAGGTGCATCAATTTTACTATCACGCAAGGTTTGCACCAGCCATTCAGGCATACCTCTAGCCTGCTCATTTTCAGCCCTATCCTCATGAATTACATCCTGTAAATCTGCATCAGAAATAGGCTGATCTATGATGTCCTTTGAAATCTGCATAGGCTGAATATTTGCCTCATTAGGACTTACATTTGAATTCCCACCTGTAAATAGAGGCAACAACGTATCAAATACATCCCATGAGCTCACACCTGTCTCTTTGGTACATGGTAACAAAGGGTGCACAGCATCTTCCACAAAAACAACATCTCGACATTTTGACTGCAGATGATACAATTTGTAACCCTTGCTCTCAGCACTGTAACCAACAAAAATGCATTTGACAGCCTTATCATCCAATTTTCTACGTTGTTGCACAGGCATTAAAGCATAGGCCAAGCAACCAAAGACACGCAAGTGACCAATAGAAGGCTTCCTGCCATGCCAAGCTTCGTATGGAGTAATAGACTGCACGGCCTTAGTGGGACACCTGTTGAGTACATATGCAGCACACATGACAGCCTCAAGCCAAAACGCATGTGGCAAAGCTTGGCTCTTGACCATACATCGTGCCATCTCCATAAGTGACCTATTTTTCCTCTCAGCAACACCATTTTGCTAAGGGGTATACGACACTGTACATTGGTGTTTTATCCCACGACTAGCCAGAAATGCATCAAACTCTTTAGACATGTACTCCCCCCCTCGATCAGAACGGAGGGTGCCCACCACAGTACAATTGGATACATTTTCAACCATAAGCAAAAACTGCTTGAAGCACAAAAACACTTCGGACTTTGCCTTCAGTGGATATATCCATGCATGCCTTGAGTAATCATCAATGAAAGTCACGAAGTACAAGTGTTTACCAAATGGCGGAGTTTGCATAGGCCCACATACATCACTATGTACAAGTTGCAATTTGCGAGTGGCCCGCACAGAACCATCCTTTGGAAACGCAGAACGGTGCATTTTGCCCAAAATACAGCCTTCACAAACATGTTTTAATGGTGCCTCAAGAGGGGGCAATGAAGCAACCATATCAAATTTCTGCAAACGCAGCAAACTAGCAAAGTTTAGATGACCAAAACAAGCATGCCATAGTTTTGCATCTGAAACTGCCTTTTCATTAAAAATTGCATTTGCTGAATCTTCCACACACTTGTCATAAGAATTGAGCCTATACAGCCCACGAAACAAGGTGCCAGATGCAATAATCGTATCACTAGAAGTCAAATCATGAACAGTCCATCTGTCATCCACCACAAATTTGACTACAAATCCAAGTCTAGCAAGCGCAGAGACAGACAATAGATTCTTCTTTATCCCTAACACATACAAAGCATCTGAAAGTGTGAAAGCACTGCCATTTGCAGCAGTAAGCATAATTTTACCAACGTCCTTCACTGGGTAAGAAGCATTATTGGCACATGTGACAGTATTCCCATTAGGGACAGCCTCAAGACAAGTGAACATATCACAATGCGATGTAATGTGCTTTGTAGCACCACTGTTAAAATACCATACATCAGAGGCAACATAAACTGCCAAACATGCATCATGTCTAGATGGGTCATATTGGCAATACACGTTGAATGCCCATTCTGTATCTTGCACAACATTTGCAGAATTTGCATTTGTAGAAGCATCCGCTATTGTAGCTGCATTTGACTCTTTCTTCTTTGCCTCTTTAGCCTTTAGCTTAGGGCAATTCTTTTTCTTACCTTTATCAAGAGTTTTCTCAGACCTATTGTTGCTACCTGTGGAAGGAGAAGAAGCTACAGACCTACTAATAGGAGAAGAATCAGTGGAAGGGGCTGCCTTACCACTTCTTCTCTACTGGGCAGCAACAAATGCCTGATCAACTGCACGCTGCCTAGCCCTGTTTTGCCTAGACTGCGCTTCTTGCAAGAGCTTGTTGACTAAAGTATCATACTTGACAACATCAGGTTTGTCCTCACAAGTCTCCACGTGGAAGCAAAAGTCTGATATGACTCAGATAAAGCATCAAGAACAGTCTGCACAAGAGAATGATCAGGAATAATCTCACCTGCAGAAATCAACTGTTCCTTGAGATCTTTAATCTCAGCAAGAAAAACATTCATGTCATTATCTTCCTGCATAATCTTCGATTCTAGCTCTTTACGCAGGTAAGAGATTTTTGCCTCGTTACGACCTGCATACAAACCAGCTAGAATATTCCAAGCCTGTTTTGCTGTTTTAGCTGAATGAATATGTGGAGTGATGTTACGTTTGACAGAAAGTGCAATCAAGGCATGAGCCTGTGCATCTTTACCATCCCAACGAGCTTGTTTAGCAGTGGGTAAAACAGCAGCAACAGTAGAGCTGCTAGAACCTGCAACATCCTCAACAGATCCTACATCCACAAAACCTGGACGTACATCCATACCCTGCACAATGTTCCACACTCCTTTTGCAACCAAAACATGCTGCATCATGTATGCCCAAAGTGGGTAGTTGCTATCTCCATCCAGTTTGTCATCAGCAGCACAGCAGACAACATGCGAAATACATCATTGCTGTTATCAGCCATGGCCACTGACTAAAACTGATGCAAAAGCTACCTGTAATGAAGCAAAGACTGAACAGAAAACAACTCGTGCTATGTAGCACGGTCCATAATAGAATATGTATGCCTGTTTTGCAGAAAACTGCACTGTCAAAATTTCTGCACAAAATGACGAAAACACCTGTGCAAAACTTGAAATGCAAAAACGGAGCCTGAAACGACCTCAGATGCAATTTCTGAGAACACCTCAATCGGAGATCGGAGAAAGCTCACCTCAATCGGAGAACGTGAGTCGGAGGGTGCTAGTGACGTAGCCCTGGGAGCCGATGCTTGCTCTGATACAAATTGTTGGAATTAGGGTTGCAGGAAAGCACACAAAGCTTGGAGAAGAAGAAGCAAGAATGTACACAACACATAATGTATTAGATTTTGTCAATGTACAAAAGATAAGTTAGTCCTAGAATGATGGGCGTATATGCAAGCCGGGGGAAAAAACCTCCTAAAGAGGGAAAAAGTGCCCCGATGGTCCTAACTATGTTCACACACATTACTGCCTATATATATGGCAACAATCCAGCCCCATGGATTAGCCAACCGCCCAACCACTGTAGTGGTGAGATCCAATTAGGAATTTGGTTAGGTTTTGTCCCGAGTACCAAGGAAAAGAGTTCCTAGGCTCGCTAGCCGGATATTCATGCAAACTTAAAGCTAGTCACACCACTTATACACCCAATATGAAATTGCCATTTTCACAAATTCACCTGACTTTAAAACATTCTTTTAATGAAACCATAGTATCACTGATCATAATCCTCCAAAATATCAGGTTGAATTCTCATTTTCGATCATTCCTTCATCGGTGTACCTATGGCATCATTGGTAACTAGAACGCTCACCACCTGTCCACTCAAGGGCCTTTTCGATAGTTCCTAGCTCATAGTACTCGGCAATATATTCACTTTATAAAAATCAAAATGGAATCTCCATTGAAGATCAGCAAGATCAACCAACAGACCCATATAAAAGAGCCATTGACTCATCCGTTGAGAACCAGCAAGTCAATCAACCAGATCCATGCCCGGTTTTCGAAAACAACTCTTACTCCTTGTTCCAATATCTTCCTCGATGCACGTGTGGATATCTTTGGTGACCCCGAGTACTGTATGGTCAGCACCCTCTAGGATCCTTCGCATGTCACCTAGCGCTTCACTCATAGGTTGCTTCCTTGGTCCCTCATCCACTGTACTGCAAGCTCACCATTTAAATCGAACCGAGGCTGGTCAAGACCTCAGCGGACCTTGCTACGCGAGATGTCCTCCATTGACTCTCCATCAGCTGTTGCAACTTTATCAGTTAGGTCTCCATGACCTCATTCACACAAGACAGTCAAAATGCTTCCCCAGCATTCTTGACATAAAACAGTCATTTAAAAACAGGTCATAAATACAGTTTCATAACGAACTCTCGTCTTTCCACATTGTTCCCCATCAATCCACATTCATTTCATATGTATTCCCATTCTCATCACATCACTTTCCATCTCATCACATCTTTCTTCATTTATCCTTAATAGGTCTCATCCACTCGCATCTACCCATATCCACATCTCATCACATCATATTTATTCACATCACATATCATCCATTCACATCTATCCCAATTTACATCACATCCATTTCACATCATCCATTCACATCTATCCCAATTTACATCACATCCATTTCTCACATCACATCTCATTCATTCACATCCCGATTCACATCACATCACATCTTCTCCATTCACATCCCATATTATTCATTTACATCCCGATTCACATGTCATCACATCTCATTCATTCACATGTCATCACATCTCATTCATTCACATCTTGATTCACATGACATCACATCTTATTCATTCACATCCTGATTCACATCACATCTCATCTATTCACGTCCATCACATCCATTTACATCCATCACATTACATTCATTCATATTCATCACATTCATTCTCATCACCATCCTATCACATACATTCTATCCACATTACATCACATCGCATCTATCCACATCATATCTCGTTTATCTCATCCACATTACATCACATCCACATCATGTCTCATTCATACACATCTCATCACATTCATCCACATCCATCTAATCGTTCACATGTACGACTACCCACATCTATCCATACATTCATATCTATCACTTCACATCCACTATTCATGTCACATCACATCTTTTTACATCACATCACATTCTCCACATCCATTCTTTCACATACACATCCACATCCCTTTACATCACATCACATTCTTTCACATACAAATACACATCCACATCCATTCTTTCATATACACATGCACATCCCTTCTTTCACATACACATCCACATCCATTGTTTCACATACACATCCACATCTATTCTTTCACATACACATGCACATCCCTTCTTTCACATACACATCCACATCCATTGTTTCACATACACATGCACATCCATTCTTTCACATACACATCCACATCCATTCTTTCACATACACATCCACTTACATCACATTCTTTCACATACACATACACATCCACATCCACATTTATATATTCCCATATCACCCTTTCACATATCCTCTCATCTCATTCTCATCTCATCATTCACATCCACATCCATTTTCATTACATCACATCTTATCACATCCTATTTACATCTTATCACATCCATGCACATCCTATCGCATCCCATTTACATCTTATCACATCCCATTTACATCTTATCACATCCCATTTACATCCTATCACATCCATTCACATCCATTTACATCTTATCACGTCCCATTTACATCTTATCACATCCATTCCACATCCTATTCCCATTTGGTAGTTTTTACTACTTTGATACCGATAATGGGACTTTTTCTAAATTTCTGCCAATTGCTTGGCCTAGATAAAGGTTCTTTTTCTCGACGACTATTTCCATATTCCTTCTCAATTGATCAATTGAATTATATTCAATATTCCTCTTTTGAATAAAAGAATTCATGGGATTTACAAAAATCAATTGCACCCATTTTCACTTTTGATAAATAATCATAAATTGAATTATACTAAAAAAATTTCTTTTTCTCATTTAATTTCTTGGACCTCAAATATCATGGGAATTCCTCTTTTTGTATTTGATTATCTGCATTCCAATATCATGGGAATTCCTCTTTTATCATCAAATATTTCTCATAAAATAAATTCATCAAAAATAAAATATTCATTAATTCAATATGCTAGGAATTTCTCTTTTTCCATCTAAATGATTGAATTCCAAATGTCATAGGAATTTCTCTTTTACCATTTAAATATTTCTTATAGATTATCTTAAATTCATCTTTGAATTTAAATAAAATATTCATTAATTTCAATATGCTAGGAATTTCTCTTTTTCCATTAAATGATTGAATTCCAAATGTCATAGGAATTCCTCTTTTATCACTTAAATATTTCTCATGGATAAAATAAATTTATCTGAAATTCATCTTTGAATTTAAATAAAATATCCAATAATTCCAATATGCTAGGAATTTCTCTTTTTCCTTCTAAATGATTGAATTCCAAATGTCATAGGAATTCCTCTTTTACCATTTAAATATTTCTCATAGATAAAATAAATTTATCTAAAATTCATCTTTGAATTTTAATAAAATATCCAATAACTCCAATATGCTAGGAATTTCTCTTTTTCCATCTAAATGATTGAATTCCAAATGTAATAGGAATTCCTCTTTTACCATTTAAATATTTCTCATAGATAAAATAAATTTATCTAAAATTTATCTTTGAATTTAAATAAAATATCCAATAATTCCAATATGCTAGGAATTTCTCTTTTCCCATCTAAATGATTGAAGTCCAAATGGCATAGGAATTCCTTTTTTACCATTTAAATATAATTACCATAATTTTCTCATTTCTTAATTATTTAATTACACATAAACTTAAAATTTAGTTTTCCATTGAATGTGACAAAAACCATTCTTTTAACCTAGGATATTCAATCCTAGAATATGATAGGAAGTCCTCTTTTCACGTTATGCATAAGAATGAATTATGCATCAATTTCTTAAAAATTTTGCCATAGCTCGCGCTGCTGCTATTACTGGTAATTTTTAATTTTTATGAAAAGAATAAGACATAGTAAAATAATTATGATAGTATAACTATCTTTTAGCATTAAATCCAATTTATGGATTTATCCCATAATATTACCATATTTTTCAAGCATATATTCAAGCATATAAGTATAAAAACCATTTTCTTAAACCTCTAGCTTCACAAGCCTAGAGTTTGATTTGTGAATAGAGAATTTCTCCATGAGAAGCATTAATTGAATATATAATAGGTCAAAATAGGTCATAGGAATGACCATTCTTTGGGAGAGAGACAGATATGCTTAAAAAAAACATTTTAATTTAAGCATAAATGAAAACTTTGTGTTTAATCACTAAAATCCATTAGAGAGCTTCAATTGCATTAAAGAGCCTTTCAATTGAATACTTCTCAAGCTTGAGAGGGGTTGAGAAGTGAGAAACATTTAGAGATTAAGAAAAAGACCATAAATCACAGTTTACCTCTTATTTTGCTTGATTCTTTAGTCTTAGGAGAGGCCCCCAACCAATCAATTGGTTGGGTATGTTGATGAAGACTCCAAAGAAGGTTGAAGAGAGAGAGAGAGAGAGAGAGAGAGAGAGAGAGAGAGAGAGAGAGAGAGAGAGAGAAACTCCATTCTCTCCAAATTGTAGAGGATTTTTAGAGGATAATAGAAAATATCATTATTATAGTTCACATATTTTCTGACAAAGGGCTAAGGATCTATTTATAGGTGAGGGAGGCCTCTAACCAGGCCCAACTAGTTTCTAGAATTTTCCAGGTTGAGTTTGGCTGAATTTGGACAAGATTTGGACCAGTTTAGCTCCCTTTTTTTTTGGTTTGATCCACGAGAGGAGAGATAAAAATATCTTATTATTTTTGAGTTTAAAACTCCTCCACACATGTGAAATAGGCGCCTCCTTGAAGAGCCCCCTTCTCCTTACCAAGGTGTCAAAAATGTATCATTATACCCAAAATGTCTCATTTTTTTTAGTAATATTCATAGTTTTTTACTAATAAACCTTGTACTCAGTCAACTCTTCATCTTATGTGGGTATTTACTCATTTTTGGGTATTTTTCTTTTATAAATTAGATTTATCTCCTCCCCACACTTGGATTGATCCCATTGATCCATAGGAACCTTAATTGGACTATAATCTAAAAATTTCTGAAAATCTAGACCCTTAGGCTAAGTTCCTTTATACCTATTTTCAATGAATTCCAGTTGCACATTGGAAAGTTCTTTTTGAATTTCTCTTTCAGGAGAAACCATTTTAGACACTAGGAGGATTTTTATATCCAAAAATATCTCAATTTTGGATTACCTCCCTCTAGACATTTTCTCTCTCTAGGCCAAAACAGGATCTTTCTTTTTATTTCAGAGAGGGGAATAATTATAAGATCAGAAGGGGAGGAATCTTACATCCTACCCCACTTAAAAAACGCGAGATGTCCTCATCTTGCAAACTAGAGGACAACTCTTTTCCTTAAGATCCAACTGATTCCGGGGTTCCTTATAGTCTGGTCAACCCAACAGAATCATGGGATAAAGATTGCTTATATAGAACTCATCATCAGATAACAATTCATTCAGATCATATCATTCATATCCTTAATACAATAATGGTCCATTAGATAAATTTCCATCTGAACATTCCTCCATGGGAATTTCAATTATACAGATTTTTAATTTATCATCCCTTAACTTGATCCACTGGGTCAAGTGTTAACAGTAGCAATCTGTCATCACAGCACAATCCACTAATCTCATAATGATTGGCTGAAGTCATTATCGTCATTCCAGTTACGAACATCATCACAGGGACTCATTCCATTCATCCTCATTGTGGTTTTGCTCAGCTTATCGATTTTCAACCAAAACTCAGGAATCATCATTTTTCAATCAGAATCTAAACCAACTCATCAGTTCTCAACCAGAATTTGAAAATCATATCAACCACATTCAAATTCATCATCTGGATAGCATTTTTGCTTATAATTTCAAGGTCTTAGATTTACTCGTATATACTACCAGTAAAGAGCTGCAGTTATACCCTCGCTATATACGGGTAGTCACGGTCCTTGGAATTATAAGGTAAATACCATCATGTCTAGGCCTCAGCAAGTCAGGGATTCCATACAAATGCGGTACTTCCATTTGAAGACCCAATTACATATTTATAAATCTTTATTCTGAATATCAATTTGTATGAATTGAATCACACAATTATAACCTTTTAGTGATACTTCATAAATGTTTGACATTTCTGGCTTCATGGTTGATCCACTTTAGCCAATTTGCGCTGATACCAATTGAAAGATCCCTGCCCCCTCCGCGCAATGAATTCGGGGGTGCTAGCAGCGGGAGTAGCACTTCTTGTATGCGGGGCAGGGTCCCTCACTCGTGGCCTCGCCCATGGATATCCGGACAAGAGACTAATCCCTCGGTTCTTCCAAAACCGACGAACCTGGAAAAACTTCCCTCACCCCCCAAAAGCACGGGCGATTCCTCCATGATATTTTTACTATAACGTAGTCAAGAGCCTTAACTAACTGAACTGATCCGACCGAACCTGTAAGTCCCATAGTCAGATCAAGGAAAAGACTTGCACTGATCATAGAGACCAATGCTTTTTTCCTCATTGAGAGGCACAGCCGTTGATTCTTTTCCATAGAACAATTTCTATTCGAGATTTACTTCATCTATCGTACCATAACAAAATTGAGTCTCATTTTAGGGATCCACCACCAGTCCAGCCTAAGTCCCATGGGTACAAGGAAAAAGAGTTCCCAAGCACTGTAGTGAGATAAGATCTAATTAGGAATTTGGTTAGGTTTTGTCCCGGGTACAAGGAAAAAGAGTTCCCAGGCCCCTTAGCCAGATATTCATGCAAACTTAAAGCTAGTCACACCACTTACACACCCAATATGAAATTGCCATTTTCACAGATTCAGCTAACTTTAAAACAATCTTTTAATGAAACCATAGTATCACTGGTCATAATCCTCCAAAATATCCGGTTGAATTCTCATTTCCAATCATTCCTTCATCGGTGTACCTATGGCATCATTGGTTACTAGAACGCTCACCACCTGTCCACTTAGGGGCCTTTTCAATAGTTCCTAGCTCTTAGTACTCAGCAATATATTCACTTTATAAAAATTAAAATGTAATCTCCGTTGAAGATCAGCAAGATCAACCAACAAACCCATATAAAAGAGCCATGGACTCATCCGTTGAGGACCAGCAAGGTCAATCAACTAGATCCATGCCCGATTTTAGAAAACAACTCTTACTCCTTGTTCCAATATCTTCCTTGACGCATGTGTGGGTATCTTTGGCAACCCAAAGCCCGAGCACCGTATGGTCAGCACTCTCTAGGATCCTTCGCAAAGGTCACTTAGCGCTTCACTCGTAGGCCGCTTCCTTGGTCCCTCATCCACCGTACCGGAAGCTCACCATTTAAATCGAACTGAGGCTGGTTAAGACCTCGGCCGACCTTGCTACGCGAGACGTCCTACGTGCCACATTATTTTTGGGCAAAGCAGTAGTAGCAAACAACTGATATGTACATTATGAATAGGAATCCCACTGCTGTTCATGGTACGACACTTGAACAGAAGTTATAGACATAAGACCAGTTGTCTCGCACTTGAAAGTGTTTGGGTGTGTTGCATATGTGCATGTTTCTAATGAAGTAAGAACATAGTTGAATCCAAAGGTAGAG
Organism: Cibotium barometz; assembly: GCF_041138505.1. Lineage (NCBI taxonomy): Eukaryota > Viridiplantae > Streptophyta > Polypodiopsida > Cyatheales > Cibotiaceae > Cibotium > Cibotium barometz. The sequence continues at coordinate 21,250,462 of NC_141099.1, forward strand.
AAATGCATCTTTATTCATTATGCTATGGAGTAGAAAGGTTATAGATATTATAACCCTACCACTCGTGAGATGCGAGTCAGCACATCAAGGCACATGCCACTTATGCCATGTACCTTTTTTTCTTTCTACAATACCATTTTGTTGCGGAGTGTACTAGCATGTAAAATATCTCTTGATTCCTTGCTTTCTCAAGAAATTGCTAAGCTCATTGGTTGGAGAAATATTTTCCCCCATCATCCGATCTCAGGAATTTTATTTGCATGCCTTTTTCCTTCTCGACTAGGGCTTTAAATCTCAAAACGTGAGCAAACACCTCACTTTTCCCCTTCATGAAGTAAACCCACACTTTTCTAGTGTGGTCATCAATGAATGAAACATAATACCTACAACCTGCAATTGTTGCAGTCTTGGCAGGTCCCCATACATCTGAATGTATAACATCTAATGGCCTTACACTGACATGCTTTTCATGTGGGACATCATGTATGGCCTGCTTATTACCAAGCCGGCATGCTTCACATACTTTATGCATACCATCACCCTTAAACTTTGGCAAACTTGCAACAAAATTTTGGGCCTGCATAGACTTCAGTCGCATGACCAATGCGCTTGTCCCATCATATGTCAATATCTAGAATGACACATGTTCCATGCACAAACATGGTTGCCTTACCTCAGGCATGTTCACCTCCAAAGTAAACATCCTACCATTTATGTTACCCTTTTACAACCAAGCGACACTAATTTTTGAAGTCTTTCACAAAACATTCTTGAGGATTAAACCTCACTTTCAGACCCAATTCAACCATATATCCAACAGAAACTAGGTTCTTTGTAATATTTGGAACATGAAGTACATCTACAAAGTAATTCATTTTGTCATCCTACATAAACAATGGCACTTTATCAACATACGCAATGGGACATGCAATATCATCACCTATTTCTACATAACTTGATTTTTTCTCTTTTTGCATGTCTCTAAACCACTCACCATGACTGGTCATGTTGTTAGAGAGGCACCGGAATACATATACCATATATTTTGTGATCCTGACACATCTCTTATTTATGGAACTAAGCATGTGCTGCATCACAAACAACTTTTCACTTCTGTCATCACCGCCCTATTTACTAGATAATGCATAGTTGCCTTACTACAACTTTTCACTTTTAATGTAGTCTGCTTTTTATAGCAGTCATTTGCCATGTGCCGCCATAGTTTGCCATAATAATATCGCTCTATGCTATTTACACTCTGATTTCTTTGCCAACCACCTTGGCCTCTTTGTCTCCCCTTACCTCTGACTGGCCTCTTCCACCTATGTATGATTGCTACTCTGTGAATCATTGAACTGTTGTTGTCTAGAATTCTGGTTTCCTTGTCTGCCACCACCTTGGCCTCAACCACCACAACCTCTACTTGAATTAGAGTAGAAGGCATGTTTTGATGTGTTCTTGCTTTTGTGAAGAAGAGTCCTCACCTAGATACTTTTCTTCTATGATCAGCATAGACACCAAAGTTGGGAATATTCTCTCTGACTATGGAGGTCTTGAATGGCTTGTACTCTTTGCCAAGCCCATTCAAACAAACACTCACCAAATCATCATCTTCCACACCGATACATTGATAGACCCAAGGTATTCAACAATGCCTTTAATCTTTAAGGCATACTCATTGATAGACATGCTTTTCTTTTCTTTTCCATAGTATGCACCTTATTTTAGCTATAGTTTCCTTGCCTTTGTATTGGTTTGGAACATCCGCACACCAGGTTTTGCCATGCAAATATTGGAGTGTTGACATCTTGTATATGTTCTATCATTATATCTATGACACTGATCAAAAGCCAATACATGACTTTCCTTGTACCTTGATTCCAGTCCTTGAATGCCTTTATATTTGCTGGAGTGGCATCTCTTCAGATAACTCTAGAGGCTCCTCATTTTCTCCTTTGACATAGTCCCAAACTCCTTTAATCATTGGGAAATTGGACATTATGAACTTCCAAGCATGGAATTTGGACATTATGAACTTCCAAGCATGGAATTTATTCTTGTTGAGCTTTTCACTAACAATCTGATTGAGTTTGTCTGACATGTTTACCTAAACAATCCAAACCTGCAAACATGCAATTTTTGTATGTAACATGTATAGCTGTATAGCGGTACTTTAGCACGACTTGTATATCACAAGATCTAACCAAAGTACATGTACATACACCCAATGTCAACAATACATGTGTAAACACTATCTATACTTCCAAAATGCATTACTGCACTGCAATAACTAAATTTCGACCAGAGATAGCTCTCAACCAGAACTTTCCAAGACTACCGAAAATACCAGAGTGATCGAATGGAGACCAAAACGTGATTCTAGCCACAAAATTAGTGTAAAAAGTACAACATACCACACGAGTACTTCTAAGCCTGCGAAGACAACTCCTCAATCAAAGATGTGTAGCTCTTGGAGCTACCGAGGGGTGTTGTACCTAAACCAAGAAGAGAAAGAGATGATGATGCTCTTACTCGTGTACCTCTTCCTTCCTTTCTTGTTCTTTTATGTTGCTTGCCTCCTTAGCTCTCACACAAATCGGAGCTCTGATACCATAAAGAGAATGCAGGGGGAGAGAGAGAGAGCTTGAGTTCCTTGTGCAAGCACACACACACACACACACACAAGAGAGAGAGCAAGACACAAAATAGAGATGGATGGCCGAATTTTCTTCTATCTTCTTCTATTCCCTACTACCATATAACTAAAAGATAAGAGTACATACATAAAGGGAAAGTAGTCTCCTACAACAACATACAATGATCCGTCTATAGTGTGAACCTGACTATATGAGTTGGCGTTATAACTATGCCATAACTCGAGTACTCCAAAGTGGCTATCACACAACCTGTCATCTATTGGCGGAATATTAACCATAATCTCACCAACCATGCTAGTGGCATAAGTGTAGAAGCTATCACCCTGGTGGGTCATCAATGTCTGCCATAGCACTAGTTGAGCTCGATATCTCAACAAGATTATCTTGGCCACATGGCAGCACATCCAGAGCTTCTAAAAAGCTTATAAAGCCTTTAAAGGTTGAGAAGTCATTACATAATTTTGTGTAAAATCTTGTGTTTAAAAAAAAAGAGGTTTGGCTTTAAATCTTTAAACAAAAAAGTAAAATTTGGAGCCATTCGACTTTAAGGATCTTGTCGACATTATTTTAAAGCCGTTTTCATTAATGTCTATCGTAGAGCACTAGTTGAGCTTGATATCTCAACAGGATTATCTTGGTCACATGGTAGCACAGCTTCTAAAAAACTTATAAAGCCTTTAAAGGTTTAGAAGTCATTACATAATTTTGTTGAAAAAGCTTGTGTTTTTTAAAAAAAGAGGTTTGGCTCTAAAGCTTTAAACAAAAATGTAAAATGTAGAGCCACTCGACTCTAAGGAGCTTGTTGACATTATTTTAAATTCGGTTTTTCGACATAAGCCATTTGGAAATGACTTCCACATCAAGGTAATTTTTGAGTTTTACTTTACAAAAAAAAGTTTATACAAGTTTGTGTACAAGGATATACTCCAACAATCCTCATCATGTAACCTATAACCTTCTTCTTTAACACTAATTTGGTGATAAGATAGAAAAGTGCCTCTGGACATATTTATGTCCTCTTTACTAACCAACTTTATGGAATTATTTAGAACACATGGATAGCAAAAATCAAAGGCTTACATTTTTCATATCATCAAGTACATAGTGAAGGAAAATTGGGATTTTTTGGCATCACATTGGTTATCTCTAGGCTTTTCAATTTTATAAGATTTCATAGGCCAAATTACAATCATAATGCAAAGCTATTTGGACTATATTTAGATCAAAGGCTTTAATTAGCCAATTTCTCATTGCTTTTTGAATTTTTTTGATGTGCATTACTTCACAAACATATATATGGTGTAATACAATCCATCTTAGGCTCAAAAATCAAGTAGAACTTCAAAATTTAGGTCTTAATTAAAACTCCAAGGTATTTAGCTGTCTTTGAAAAATTAACTTTGAGGATTTTTATAGCTAATCAAAAAATCATAGACTAGGACCAAATCTTGCAAACATGTTTTGTATAATGTTATGCTTTACTGGGGTGCATTTTGTGAGAGCCAATCACATATACACCTATCCTTTCTTTTAGGCACTTTGTTTTAGATGAAAGTTTACAAATTTTGAACCATACTTATTAGTATAGAATAAGAGACTACTTCATGCATTGTACAAATCACATAGCTAGAAGAGAAGACTTGTTTGCATTGATGCAGTTTTTTTGGAAACCCTTTTTCTCTTTTAGATAGTGTCGTCTAGGAGCTAGCACAAGCATGTTGGTTGAGAAGTTATGATGTACATTTCCTAGTCTAAACGTAGCATGTACAGCATCAGTGTTCGAAAAAAACCCGGGTATAGTGTAATTTGCACTTGCAGATTTTTAAAATTACCTTCAAATTTGAAACTTAAGGGTACAAAAACCTGCAGATTTTGAGGGGTTGTAGAACAAAAACCTTCAAAATTTGAAAATTTTCTTTATAAATAATTTCACAATTTTTAGATGAAGGTTTTGTACTTTTTGGGAAAATAGTTTTTTTCGAACATGTGTTGGCCAAAGTAGACGAGATAGTATAAAACCAAAGCAATCAACCGCTTGAATTGGTAAATAAATATATAAAGGCCATACACCTATTAAAAGGGAATCTGTTTGTGAAGATGCAGGTGGAAGATCCAAAAGAATGGAGGTGACAAAAAAAGGAAAGAGAATGGGGAGATCAAAGAAATCCGTGTGGCAGTTTCTTTTAGGAAGGAGTCTCTTCTTTTCACTGTGTGAATTTGTATGAGACACAAGGTTAGTGTACTCGATACAGCAAGAAAGAGTTTTTTAAGGTCTGTTGAATCTTTTCATACTGAATATTGCTTCTGGGTTATCAAGAATGTCAAGTTTATGTTGGTTGTTAAGTTTCTATAAGGCAGGAGCTATTGGGTCAGAGTGGACCAAGCTGCCTAGGTTTTTTTTGTAAGTTGTCATTATGAGAGTTGTGAGTTGAAGAACAAGAATAGAGTAATTTAGTGTGAGGAGAGGGTCTAGAGAGAGGACATTTTGTAGCTTGTCAGAGCAGGAAAGTATTCAGATCAGGAGGTGTCAGGATCATGGAGGTGTTTGAAATAGATTTGATTGAAGTAAGAAGTGTCACAGTCAGTGCTAAACTGAATCATTGCTATTGACTAAAGTAGAGCTGAGACTGAATAGATTAAAGTAGGTCTAAGAACGGCACAAAGCGAGACGCCACACGGAAGCACGACGTTGACGGAGATAGGTCTAGAGTTGACTGAATCAATGATGGTGGCTGAAGTAGGATGAGTCAGAAGGAGAGTTTACTAACCTATTGTTAGTTGAAGTAGGATAAGTTAGAAGGAGAGCTGACTGAATCAACGTTCATAGAAGTAAGAGGCATCAGGAGGATGAGAATTGATTAAGCACGAGCTGACTAGTCTAGAGCTAGCTGAAAATCGAAGTGTCAGATTAAGAATCTAAGTAGTCAGATGAGGAATTGTCAAACAAGAAGCTATTCAGATCAAGAGCTGACAGATCAAGAGTTAGTCAGATCACAGGATTGTGTGGAACAAGATTTTTTGGAGTAGAAAAAAAGCAGTCAGTATGAGAGCTAAGGAAGAGAGGACTATTGAGATGATGAGAGAGACTAGCCAAGACCCTTTAGGTTGGAAATAGTATCTGCTAAGTGAATCAGAACTAGAAAGCAAAGGGTGTTAAGATCTAAAAACATCAAAAGCAAGATCAATTTGAATCAAGGAAAGGGTGTGAAAGGAATGCAAAAGACAAGGAATTCAAAGGATGATTGTCAAAGGGGATGCATTATTATTGGTTAAGCAGGTGTTGGGCATTTGGTCATGTAAGTCTAACCATTTGAAACAGCTTGTCAGAAGAGTTAAAGCCTTTTTTAACTCATTTGAAGAGGTTCAATTGATACATATTCCAAGGATTGAAAATCAAGAGGCTGATTCTTTGGCCAAGCAATCAATAGAACAGGGTGCTAGGAATGTTTGTGTTCTATCCAAAGTTTTGCTTCAAGAGCCTAAATATCAGGGCGGCTTGGAACATCTTTAGGACATTGTTGTGTACTTACGATTCTCGGAGAGAACCTAGCTGATTGCTCCAAAATGGAAAGGTACAGGTTAGCCAAAAAGGCCCTATCTTATGTTTGGTTGGAAGGAATGTTATATAGAATGGGTTCATATATAATTCTGAGAAGGGTACCCATTAATGTTGAAATTCCCAAAAGTATTAAGGGTGTACATGATGATGTATGTGGTGGCCATTTTGCTCATGATCTCATAGTGAAGAATATTTTGCAGATTGGGTATATTTGGCCTTGTATGCATGTTGATGTGTAGCATTTAGATCAGGCCATGCTTGTTAAGTTTCAATCAAGGGATAGAAGACTTACCTATGGACCGAGATAGCCTATTACTGTTATGGGGCCTTTTGAAAAATGGGGCATAGATGCTATAGGGCCATCACCTAGGACCTAGAACAAGAAAGTGTATATTTTACTCGGTGTGAATTACATGACTAGGTGGGTTGAAGCTATGTCCACTACCAGGATCACATGCAAGGCTATCCATAGTTTTATCTACACTCATATTTATTGCAAGTTTGGTGGAAATTATATCTAATAATGGTCTAGGATTTTTTGGGGAAGAGCTCGATGAGGCATTAAAAAACCTTAATATTAGACATAGGCATGTGACTCCTTATTACCCGCAGAGAAATGGGCAAGTAGAGAAAGTCAATGGTACTGTTTGTAAACTTATCACTAAGCTTGTTGAGGGTAATCCTAAGCATTGGGATAAGCTTTGGATGGAGCACTTTAGGCCTATAGGTGTACTTACAAATAGATTATAGGGTTTACTCCATTTCAGTTAGTATATGGGCAAGAGTCTTTACACCCCCTATGGAATTGGATGTATCTAGTTTGTGGTACCTCAAGAAGATTAGTGTTTTACCTAGAGAAGAAATAGCAAATAGGATGCTTAGCTTAGTTGATTTGTAGTTGAAGAGGAAAGATGCCATGAGTGAGGAAGAGGCCTTGTAGAGGAAAGAAAAAATTGATGAACAGTTCTCAAGAGATAAGGGCATTAAAGAAGGGACACTGGTGCTCAAGTATAATAACAAGTTGGATAATAGACATGATGTGAAGTTTTAATAGAAGTGGGAAGGTTATTACTTGGAAGACTTAGATGGTAATTTGCACAAAAGGAGGGTCAATGGTTGAAGACTTAAATCCTACTTCCAGAGAGTGTGGCCAATCAATTGGGTTTCAAATGATTATGATGATCAAATTGATGTGATGCCATATTTGTTTGAATATGCAAATGGAGTATCACCAAATGGAGATAGTACATAAATGTACCATCTTCTAGGGGGGACGGTTGTCCATGATACAGTTTTTTTAGAAACCATTTTTCTATTTTAGATAGTGTTTAGGAGCTAGCACAAACATGCTGTTTGAGAAGTTGTGATGTACATTTGCTAGTCTAAACATAGCGTGTACAACATGTGTTGGCCAAAGAAGTCAAGGTAATATGAAACCAAAGCAATCGACCAAGTCAAGTGATAAATAAATATATAAAGGGCAACACCTGCTTAAAAGGGAAGCTTTTCGTGAAGATGCATGTGGAAGATCCAGAAGAATGAAGGTGAGAAAAAGGAAGGAGAATGGGAAGATCAAAGGCATCATGTGGTAGTTTCTTTTAGGAAGGAGTCACAGCTTGCTTTTTTCTATAAAAAAGGTCTTTCAGCTGTGCTGAGAGAAAAAAAAAGGGGGGGGGGGAGGGGAGGATACATGCATTGGAGAAAAAACACAAAAAAAAAAAGAGTGAAGCCAGAGAGTAAGAGAGAAGCTGTAAGCTCTATTTTTAAGACATTTAAACATGTATGTTGAATGCTCGTTGAGAGTGTCTCTTCTTTTTCACTTCTGTGTGAGTTTGCATGAGACACAAGGTCAGTGTAATCGATACAGCAAGAAAGAGTTTTTTAAGTTGAACCTTGTTCTATTTATTCTACTTAACCAGTTAATGAGTGTGGAGAGCCTCATGTTTATTTAGCTTCTCTGAAAATCTTTTTGTTTCATACTGAATATTGCTTCTAGGTTATTAAGAATGTCAGGTTTATGTTGGTTGTTGATTTTCTATAGGGTAGAAGCTATTGGGTGTCAGGGTGGACCTAGCTGCTTGTGGTTTTTTTATAAGTTGTCTTTATGAGATTTGTCAGTTGAAGGATAAGAACAGAGCAATTGAGTGTGAGAAGAGGGTCTAGAGAGAGGAAATTTTGTAGAATCAGGACAAGTGTCATAATGAGGAGTTGTCTAGGTCAAAACTCTCTGCAGCAAGTTGCTTGAAGTAGGACTAGTCAGAAATAGGGTTGTCAGATTAGGTGTTGAATAAAGTCAGTGCTAACAGATACAGAGCTGATTGAAAGAAGGGAAAGCATCTGAATAAGTGCTAACTGGTGCTGATAGATGTATAACTGATTGAAAGAGTGCTGACAGAAACACAGCTAGCTGAAGGAGGAAGAGATAGGTCCAAAGCTGTCTTAATCAATGTTGGGATGAAGTAGGATGAGTTAGAAGGAGAGCTCACTGAACCAACATTGACAGAAGTAAGAGTCGTCAGGATGCAAATTGATTAAGCAAGAGCTATCTGTCTAGAGCTAACAGAAGATGGAAGTGTCAGATTAAGAGCTATCTGAATTTGAGTAGTCAGATAAGAAGTTGTCTGATGAGAAATTGTCAAACAAGGAGCTGTCACATTACATTCTAGTCAGATTAAGAGCGACGGATCAGGAGTAAGTTGGATCAGGACTGTGTGGAACAAAATTGTCTGGAGCAAAAAAAAAAAGCAATCAGTATGAGAGTTAAGGAAGACATGACTATTGAGATGAAGAGAGTGACTAGCCAAGACCTTTAGGTTGGAGATTGTATCTACTGAACTGAATTAGAACTGTTTGAAGCAAAGGGTGTTAAGATCTGAAAACATCAGAAGAAGGATTACTCTGAATCAAGGAAAGGGTCTGAAAGGGTTTAGGAATAGCCTGAAACGAGAAGATGTTCAGAGCAAGAGCTGTTGGAGTCAAGAAAAGAGTCTGAAAAGTTTTAGGAGTTGACTAAATCAGAAAGGTGTCTAAATCAAAAGCTGTTAGGATCAGGAGGTGTCCAGAGCTGCATTTAAGCAAAGTCCACTGAGCTAAAGAGAGGCAATCCAAGACCTTCAGTTTGTGTGTTTGTTTTATTTAGTGTTTGGGGGTGGTGCCTTGTATACCTGATCTCATCTAGCCTTCTTGTAGTGCTAGCAAGCAATATCTAGTGGTGTGGGAATTGAGAAAAGCTCTCAGTATCAAAACAAGAAGTCACTAAGAAGACAAGTGTATCCATGGGAGATGATACACCACATCTTGATACTCATATTAGAAGTATACCTATCGAGATTCTCAAAAGAGTAGTTTAACATTTAGGTAATGTTCTTTATGCTCAAAGCATTACAAAGGACTTGGTGTCAGTTAGAAAAATTGTAGAGCAAAATATGCAAGTAACAAATGAATCTAGATAGGTGTGTTGTACAAGATTAAAACATACTCAAGGTTTTAGTAAGAGGTGAAAAAGTTACAAGGATGTTTATTTTAGATGCTATGCCTACCTCAGAGGCATGTGCATATACAAGAAGCTCATAGAGATTGAGCTTTGGCACAAAAGAGGTGAAAAAGTAGAAGGATGTTTATTTTAGATGCTATGCCTACATCAGGGCATGTGCATATACAAGACGCTCATAGAGATTAAGCTTTGGCAAGAGACTTGGTCACATAAGTATCTCTTGATTGAAAGAGATATCTTATAAAGATTTGGTATGTGAACCATGTGAAAAAGCAAAGTCATAAAGGTTTGGTAAAGGGATAACTCTCAAAGAATAATCGTTGTCTGGATTATGTCAACCATATGAAAAAGCAAAGTCATCAAGAAAGCCTTTCAACAAAGAAGGATATATTTATCAAAGACCTTTAGAGCTTATACACAAGGATCTATGGGGTCCAACATAAACACATAGCATTGAGAAGTCAAATTTAACATAACCTTCATTTGACAAATATTTAAGGAAGGTTTGGATATATATTTTGAAAGCTAAAATCGAAGCTTTTAATAAGTTTCAACAATTTAAAGTAGAAGTAGAAAAGCAAAGTGGTCTCAAGATAAGGAAGTGATAGTGGAGGAGAGTATATGTCATTGGAATTTGACAAATACTTAAAGCAACAAGGTATCAAAAGATAGTTGATTCCAAGACACACGCCACAAAAAAATGGAGTGGTAGAAAGGAAGAATCGGCATTGTAGAAATGGTAAGAGCCATGTTATATGAGAAAATATGCTAGACTACTATTGGATTGTAACATGCCCATCTTCAATAATAATATATGCCCATGAATTTATGGTCTTTTAGGGTGTAAAAATCAACAATTTAATAAACGAGCTATTTCCACACAGAATATTAGAATTCTGAGTCCAAATTCGAAATCTGTGTGCGATTTTATCCTAATATAGGATTTTACAGCATCCAAAATCAACAATTTAATAAACGAGCTATTTCCACATAGAATATTAGAATTTTGAGTCCAAATTCAAAATCTGTGTGCGATTTTATCCTAATATAGGATTTTACAGCATCCAAAATGGACATCGAATCGAGCTTATATGTAAATTTTTAGTTATTTTCAGCTAAATAAACTTAAACCATAATAAATGCACGACCGGGTGTCCGATTGAAAAACGGTCAACACCCCTACAACCAGGGAAACAATTCGGACATTTTCGTCAAAAATTTTTTTTCTCATCGTCGGGCGCTCCAGTACGCATATCAAGGCCGACGTCCCAAATTAGGGATCCTCGCCCTAAAATCAAGGACCAAAGGCCAACCGCCCTAGTGTACGGTCCACACAGACCGCCACGTGTGTGGGATCCCAACTGCCCCCTCCGCACACCGGATTCTCGGTAGCTGGCATAGCGGAAGCAGCTCCCTCTTACGCAGGGCACGGTTTCCCACTCGAGGCCTCGCCCTCGAATGTCCGGGCACGAGACTAAGCTGGTGGTCATTCCGAAAACCAAAACCAAGAAAATTTCCCATGCCTGGAAAACGGAGACGATTCCACCATTTATTTTCTTAACAAATTTTTCTAACGAGGTCAAGGTACTGAACTAACCTTCATCTGAATAAACTAGATAGAAGGGAAACTATTACAGACTTAACTTGAAGGGATCAACTAATTGAATCAGGCACAGCCGTCGATCTATTCATTAGAGAAGTCTTTAGGCTTTTATTTAACTACTCGAGTTCTAAGCGTATTCCTATTAATCAATTTTATTATTAAAACTCTACTGATTCCAGCCTAACCCCATCCGGTCCATGGGTTAGCCACCACCCAACCACTGGAATTAGTAGAACCCATCCGGCCCATGGGTTAGCCACCACCCAACCACTGGAATTAGTAGAACCAGACAAGTACTCACCCACCCATAATTGAATGCCTTTCTTAACTTTTGCTTTAGAATACAGACACGCACACACTCCTCTTTAAACTTTAACTTTTAAAAACAATCCATTAATAAATAATTATTGGTTATACAGATGTCATAACTCAAAATTTCCATTCAATCCTTGTTTCTCACAAAACAGTATCACTCTGGACTCTCCGTTGAGACCAACAGGTCAGCAACGAGATCCAGTAAACAGATTACAATAATTTTCTCATCATCATACATATATATATCTTCCACGACATACGTATGGGTGTCCTAAGCACCGCGAGCCTGTGCATCACCTGGTCAGAACCCTAAGCACCGCGAGCCCGTGCATCGCCTGGTCAGAACCCTCCAAGATCCTCCTTAGGTGTCCTAGCACTTCACTCAGGGACCGCTTCGTCGGCCCTTGAAAAGATGCAGGGGGGAAGAGAGCTTGAGCTCTTGCAAGCACACACACACACTCACAAAACCCTAAAAGAGAGCACACAAGGTGAGAGGCTAAAAAATCTTCTTCTTCTTCACATAACACTCAACACACCATATACAAAGATAAGAGTACACAATATGAAAAGGTACTGAACCAAATACATACTAGGGTTCTCTATAGTGTGAACCCAACTAAATGAGCTGGCGCTATAACTATGTCAGTCTCTAGAATGGCTGTCACACAGCCTGTCATCCCACTGGCCGCATATCACCCATGATCTCACTAACCATGCGAGTGGTGTAAGTGTGGGGCCTATCCCCCAGGCGGGTCATCTGTGTTCACCGCCTCACTAGATGAGCTCGATATCTCAACACTTCCCCTCGAGCTCAACTCCATCTCATGTACACCAAGCAAAGACCTGAATCTGCAGAGCTTCTATGTATCCAATGCTTTGGTAAAGATATCAGTAACCTGATCCTGTGTGCTGACATAAACAAGGTCAACGTCTCCTGCCAAAACCTTCTCTCTGACAAAATGATAGTGGACCTCTATATGCTTCGTGCGAGCATGAAAAATTGGGCTCCTGGCCAACTGTATACTGCTAATGTTGTCATAGAAAATGACAACTTGTCTATCCCACTGATAGACCTAAATCTACAAGTAGCTTTCTCAACCAAGCTACCTCACATGCTGCCATAGCAGCACCTCTGTACTCGGTCTCTGTGTACTGGATAGAGCAACCGTAGGTTGCTTCTTGCTGCTCCAAGTCACAGCAGCACTCCCCAAAGAAAACATGAAGCCACTAGTAGATCTTCTATCTGAGATACAACTAGTCCAATCAGTATCTGTGTACCCATGTACACATATCTCTGTCCCAGTTTCATAAAATAGTCCACAATGCAAAGTAGACCTCACATATCTCAATATGCGGCTCAGTGCATCCAAATGCGGCTTCCGAGGAACTTGCATAAACTGACTCACCAACCCAACAGCATAGCTCAAATATGGCCTGGTGATCGTCATGTAGATCAAGTGTCTTCCTGTAGTTCTTAAAACAGAGTTCCGCAGAGAATTGATGACTTACCCGCAGTGCTCGAAATCGCCTGCTTTCTAAAAAACGGAGGTCGTAACGCGCCCGAAACGCGTTTCTGACCAAAAAACTGTTGTCCGTCCAATAGTACAATATAGTTGCCCTATAGCTTTACTCCCGCCTCAATCAGAGATCGTTTGCCCGGTGCCTCCCGTAGAGCTCCCGACAAGGGTGCCTCCCGTAGAGCTCCCGACAAGGGTGTAGTCGCCAACACAAATAGGGAAGAGTAGTTGAAGCTCTTATCCTCGTATCGCTTCCTGTGCTTCTCTTGCTAACAGCTCAGCCCTTAAGAGCACACAAGGTGAGAGGCTGAAAAATCTTCTTCTTCTTCACACAACACTCAACACACCATATACAAAGATAAGAGTACACAATATGATGTTTGCAACAAGAGTGGCCACCACTTCTTTTGAAGAGGGAAAGGTCAAAAACTAATGAATTATCAATAAATTCACTGTTTTTGGCTCTGGGGTGGAGTAGAGTAACAGTGCATAAAACACTATTAAGCTTCTACAAAGGGGGAGGCTTCTATTTATAGGAAAAAGTGAGGTTCTAACCAAGCAAACTGATTCTAGAATTTTCCAGATCAGTTTGGTCAATTTTTGACCATTTTTGGGTGAGTTTAGCTTACTTTTTGGAACTAGACTTGAATTAGGAGAGAGGAGAGAGGAGAGAGGAGAGAGGAGAGATGAAATATCTCAATATTTGAGAATTTAAAACTCCACCACACATGTGAAATAGGTGCCTCCTTCATGAGGGGGAATCCCCACTCTTGAGGTGTCAAAAAATTATTTTTTTTAGCATTTCCTTTGGTCCTTAGTCCACTCTTCATTTTATGTGAGTATTTACTCATTTTTGGAAAGATTTTCTTTATGTTTTCAATTTATCTCCTCCATACATTTGGATGAATCTGATTGGCCCCTCAAAACCTTAATTTAAAATTTTCAAAAAATCTGGATCCTTAAGATAAGGCCTTTTAAACAGATTATAATTTATTTCTAATGTACCTTCTGAAAATCTTTTTGAACTTCTATTTCGGGGGAATTTATTTTAATAAGAAGATATATTTTTCCATCCAAAAATATCTAAAATCTGAATAGTCTCTCTCTAGAATATTTTCTCTCTCTAAGCCAAAATAGGTAGAAACAAGATCTTTTATTATTCTGAAGAGGGAATTGATTACAAGGGAAAGATACTGGACATCTTGAGGGGCTGGGGAGGAATCTTACATTCTCTCCCACTTGAAGAATGCGAGATGTTCTCATCTCGCAAACTGGGGGTAATCCCGCAACAGTTCGGCTTCTTTCTCCCAGGTGGCATCTTCAAAAGGATAGAACTTCCATTTAACCAATAATTCTCAGAATTCTATTCCTGAGAACCTTTTCTCGAACATCAAGGATTTCTTCAGGTTGGAGTTTCATCTGCCCTTGGGTTGAAGAAGTTAAGATGTCATCTCATCAAGCACATGATTCGGGCTTGGTATATACTTTTTAAGAAGGTTGACATGAAATACATTATGTACTTTGAGATGAGGAGGCAGAAGAAACTCGTAGGCTAAGTTACCTGCTTTCTTTGTAATCAGATATGGCCCACAATATCTGGGGGATAACTTCTTGTACTTCCCAAGAGATAGAGAACTTCTTTTGGGGCGTACTCGAATGAAGACCATATCTGCTTCTTTGAATTTTCTATCTGACCTCTTCTTATCTGCATACTCTATGCAAGGCTTTTCGAACATCCGGATCTAACTCTTCGTCATCGGTTAGAGGATTCGGTTGCCTTGCACGGGCCGCGTGCCTCATGATTATGACAAAACGAGATTTTCGTCAACTTAACTTTGACAACAGATTTATGATTATTTAATTTTTGTGATTTATTCTTTAAACAGATAATTATTTCATCATGCTTCATGAAACAAGATTTACTCTGATAATTTTATTAGCCATATTCACAATCATGAAAACAATTTAGATTTTTTTTGCAAAACATTGTTTATTATCAAAATATATACATAGAGCATCACGGCTCCCAAAATCACTACCTCAATCGCGTACGCATAAAGAACTGAAACTATGAAGGAGACATACCATGGTATACACGATTCATTTACAGAAAGAGCCCTTCACACACCGAATTCCCGGTAGCTGGTAGAGCGGAAGCAGATCCCTCTTGCGCGGGGAGGGTTTCCCACTCGGGGCCTCGCCCCCCTCAAATGTCCGGGCACGAGACTAAGCTATTGGTCATTCTTCCGAAAACCAGGCACAATCATTGATCTATTCATTAGAGAAGTCTTCAGGCTTTTATTTAACTACTTGAGTTCTAAGCGTATTCCTCTATTAATCAATTTTATTATTAAAACTCTACTGATTCTAGCCTAACGCCATCCGGCCCATGGGTTAGCCACCACCCAACTACTCGAATTAGTAGAACCAGACAAGTACTCACCCACCCATAATTGAATGCCTTTCTTAACTTTTGCTTTAGAATACAGATACGCACACACTCCTCTTTAAACTTTAACTTTTAAAAACAATCCATTGATAAACAATTCTTGGTTACAGATGTCATAACTCAAAATTGAGACCACCAGGTCAGCAACAAGATCCAATAACAGATTACAATAATTTTCTCGTCATCATACATATATATATCTTCCACGACATACGCATGGGTGTCCTAAGCACCGCGAGCCCGTGCATCGCCTGGTCAGAACCCTCCAGGATCCTCCTTACGTGTCCTGGCACTTCACTCAGGGACCGCTTCGTCGGCCCTTGCCCATGGTACCGAAAGCACACCATTTTTCACCATACCCAGGTTGGTCAAGACCTGGACAGGTTTTTGCCGAGTGAGCCATCCTTTGAACACTCCCCGCCAGCTGTTGCAACCAAACTTCCCTTAGAAAATCACATATACCAATGCTCCCTCTAGCATTCTGGCGTAAGACAGTCCTTTAAGAAAACAGGGTTTCTATGCAAGTTTTCAGTTTTGATTTTCTTTTGAATACAATGGGTATATCTTAAATCCGTATCCCAATACTTCTAGATCACAGGTGTAAAATTATAACAGAATTTTTAGAATTCTGTAACCTTGATCCTCATATCAAAATCAAGGGTCTTAACTTGATTTCAGATTCGATGGGTGATTTGAGTGAAACTTTCCTGAACTGGTCACATCGTCTTTTCTTAAAACTGACGAAGGAGATTAAGTCTTGGTCATAGTCTGATTCAGGGTTTGAGTTTGGAAAGGTTCTCCCTGAACTAACTTTCTCGAAGGGTAATATTTCAATTACTACTTTATTGAATTTCATTCATTGAGTATTTTGCTTAACTGAATTTAAAACTAATCATGAATTCCTATGTGGAATAAATTAATTATTTATCTAAAATTCTGACTTCGATACTTTTTCTAAATTTTCTCATTACTATCCTAGAGAATATGAAACGGTAGAATTTTCTCTTACAGAGTATTTACTTATTCATTTACCAATATTCATGGGATTTAAACATAGGATTAAAGAGAACTCTTATTTTGATATAAAAATTCTGTATGCATCTATTTATGCATAAAATCCAACTTCTATGGAAATAACACTTTTATATAAAAGAAAATCCTTTTATGCATCTATTTATGTAAAAAAATCAATTTTGATGAAAGTAACACTTTTATAATTAAAAAAATCTTCTATGTATCATTTTATGCATGAAAATCAATATTGATGAGAGTAACACTTTTATAATTAAAAATTTTCTTTTATGCATAAGAATCAAAATTGGTGAAAGTAACACTTTCATAATAAAAGAAATTCTTTTATGCATCATTTTATGCATAAGAATCAATATTGATGAAAGTAACACTTTTATAATTAAAAAAAATTCTTTTATGCATCATTTTATGTATAAGAATCAATATTGTTGAAAGTAACATTTTTATAATAAAAAATTTATTTCCAATATGCATCTTTCTATGCATAGAATTTAATTCTAATAATAAATCACACTTTTATAATAAAAAAATATCCAATATGCATCTTTCTATGCATAGAATTTAAATCTTATGAAAATCACTCTTTTATAATAAAAACATATACAATATGCATCTTTCTATGCATAGAATTTAAATTTTAATGGAAATAACACTTTTATAATAAAAACATTTCTACTATGCATTTTTCTATGCCTAGAATTAAAATAACACTTTTAGAATACACAAATGGTGGGGATTACTCTTTTTGAATAATAAAAGATAAAACTTATTTCACAAAATTTAAGAAAATTTTGCCATAACCTCCTTTGTATGGCTGACCATTTTTTAATTTTTGCTATTCTCAAGTTACTTAAAAATTATCCCAAATGATTTAAAGCATTCTAAACTAATCAAATTCCACTTTTAAAAGAGAAACAATATAAAAAGTTTAATTCTAACAATTTGATTACTTATCTAGGATAAAAAAGGCTGAATTTAAGAATGAAGAGAGGGGGAAAGCCTTTCCAACAAGGCATAACATCATTTTTTTCATTTTAAAGAAAATAAAAATTAGAAAACCATTAAAAAGAATAAAGAAAAAGTAGGATTTCTAGCTTACTTGAATTTCTGTGAGCTTTCCTTTGACTTGATGGTTTGAGGGATCTACTCTTGTTTGCAACAAGAGTGGCCACCAATTCTTTGAAGAGGGAAAGGTCAAAAACTAATGAATTATCAATAAATTCACTGTTTTTGGCTCTGGGGTGGTGGAGTAGAGTAAGAGTGCATAAAACACTATTAAGCTTCTACAAAGGGGGAGGCTTCTATTTATAGGAAAAAGTGAGCTTCTAACCAAGCAAACTGATTCTAGAATTTTCCAGATCAATTTGGTCAATTTTTGACCATTTTTGGGTGAGTTTAGCTTACTTTTTGGAACTAGACTTGAATTAGGAGAGAGGAGAGATGAAATATCTCAATATTTGAGAATTTAAAACTCCACCACACATGTGAAATAGGCGCCTCCTTCATGAGGGGGAATCCCCACTCTTGAGGTGTCAAAAAGTCATTCTTTTAGTATTTCGTTTGGTTCTTAGTCCACTCTTCATCTTATGTGAGTATTTACTCATTTTTAAGGGGATTTTCTTTATTTCTTCAATTTATCTCATCCATACATTTGGATGAATCTAATTGGCCCCTCAGAACCTTAATTTAAAATTTTGAAAAAATCTCGACCCTTAGGATAAGGCCTTTTGAACAGATTAAATTCATTTCTAATGCACCTTCTGGAAATCTTTTTGAACTTCTGTTTTGGGAAAATTTATTTTAATAAGAATATATATTTTTTCATCCAAAAGTATCTAAAATCGGAATAATCTCTCTCTAGAATATTTTCTCTCTCTAAGCCAAAATAGGTAGAAACAAGATCTTTTATTATTCTGAAGAGGGAATTGATTACAGGGGGAAGATACTGGACATCTTGAGGGGCTGGGGAGGAATCTTACATTCTCTCCCACTTGAAAAATGTGAGATGTCCTCATCTCGCAAATTGGGGGTAATCCCGCAAACAGTTCGGCTTCTTTCTCCCAGGTGGCATCTTCAAAAGGATAGAACTTCCATTTAACCAATTATTCTCTCAGAATTCTATTCCTGAGAACCTATTCTCGAACATCAAGGATTTCTTCAGGTTGGAGTTCCATTTGCCCTTGGGTTGAAGAAGTTAAGATTTCATCATCAAAGGGTAGAGAGAAATTTGGCAGCTTCAGAACAAGATTGGTTACCAAGGCGGTCTTCAGCTTATCAAAAGCACTCTGGCACCTGGCAGACCATTTGGTGCCTCCTTAGAATCTCAAGAACTTTTCTGACATGAGTTTCATGGTCAGCTGCATTCTTTGAGTAAATCAAAATATCATCAAAGACAACAAGAACAAAATCATCCAAGTATTCTCTGAGAATGTCTTGCATTAAGCGATTGAATGTAGGTGGGGCATTTGTCAATCCAAACGGCATGACAGTGAATTCATAAAATGGCCATACCAAGTATTGATGGTTGTCTTTGGGATATCTTGCTCATTAATCCTGATCTGATAATACCTTGATTTGAGATCTATCTTTGTGAAGATCTGGGCTCCACTTAGCCTGTCTAGAAGCTCATCAATTCTAGGGATAGGATACTTATTCTTAACTGTCAGCTGATTGAGGCCTCTGTAGTCCACACAGAGTCTTAGCGTTCCATCTTTATTTTTCTGAAAGAGAACTGGCGCACCCCAAGATGAAACACTGGGTTTTACAAACCCTTGTTCTAACAGCTATCTAAGCTGTTCCTTGAGTTCAATGGCTTCAGGAACTAGCATTTTGTACATGCGCAGGGCTACTGGCTGAGCTTCGGGGGTCAATTCTATCACATGATCTATTGTGTCTATTGGATTCATTTTGACAATATAAATGAGCTGCTTCTTTCTAAGTCCTTTTAAAAACTTAGAAGCCTTTTCTAACTGTATACTTGGGGATCCTAAAATTCTAGTTCCTTGAACTTTATCTCTGTGAAGGTCACGGAAGGAAATGGTTCCATTATGACAGTGAATGTGAGCTTGATTTTTGTGGAGCCAATCCATTCCAAGGATCTCGTCGAAAACTCCCAAAGGTATAACTCTGAGCTGACAGTCATCTAAATTCCCATCTAGATTGAATTGAATACGATCTGTCTCAAGGTGAGTGAAAAGAATCTTCCCATTGGCCAATTCAACTTGCATAGGTTTCCCTGATTTCTGTTCTAAGACTAGCTTACACAAGCATCCTGGGGAAATGAAAGAATGAGTACTGCCTGAATCAATCAAAAGCTTAAAAGGCTTACCCTGATACTCAGCTGGAGTATGAATGATGGAGAATTGGCGATTTGGCCCTTGGTTTTCAATTTCTGCATAAATTTGTCCTCTTTCCTCTTCCACTACTTCTGCTATTGTGACTACTCTGGCTGCTGCAGTCTGAGGCGAAACTCTTTCCCTTTGGTTGCGCCAGTTCTGGGAAGGAGTTCTAAGGCTACTCTGGAGACAGAGGCAAATGGCTACTCTGGAGACAGAGGCAAATGGCTGAGCTGGAGTTGTCCTGGGATTGCCCTGATTTTGACGAGATGGCCTCTAATTTGACTGATAGGAAGGGGCTAGTCTCGCTGAACTCTCGGTCCTTGACTTCCCTGTCCCCTTGTCATGGAAGGAGTCGGGCAGTCTTTCAGCTCTGGTGACCAAAACCCTAGCATCCAAAACACCGGTTCTCACTTCTGAGCTCATCCCTCTGAATCCTTGAAAGAGGTGGGGAGTGTTCTGTGGGAAGGGTCTTCCTTCACTTCTGAATCTCCCAGTATCCTGATTCTTATTTGGGCCTTGCTACCTCTTTGGGGGAGGAAAGTTTGAAGTACTTCCTGGGGTTTGGAATCTTTAAAAGTTAGAGGGTGCACACTTTGGCGGGACCTTAACAACAAAGGCTTGAATAAATCTGGCCATCAGCTGCTCTTCATCCAATTTGGCGGGGAATATTTGAGGAGAAGGGCAAAAGCTTGATGGTACTCTTCAATTGTCCAGCTTTCCTGCTTTAGTTCCAAGAACTCATTCATTTTAGTTTCAAGGAAGCCCGGAGGAGGACAAAACCTCTTTCTAAGGTAAGCTTTAAGATCGGTCCAGGTCTGGGTATTTCGGTCGAGACGGTTAGTCTCGCAGTGATTCTTCCAAGCGACCCTGGCCGTTTCCACAATCTTTAACCTAGTGAGAGCCATCTTGCTTCTCTCATTAAAGTCAGTAACATCAAAGTATTCTTCCATAGCCTCAATCCACTTCTCCACTACTTCACCTAACTGCTCCCCTTCACCCTTGAAGGGACAAGGTTGGGATCTGTGCAAGGCTTTTCGAACATCTGGATCTAACTCTTTGTCATCGGTTAGAGGATCCGGTTGCCTTGCACGGGCCGCGCGCCTCATGATTATGACAAAACGAGATTTTCGTCAACTTAACTTTGACAACAGATTTATGATTATTTAATTTTTACGATTTATTCTTTAAATAGATAATTATTTCATCATACTTCATAGAAACAAGATTTACTCTGATAATTTTATTAACCATATTCACAATCATGAAAACAATTTGGAATATTTTTTTTGCAAAACATCATTTATTATCAAAAGTTTTCGATATATACATGAGCATCACGGCTCCCAAAATCACTGCCTCAATCGCGAAGGAGACATACCATGGTATACATTACAGAAAGAGGTGCTGTAATTCTTCTTCTAGGGATAAAGCGGCTAAGAAGCCTAAAAACTTGGCATTAAAATTTTGAAGTTCCTCGGTGAATTATCAAACAGTTGTACAGCCCTATCCTTATCACAATCATGGCTAAGGAAATATTTTGCTTGAGCCTCTAACACTGATTGGTACTGACATTAATACATCGTCCTCCAAAGAACTACATATACTGACGTCGCTCAATAGGATCGGAAAAGTAAAGACTCTCAAAATGACGTACGAGTCTCACTCTGCTTACTCGGGTCGTAGCAGAGTTGATGAGGTGCTCGAATGCAAAGGCTATCATATCTTGACTCTGGGAGAGTTCAAGAATGCCAGATAGATTCGGGGTATCCATCTATAAATTTCCAATTCAATTTATGAGTTTTTAATTTTTGAAGTTCATTCAACATAATATTAACAAGTGAAAACATTATTTCCCAGATTTACTTTAAAATTTTAAGCAATTTCTGTTGTTGTTACGTAAATTTACAACAGCGCTCTGATACCAACTGTGGGATCCCAACTACCCCCTCCGCACACCGGATTCCCGGTAGCTGGCCAGCGGAAGCAGCTCCCTCTTGCGCGGGGCAGGGTTTCCCACTTGGGGCCTCGCCCTCGAATGTCCACGCACGAGACTAAGCTGGTTGTCATTCTGACAACAGAAACCGGGAAAATTTTCACAATTTATTTTCTTAACGAATTTTTCTAACGAGGTCAAGATACTGAACTAACCTTCATTTGAATAAACCAGATAGAAGGGAAACTATTACAGACTTAACTTGAACGGATCAACGCTTTTTTCTTAATTGAATCAGGCATAGCCATTGATCTATTCATTAGAGAAGTCTTCAGGCTTTTATTTAACTACTCGAGTTCTAAGCGTATTGCTATTAATCAATTTTAAAACTCTACTGATTCTAGCCTAACGCCATCCGGCATGGGTTAGCCACCACCCAACCACTAGAATTAGTAGAACCAGACAAGTACTCATCCACCCATAATTGAATGCCTTTCTTAACTTTTACTTTAGAATACAGATACGCACACACTCCTCTTTAAACTTTAACTTTTAAAAACAATCCATTGATAAACAATTATTGGTTACTCTTAAAATAAAAAAGTTATTTTCAATATGCATCTTTCTATGCATAGAATTTAATTCTAATGAAAATCACACTTTTATGATAAAAAAATATCCAATATGCATCTTTCTATGCATAGAATTTAAATCTAATGAAAATCACTCTTTTATAATAAAAACATATCCAATATGCATCTTTCTATGCATAGAATTTAAATTTTAATGAAAATAACACTTCTATAATAAAAATATTTCTACTATGCATTTTTCTATGCCTAGAATGAAAATAACACTTTTAGAATACACAAATGGTGAGGATTACTCTTTTTGAATAATAAAAGATAAAACTAATTTCAAAAAATTTAAGAAAATTTTGCCATAACCTCCTTTGTATGGCAGACCATTTTTCAATTTTTTCTATTCTCAAGTTACTTAAAAATTATCCCAAATGGTTTAAAGCATTCTAAACTAATCAAATTCCACTTTTAAAAGAGAAACAATATGAAAAGTTTAACTCTAACAATTTGATTACTTATCTAGGATAAAGAAAGGCTGAATTTAAGAATGAAGAGAGGAGGAAAGCCTTTCCAACAAGGCATAACATCATTTTTTCATTTTAAAGAAAACAAAAATTAGAAAACCATTAAAAGGAATAAAGAAAAAGTAGGATTTCTAGCTTACTTGAATTTCTGTGAGCTTTCCTTTGGCTTGATGGTTTGAGGGATCTACTCTTGTTTGCAACAAGAGTGGCCACCAATTCTTTTGAAGAGGGAAAGGTCAAAAACTAATGAATTATCAATAAATTCACTGTTTTTGGCTCTGGGGTGGAGTAGAGTAACAGTGCATAAAACACTATTAAGCTAGGGGAGGCTTCTATTTATAGGAAAAAGTGAGCTTCTAACCAAGCAAATTGATTCTAGAAGTTTCCAGATCAGTTTGGTCAATTTTTGGGTGAGTGTAGCTTACTTTTTGGAACTAGACTTGAATTAGGAGAGAGGAGAGATGAAATATTTCAATATTTGAGAATTTAAAACTCCACCCACACATGTGAAATAGGTGCCTCCTTCAGATGTCCTCATCTCGCAAATTGGGAGTAATCCCGCAACAGTTCGGTTTCTTTCTCCCAGGTGGCATCGTCAAAAGGATAGAACTTCCATTTAACCAATAATTCTCTCAGAATTCTATTCCTGAGAACCTTTTCTCGAACATCAAGGATTTCTTCAGGTTGGAGTTCCATCTGCCCTTGGGTTGAAGAAGTTAAGATTTCATCATCAAGCACATGATTCGGGCTTGGTATATACTTTTTAAGAAGGCTGACATGAAATCCATTATGTACTTTGAGATGAGGAGGTAGAAGAAGCTCGTAGGCTAAGTCACCTACTTTCTTTGTAATCAGATATGGCCCACAATATCTGGGGGATAACTTCTTGTACTTCCCAAGAGATAGAGAACTTCTTTTGGGGCTTACTCCAATGAAGACCATATCTGCTTCTTCGAATTTTTTTTTTGACCTCTTCTTATCTGCATACTACTTCTGTCTATCCTGGGCAGCTTTTATATCGTTGCGAATCTGCTGCTCCATGTCGTCAAGCATCTGTCTGGACATCTCGACCCTAATCAATGGGTCGGCGAACCAAGTTAATGGAGTTAAACAATCTTGTCCATACAGAGCTTTGAAAGGTCTCATCCCAATACTTCGGTGATAAGAAGCATTGTAGGCGAACTCGACTAGGTGTGCAGATAACTTAGCCACTTCTTGGGTTCCCTGCCACACAGCATGACCGAAGTATATATTTGATTACTTGGTTTACCCTTTATGATTGACCGAGGTGGTAAGCTGTGCTGAGCTCCAAGAAAGTTCCTATTGCTTCGAAAAATGCAGTCGAGAATCTTGACGTGAACTTGGGATCTCAATCACTTACTATTCTCTTGGGTAGGCCATGCAATCTGAAGATTTCCTTGAGGAACACTCTGGCCACATCCACTGCAGTGAAGGTTTCTTTTACTGGAATCAGATGGGCAACTTTGGTTAGTCTATCAACTACCATGAAGATGGAGTTGTAACCTGATTGCACTGAAGGTAGTCCAGTAATAAAATCCATACTGATACATTCCCACTTCATCTAGGGGATGTCTAATGGATGTAACTTCCCAGGCATTTTTACTCTCTCGGCCTTGACTTTCTGACAGGTCAGACATTGATGTACATGATTAAGCACATCCTTTTTTAGACCAGGCCAAAAGAAGCTTTTCTTCATAGACATGTAGGTTTTGATGAAACATGGATGTCCTGCAATAAGACTGTCATGGGCTTCATTCAGAATTTGACCCTTAGTTCCCTCATCATTGGGAATACATAGCCTGTGATTATAATACATAATTCCATCATCCAGGCTGTACCCTTGAACTCGGTTCAACTCCTGTGGAGTTTTGCTTTCCTGCATAAGTAGGGTAGCCATAGGGCCAAAGAATCTATCCTCCATGATCTTCTCTCTTGCTTCAATAATCAAAGGATTTGACACTACAGTAATTGCAAGCAAGGAGGCTTTTCTGCTGAGGGCATCTGCTACCACATTTTCTTTGCCTGGGTGGTACTTGATTTCAA
This sequence comes from Cibotium barometz, assembly GCF_041138505.1. Lineage (NCBI taxonomy): Eukaryota > Viridiplantae > Streptophyta > Polypodiopsida > Cyatheales > Cibotiaceae > Cibotium > Cibotium barometz. The sequence goes on from NC_141099.1 coordinate 21,275,527, forward strand.
AATCAAATTCCTGCAGGGTCTGCATCCACCTTCTTTGGCGCATGTTGAGATCCTTCTGAGTGAAAATCCACTTTAAGCTCTGATGATCTGTCATCAAAGTGAATCTTTGACACAGTAGGTAATGTCTCCATAACTTCAGGGCATATACTACTGAAAGTAGTTCCAGGTTATGGACAACATAATTTCTCTCATGCGTTCAGAGTTTTCAGGATTCATAGGCCACTGCATGACCTTCCTGCATGAGTGTACCTCCTAGGGCAAAACTACTGGCATCAGTTACTACCTCAAAGGGTAGAGAGAAATCCGGCAGCTTCAAAATGGGATTGGATACCATCATCAAAAGCACTCTGGCACCTGGCAGACCATTGAAACGGAATATTCTTCTTGAGAAGATTAGTCAGGGGGGAAGCTTTGAGAGTATACTTTGGTATAAAAATTCTATACCAACCAGTCAATCCCAAGAATCCCCTGACTTCTTTCACTGTTTTTGGTTCAGGCCAATCTATGACTGCTTGGACTTTAGCAGAATCTAGAGAAATTCCATCTTTGGATACCAGATAGCCCAAGTATTCAACGTGGTTGGCAGAGAAAGTGCATTTGCTCTTTTTTACAAAGAGTTGGTTCTTCCTTAGAATCTCAAGAACTTTTCTGACATGAGTTTCATGGTCAGCTGTATTCTTTGAGTAAATGAAAATATCATCAAAGAAAACAAGAACAAAATCATCCAAGTATTCTCTGAGAATGTCCTCAATTAAGCGATTGAATGTAGCTGGGGCATTTGTCAATCTAAACGGCATGACAGTGAATTCATAATGCCCATACCGAGTGTTGATGGCTGTCTTCGGATATCTTGCTCTCATTAATCCTGATCTGTTAATACCCTGATTTAAGATCTATCTTTGTGAAGATCTGGGCTCCACTTAGCCTGTCTACTAGAAGCTCATCAATTGTGGGCATAGGATACTTATTCTTAACTGTCAGCTGATTGAGGCCTCTGTAGTCCACACAGAGTCTTAGCATTCCATCTTTCTTTTTCTGAAAGAGAACTGGCGCACCCCAAGGTGAAACACTTGGTCTTACAAACCTTTGTTCTAACAGCTGTCTAAGCTGTTCCTTGAGTTCAATGGCTTCAGGAACTGGCATTTTGTACATGCGCAGGGCTACTGGCTGAGCTCCGAGGGTCAATTCTATCACATGATCTACTTCTCGAATTGGAGGCATCTCTGTTAATTATGTTGGGAATAAATCATCATAATCACTTAACCATTCAGGTTCTTTAGCTTTTAACTTTGTGTCTACTGGATTCATTTTGACAACATAAATGAGATGCTTCTTTCTAAGTCCTTTTAGTAACTTAGAAGCCTTTACTAACTGCAGACTTGGGGATCCTAAAATTTCGGTTCCTTGAACTTTATCTCCGTGAAGGTTACGGAAGGAAATGGTTCCATTATGACATTGAATGTCAGCTTGATTTTTGTGGAGCCAATCCATTCCAAGGATCCCGTCAAAAACTCCCAAAGGTATAGCTCTGAACTGATAGTCAGTTCAATTCCCATCTAGATTGAACTGAATACGATCTATCTCAAGGTGAGTGAAAAGAATCTTCCCACTGGCCAATTCAACTTGCATAGGTCTCCCTGATTTTTGTTCTAAGACTAGCTTACGCAAGCATCTTGGGGAAATGAAAGAATGGGTACTGCTTGAATCAATCAAAAGCTTAAAAGGCTTACCCTGATACTTAGCTGGAGTATGAATGACAGAGAATTGGCGATTTGGCCCTTGGTTTTCAATTGCTGCATAAATCTGTCATCTTTCCTCTTGCACTTGACTGCTCTAGCTGCTGTAGAGTCTGAGGCAGAACTCTTTCTCTTTGGTTGCCTCAGTTCTGGAGGAAGGAGTTCTGAGGCTACTCTGGACAGAGGCAGATGGCTGAGCTGGAGGTCTCCTGGGATTGCCTTGATTTTGACGAGATGGACCACCCTGATTTGACTGATAGGAAGGGGCTGGTCTCTGCACTCTCGGTCCTTGACTTCCCTGTCCCCTTGACATGGTAGGAGTCAGCGGGCAGTCTTTCAGCTGGTGACTAAAACCCTGGCATCCAAAACACCAGTTCTCACTTCTGAGCTCATCCCTCTGAATCCTTGAAAGAGGAGGGGCTCCTGAGAAAGTGTTCTGTGTGGGAAGGGTCTTCCTTCACTTCTGAATCTCCCAGTATCCTGATTCTGATTTGGGCCTTTCTGCCTCTTTGGGGGAGGAAAGTTTGAAGTACTTCCTGGGGTTTGGAATATTTTAAAGTTAGAGGGTGCAGACTTAACAACAAAGGCTTTGGCAAAGTCCTTTGCCATTCTTTTAGCTTCGGCCATTGAGACAGGTTTGGCATTCTTCACTAAGGTGTCCAATGGCTCGTTCATTCCTCAAATGAATCTGGCCATCAGCTGCTCTTCATCCAATTGCGGGGAATATTTGAGGAGAAGGGCAAAAGCTTGATGGTACTCTTCAATTGTCGAGCTTTCTTGCTTTATTTCCAAGAACTCATTCATTTTAGTTTCAAGGAAGCCCGGAGGACAAAACCTCTTTCTGAGGTAAGCTTTAAGATCGGTCCAAGTCTGGGTATTTCGGTCGAGACGGTTAGTCTCGCAGTGATTCCTCTAAAGCAACCTTGGCCATTTCCACAATCTTTAACCTGGCGAGAGCCATCTTGCTTCTCTCATTGTAGTCACTTACATCAAAGTATTCTTCCATAGCCTCAATCCACTTCTCCACTACTTTACCTAACTGCTCCTCTTCACCCTTGAAGGGACCAGGTTGGGATCTGTGCAGGGCTTTTCGAACATCCGGATCTAACTCTTCATCTCATCAGTTAGAGGATCCGGTTGCCTTGCATGCACCGCGCGCCTCATGATTATGACAAAACCAAATTTTCGTCAACTTAACTTTGACAACAGATTTATGATTATTTAATTTTTACGATTTATTCTTTAAACAGATAATTATTTCATCATACTTTCATGAAACAAGATTTACTCTGATAATTTTACTAACCATATTCACAATCATCGAAACAATTTGAATTTTTTTTACAAAACATCGTTTATTATCAAAAGTTTTCGATATATACATAGAGCATCACAGCTCCCAAAATCACTGCCTCAATCGCGTATGCATAAAGAAGCGAAACTACAAAGGAGACATACCATGGTATACACGATTCATTACAAAAAGAGGTGTTGTAATTCTAGGGATACACGATTCATTACAAAAAGAGGTGCTGTAATTCTATTCTAGGGATAAAGCGGCTAAGAAGCCTAAAAACTCGGCAAAAACAATGAAATTTTGAAGTTCCTCGGTGAATGATCAAATAGTTGTACATGCTGAACAAGCCGCCCTAGCCTTATCACAATCATGGCTAAAGAAATATTTTGCCTGAGCCTCTGATGCTGACTGGTACTGACATTAATACATCGTCCTCCTAAGAACCACATATATCGACGTCGCTCAATAGGATCAAGAAAGTAAAGACTCTCAAAATGACGTGTGAGTCTCACTCTCCTTACTCGGGTCGTAGCAGAGTTGATGAGGTGCTTGAATGCAAAGGCTATCATATCGTGACTCTGGGAGAGTTCAAGAATGCCAGATAGATTCGAGGTATCCATCTATAAATTTCCAATTCAATTTATGAGTTTTTAATTTTTGAAGTTCATTCAACATAATATAAACAAGTGAAAACATTATTTCCCAAATTTACTTTAAAATTTTTAAACAATTTCTGTTGCTGTTACGTAAATTTACAACAGCGCTCTGATACCAACTATGGGATCCCAACTTCCCCCTCCGCACACCGAATTCCCGGTAGTAGTAGCTAGCAGGCAGAAGCAGCTCCCTCTTGCGTAGGGTAGGGTTTCCCACTCGGGGCCTCGCCCTCGAATGTCCACGCACGACACTAAGCTGGTGGTCATTCCGAAAACCGAAACCGGGAAAATTTTCCATGCCCGAAAAACGGGGACGATTCCACCATTTATTTTCTTAACGAATTTTTCTAACGAGGTCAAGATACTGAACTAACCTTCATCTGAATAAACCAGATAGAAGGGAAACTATTACAGACTTAACTTGAAGGGATCAACGCTTTTTTCCTAATTGAATCAGGCACAGCCGTTGATCTATTCATTAGAGAAGTCTTCAGGCTTTTATTTAACTACTCGAGTTCTAAGCGTATTCTTATTAATCAATTTTATTATTAAAACTCTTCTGATTCTAGCCTAACACCATCCGGCCCATGGGTTAGCCACCACCCAACCACTGGAATTAGTAGAACCAGACAAGTACTCACCCACCCATAATTGAATGCCTTTCTTAACTTTTGCTTTAGAATACAGATACGCACACACTCCTCTTTAAACTTTAACTTTTAAAAATAATCCATCCATAAATAATTATTGGTTACAGATGTCATAACTCAAAATTTCCATTCAATACTTGTTTCTCACAAAACAATATCTCTTTGGACTCTCCGTTTGAGACCAGCAGGTCAGCCAACGAGATGATCCAGTAATAGATTACAATAATTTTCTCATCATCATACATACATATATCTCCCACGACATACGCATGGGTGTCCTAAGCACCGCGAGCCCGTGCATCGCCTGGTCAGAACCCTCTTGGATCCTCCTTAGGTGTCCTGGCACTTCACTCAGGGAGGATCGCTTCGTCGGCCCTCGCCCATCGTACCGGAAGCACACCATTTTTCACCATACCCAGGCTGGTCAAGACCTGGGCAGGTTTTTGCCGCATGAGCCGTCCTTTGAACACTCCCCCCGCCAGCTGTTGCAACCAAACTTCCCTTAGAAAAACACATATACCAATGCTCCCTCCAGCATTCTGGCGTAAGACAGTCCTTTAAGAAAACAGGGTTTCTATGCAAGTTTTCAATTTTGATTTTTTTTTGAATACAATGGGTATATCTTAAATCTGTATCCCAATACTTCTAGATCACAGGTCTAAAATTCCAACATAATTTCTTGAATTCTTGATCCTCAGATTAGAATCAAGGGTCTTAACTTGATTTCAGATTCAGTGGGTGATTTGAGTGAAACTTTCCTCAACTCGTCACATCATCTTTTCTTGAAAAAACTGACGAAGGAGATTAAGTCTTGGTCATAGTCTGATTCAGGGTTTGAGTCTGGAAAGGTTCTCCCTGAACTAACTTTCTTGAAGGGTAATATTTCAATTACTACTTTACTGAATTTCATTCATTGAGTATTTTGCTTAACTGAATGTAAAACTAATCATGAATTCCTATGAGGAATAAATTAATCATTTATCTAAAATTTTGACTTCGATAGTTTTTCTGAATTTTCTCATTACTATCCTAGAGAATATGAAACGGTAGAATTTTCTCTCACAGAGTATTTACTTATTCATTTACAAATATTCATGGGATTTAAACATAGGATTAAAGAAAACTCTTATTTTGATATAAAAATTCTGTATGCATGAAATCCAACTTCTATGGAAATAACACTTTTATATAAAAGAAAATCCTTTTATGCATCTCTTTATGTTAAAAAAATCAATTTTGATGAAAGTAACACTTTTATAATAATAAAAAATCTTTTATGCATGAAAATCAATATTGATGAAAGTAACACTTTTATAATTAAAGAAAATTCTTTTATGCATCATTTTATGCATAAGAATCAAAATTGGTGAAAGTAACACTTATAAAAAAAATTCTTTTATGCATCATTTTATACATAAGAATCAATATTGATGAAAATAACACTTTTATAATAAAAAAAATTCTTTTATGCATCATTTTATGCATAATCATCAATATTGCTGAAAGTAACACGATTATAATAAAAAAGTTATTTCCAATATGCATCTTTCTATGCATAGAATTTAATTCTAATGAAAATCACACTTTTATAATAAAAAATATCCAATATGCATCTTTCTATGCATAGAATTTAAATCTAATGAAAATCACTCTTTTATAATAAAAACATAACCAATATGCATCTTTCTATGCATAGAATTTAAATTCTAATGGAAATAACACTTTTATAATAAAAATATTTCTACTATGCATTTTTCTATGCCTAGAATGAAAATAACACTTTTAGAATACACAAATGGTGGGGATTACTCTTTTTGAATAATAGAAGATAAAACTTATTTCACAAAATTTAAGAAAATTTTGCCATAACCTCCTTTGAATGGCTGACCATTTTTTAATTTTTTCTATCCTTAAGTTACTTAAAAAGTATCCCAAATGGTTTAAAGCATTCTAAACTAATCAAATTCCACTTTTAAAAGAGAAATAATATGCTGAATTTAAGAATGAATAAAGGGGGAAAGCCTTTCCAACAAGGCATAACATCATTTTTAGCGTTGGATTTGTGAAGTTGTGGGCTACAAGAAGGCGGGTAGAATAGCTCCTTCATGAAAGCGCAAAAATATCACCTCGAGAGACACGCACAACAATGAGTCTCGAGAGGTTGCTCCAGATGCCGCCCCATCTCTCCCCTTGAGAGCCCCACAAGGACTTAATGACCAGGTTAGCTTGGTCATCATTTAAAAGGAAATTTTTGATTAATCTGTAATGTTAACTTTAAGACATTAAGAAAGAAGATGCCACTTTTCTTTATACCAAATTTTTTGTGAATTGTTGTTTTCTCAAGAAAAGTGATGAAATCTATCATATTCTGTAGTTTAGTTTATAAATTGTTATCTTGACTGAGTTAAGAAGTGCAGGTACATCTTCTCCCCACCTCGAGGCTAACCCCATTTCTATGCTTATGTAGCCGGGCGCGCGGCGACGTATAGCGAGGCCTGGAGGAGTGACCCAAGGTATCCCTCATACCATTGGGAGAATGAGATTTCACCAATGGAGGCGAATATTGTGATGCTGCCTAGTTTTACAAGCCCAAGCTAGCGCGGTGAATAAGCCCTCCCTAGCGCATAGACATCCCTCTAAGGGGTGGGAGGATTAGGCGATGGAGCCTGAGATGGCGATAGGCCTCGGCTTGAATCCTCACCAGTTGCCGACGATGAGATGTATGGTCTCATAGGGATTGCCCAGTCTATAGAGGCTAGAAGGCCGAATTCTAGATCATCGACAAAATAAAGTAAAGAGCCTGGATTTGGCTATGAATAATTTTGAACATTGTATCTATTTTTTTTTAATCCTTTATTTGTAAACATTGTGTATCATTAATAAAGAATGTCTAAACAAACCATGTGTAAGGCCTTTAACTAAGGAACTTGTTTATTTATGTCAAATAGTATGGTAGGATTAATTACAAAATAAATTGACGCGTGAGTTGGGTGGAAAGTGGGAGGATGGAATGCCCTGATGAGACGGCAACATCCTATGGACGGGTGGACTCGATTAGTTGGGTAACTTTCCAATAAATTAATTAAAGCTCTACGTTAGATAAATAAATCCCTGGGCAATCCTACTCTAGAGGACTAGGTCAGGGGCTCTGCCTTGCATAGATGAGGAAAAAAGTGTTGTTTCTAGAAGTCAAGAATAGAGGTTGCTCGAGTTAAGGTCGATCACTCTATGAGTGATTTGATTTTAGAAATCCTTTAGAAAGACCATGCTTCCCCCTCCTGTAGGATAAACTAGGTCATACCTACTAATCGTATCCTTGTATCTTACATGGTCAAGGTGTCGCGAGACAAGTAGGAAATTATCCCAAGTTAGACTTAGTAGACTATCTTAAAGGTTTTCCCTATTTAGGAAGGGGGGGACCTTATAATTGGTATAAGAGCCGATCTTAGTTCCTAGGACTTGTTAATTTAGATTGTTTTGGAATATATGTTTTACCTAATGGTGATTGATAAAATAACTTACTAGATCAATTTGAATTGGTGATTGAATGATTGTAGGAAGAGGGTGACACCTACTCGAGATTTTTAGTCTTCCAGTGCATATTCTAGATGGCTTGTCACTCTTCAAATTTCGAGTTCCGTGATACTATGGTGCAGATACTTGAGAGATACTATGGTGCAGATACTTGAGAGATTGTCCCTCCCTCGTACCTCTTGTATCCAAAGAGGGTGGGGTAGAGATCACCTTTGTAATCGTGGGCCGATGTATTTTTTCATCAAAGCAGACCGAACTGAGAACATCACCACCGATTTAAAGTGGATTCGTTGGATCAAAAAGTTGAAGATGGTCCATTTATTTTGGTTTGTGGTGGGTACTCCCAGGCGTGAGAGTTTTGTGACCATAGATGGGAATCGCATACCACAGGACCGCTTGGATATATACCCAAGTAATGCAGGTCTTACCTGTCAACACAAAGTAGCCCATTTGGGGACACAGCCCAATCCATAGTCTACCACCCTTACCACCATGAGTCTTCCATGTCTTAGAAACTACGACGGAACCTCCATATTTCACCTATGTGGAACACTCTAGTCTCATGTCTAGTTGAGCCTAGGAATTTTCTTTTATGAGATGAATAAGACTAATTATATTAGTCTCAAACCTTTGTAATAAAACTTGTCCTTGTAAATATTTGAGAAATAAAATGATTTCAAAAGTTTTACTTTTAAAAGCATGAGCGTAATGTAAAGTATGAGTCTTGTAATACTAAAATTTAATCTTATGATGATAACCAGGACGATCAGCCTCCACTCCCCAATGCACTATATACAGATGTCCAGGAGAAGAAGCTCCTACTCAAGAAAATGAAACCTCCCTCCTTTAAGGGGGAAGGTTCAAATATTGATAAGGATGCTGAGGTTTGGATCTAAGCAATGGATGATTATTTCTCAGCTACCGGTACTGGAGTGGCAGACTAGTCCATGCTTGCACGATTTTGACTCACTAGGGATGCTAAGATCTGGTGGAAGCAATGGCGTCGTGATAAGGAATTTCACTGATGAACACTCCCAAACATGGGAGGATATCAAAGCAAGCTATGAAGGAATGATACCTCTCGCCATCTCATGAATCCATCAAGATGAATTATATTTTTAGTCTCAAGCAGGAGGTCAGTTTAACCTTGGAAGAATACTATTCTAAATTCATCACTCTCCAGAAGTATGCCCTGGCCACATGAGACGACTTCCCAGCAAGTGGCTCATTTCTGCCAAGGGTTGAATGAACCCTTGGATTCTCGCCTCCAAGTAGTGAGGCCAAACACATTGCAAGATGCTCTTATACGAGCAAAGCCTCTTGTGAAAGACTTGAAGTCTAGTAATGCTAAGCCTCAGAAGAGATCTTACCCTGAAGCAAACCCCAAAGATCAATCTTACAAGAAGCCCCAGCAGAATGCTCCCTACTACAATCGAGGGCAGCACACCAACTCTTTTGTTCCCCGCTCGCATGCTGCTTCTTCTAGAGAGGCCCCTCTCTGTTTTGAATGCAATGAGCTGGGACACTTTAGGGCCAACTATCCCAAGCTGGCATCATCTTTTGTTCCCCGCTCGCATGCTGCTTCTTCTAGAGAGGCCCCTCTCTGTTTCGAATGCAATGAGCTGGGACACTTTAGGGCCAACTATCCCAAGCTGGCATCATCTTTTCCTCAAAGTGGTAGATCAAATCAAGGCCGTGGAACCCCCATCCACCAAGCTGCAAGAGCTGGTGGACGTGGCAGAGGCCGCGGAGAGGAGCAGTTGCTCGCACCGCCTATGGCTATAAGCGAAGAACCAACTCTGGAGATAGCTGAAGAAGAACGTGCCACCGTCCATGCAGCAGTAGAACATCAAGGTCCAAATCAACACTTTGGTGTTATTCAAACCCCAACCACTCATCACGATAAGCCATTCCATATTTTGATTGATTGTGGAGTACCCATTAATTTCTTTCTCCAAGGTGTTTATAAAAATTAAGCTTGGGTCAAAAACCAACTAGAAAAATGGTTGTAGAACTAGCTAGTGGGAAGGAGGTAGTGTCTCAACATTATGTAGGACACCTTGATTTTGAATTGGGTAGTGAGTAGACTCACGGTCATTTTAAAGTCTTGTCATTAGGAATTTACAACGAGATCCTTGGAATGGACTGGTTAATTGCAAACAATGCTAGTATTCACTGTAACGAGGGGAGTATCACTTTTAAAAACAAGCATGGGTAAGTAGTATCAGTTCAAGGAAAGATAAGTAAACCTAAGTCTAGGGTAGTCAAGGCAAAGCATCTTCTCAAGGGAGCATGTAGGGGACAACTAGTTTTCCTAGTTAGTCTCAACAAAGATGCCAACCCTAGTAAAGAAACAGAACCCTCTTGGTTCCAAGAATTCTCTGACATCTTTCATGACGAGCTCACAGGGCTACCGCCTCCTCGAGAAGTCGATCATGAAATTGAGGTGATCCCTAGTGCTCAACCTGACTTAAAAACACCCTATAAAATGTCTCTTCCTAAAGCCATTGAGCTTAAGGAGCAACTTTCCTAACTCATTGAGCAAGGATTTGTACTTCCCAGTAGCTCTCCTTGGGGATTACCCATTCTTTTCCAAAAAAAAGGACAGCACTCTACATCTCTGCATAGATTATCATAGGTTAAATCAAGTCACCGTCAAGAATAAGTATCATATCCCTCGCATCATCGAGACGAGCTTCTTGACAGGCTTCATGGGACCAAAGTTTTCTCAAAAATAGACTTGAGATCTGGTTACTCTACCAGATCACAGTCAAGGAAGCAGATATACCCAAAATTGCTTTCAATGCCCGTTATGGCCACTATGAGTTTATTGTAATGTCATTCGGGTTAACCAACGCTCCTATGACCTTTTCAACCACCTAATGCAAGATATATTCCATCCCCACTTGCATGAATTTGTACGTGTCTTCTTTGATGACATCTTAGTATACTCCAAGTCGGTGGAAGAGCATGAGGAGCATGTGCGTAGAGTTCTGCAATTGCTACACAGACATAAACTATATGCCAAGAAGAGAAAATGTACCTTCTTTACTCATCAGATTTTGAGTATCTTGGATTCATTGTCTCCCAAGATAGTATCTCGGTAGATCCCGCCAAGGTCAAGGATATATTGGAATGGCCACCCCCTAAATCAGTCCACGAAGTTCGTGGATTTTTGGGAATCACAGGATGGTACAAGATTTTCATCAAAGATTATGCTTTGGTAGCTGCATCCTTGAATAATCTTCTTAAGAAGGATTGCAAAATAGTGTGGTTGCCAATCCATCAAGTCAACTTTGATTAGCTCAAAGCCATCATTACCTCAGCGCCACTCTGAAACTTCTTGATTTCACCAGGGAATTTGAGGTGGTTACTAATGCCAATAATCGAGAACTTGGTGGTGTCTTAGGACAAGACGGAAGACCAATGGCTTATACTTCTCCCAAGCTGAAGTAGTATGAAGCAAATTGTGCCACCCATGATTTGGAGCTCTTAGCAGTTGTTCATTGCCTCAAATTATGGAGACATTATCTCTTGGGGGGGAAATTCCAACTCGTAAAAACTGACCACAAGAGTCTGAAGTGGATCTTCACCCAGCCTAACCTCAACATGAGGCAGAGAAGATGGATTGAAATCCTACAAGAATATCATTTCGACATCAAATTTTACCCTAGGAAGGATAATGTGGTAGTGGACACACGCAGCCGCATATCTTTCTTGAGTGCAATTTCAATGCTAGATGACACCATACTGGACAAGGTCAAAGAAGTCTTATCTCATGATCCTGATTACAAAAGGATGGTGAAGTTAGTAAAAGAAGGGGGAACTTCAAAGAAAGAGAAAAATATAATCAAGGGGTACTTCATCCATAATGGAAGTCTTTACTTCAATCACAGGCTATGTATTCCTAAGGATATTGCTCTAAAGAAGCTAATCCTCCATGAAGCTCATGATAGCCCCACTGCAGAGGGCATCCAAGCTATGCAAAAACATTGAATGCTATGAGGAAGCTATCATTGGGCAGGCTTGAAAAATGAAGTCCTTCGATACTTGAAGCAATGTCCATTCAAGATGCCTGGGAAGCTTCAACCCTTGGATATCCCCCAGATGAAGTGGGAATGCATTAGCATGGATTTTGTCACAAGTCTTCCCATTGTACAAGGAGGATATAATTCCATTTAGAGGTGGTGGACTTGCTTACCAAAGTATCTCATCTTGTACCAACAAAGAAAACCTTTAAAGTTTTTTATGTTGCTCGGTTATTCGTCAAGGAGGTCTTCAAGCTTCATGGTCACCCGAAGAGGATAATCAGTGATCGGGATTCTGATTTCACTTCAAAGTTCTGGCAGTCTTTATTCCAGGCCTTGGGAACTCAACTTTGGTTTAGTACAGCTTATCATCCAGAGCCTGATTTGGCTAGATTGAGAGAGTCAACCAAGTAATTAAAGACATTCTTAGAGCATATTGTGGATGGGAACCAAGAAGATGGATTCAATACCTTCCTCTAGGAGAATTTGCTTATAATACATCTTATCAGCAGAGCATAGGAATGTCACCATTCAAAGCACTCTATGGGCAAGAATGTTTATCTCCTCTAAATTTCTCCGATCCAACCATAAGAGTTGAGGCATCCAAAAAAATGCTCGAAGAGATGGAGGAACAGACCAAGGCAGTCCAAAAAGATATTAAAGCTGCTCAAGATCGGCAAAAGCATTATGCTGACACAAGGAGGTCTGAAAGGATCTTCAAGGAAGGAGACAAAGTTCTTCTACGAGTGCGACCCAAGCGTAGTTCTCTGTCACTTAGGAAATATAAGAAACTCAGCCCAGGATATTGTGGGCCCTATACAGTTATCAAGTGTTTGGGTAAAAGTGCCCATAAGCTCCAGCTCCCAGCCCATATCAAGGTCCACAATGTATTTCATGTAAGTTTGTTAAAGCCTTATTTACCTACTCTGGATCATATTCTTGATGATGAACATGTTATAATCCCAACTCAGGGAGTCCTTGAGTTGCATCCTAGTAGGATCATAGATTCTAGAGAAGAGAAACTTTGCAATAGAACTCTTGTAGAATATCTAGTATAGTGGAAAGATTACCTTGAAGAAGATGCGACTTGGGAAGATGAAGCGACACTCCTAAAGGATTACCCCAAATTCATGAGACGAGATGAGGACATCTCGATTTCTTTAAGGGGGGAAGGATGTAACATGTGCATCTTCAATAATAGTATATACCCATAAATTTATGGTCTTTTGTGGTGTAAAAATCAACAATTTTAATAAATGAGTTGTTTCCCCTTAGAATCTGAAAATTCTGAGTCCAAATTCAAAATCTGTGTGCGAATTTACGCTAATATAAGATTTTGCAGCATCCAAAACGAACACCAAATCGAGCCTATAGGTAAATTTTTAGTTATTTTCAATTAAAATACGATAAACTTAAACCTTAATAAATGCACGACCGGTTTTTCGATTGACAAACGGTTAGCACCCCTATGACCAAGGAGACACCCTGGACATTTTTGCCTAAATTTTTTTTTTCGCACCGCCAGGCGCTCTGACACGCATAACGAGGCCGACATCCCAAATTAGGGGTCCTCGCCCCAAAAAGATGTTGTACACAAACTCAAGCGCCCGTACAATGCCCGCTCAAGGACCAAAGGCCAACCGCCCTAGTGTACGGTCCACACATACCGCCACGTGGACGCCCAAGGTACATGCATACCATAGCTTTTGACCACGCACAGGTACCATTCCTTAGCCCATGCAAGCCACAGGTCAATGTACCCATGCTTTGCTCTTCCTTTCCCTACACCCGTACCTGTACTTGCACCTATACAAACCCCCAGTACCTCATGGTTTGAGAGACCCAACACCCTACTCTACCCATACCCGATACTCTACACAGCAACTGTACCCAATAGGCCGTACCCGACACTCTATGTGGGACTGTACCCAAGAGCCCACCACTGCACCCCTCCTCCAACAAGCCATTTTGCCTATCTCCACAAGTAAGCCTTCTACATAATATTTTGCCTCGATATATTGCCCTTAGCTGCTCTCTCTCTCTTTCTCTCTCTCCCCCTCCCCCCCGGCCCCGGTGTGAATAGACTTAAGAGAGGACTCCCCCTTCTCTCCCTCTGGGTGCAGCCTTCTCCCTTGCAAATCCAGTTTAAGGACACCTTCCTCCCCCCCCTCCAATTAGCAGTGACTTTAGTAATAAGTGCTTTTAGGCTCTTAGAGGTGGTTCACACCTAGGAGCTTTTTGCTCATAACTTGAGCAAACGTGTGAGACCCCCGCCCCCTCCACGATTCCCCCTCCGAGGGCACTAGCGGTGGAAGCAGCGTGAGCCTCTCACGCGGGGCAGGGATCCACACTCGAGGCCTCACCCAACGAATATCCAGAAAAGAAACTAGCCCAGCGGTTCCTCCGAAACCGAACCCGGAAAAACTTTCCTCGCTCGGAAGGCACGGGTGATTCCACCAAGAAAATCATCTAACGGGAGAATTGATCTAATGAGTCAAAGTCTTAACTAACCAAACTGATCTGACCGAACCCGAAAGTCACATGGTCAGATCAAGGAAGAGACTTGCACTTGGTCCATAGAATCACCGCTTTTTTCCTCCTTTAGCAAGGCACAGCCGTCGCGCTGATTCCCTCCCACAGAACAAGGGCCTTCCTAGGACTTATTCTAACTAACGTAACTTAATCGTAACTATTTGTATCGCAAGAATCCCCCGATCCAGAGCCTAACCCCTGGGTTAGCCAACTGCCCCACCACTGTATTGGTGGGATTCCTTTATAAAAATTTGCTTCTGTTTTGCCTGGATATTGAGGAAAAGAGTTCCCAGGTCCCCTAGTAGCCAGCGTTTCAAGCAAATTCAAGGTAGTCATACCACTTACACACCCAATATGAAATTGCCATTTTAACAGATTCAGCTGTCTTTAAAACAATCTTTCAATGAAATCATAGTATTACTGATCATAATCCTCCAAAATATTGAATCCATTGTTTTACAAAATATATCATCCGGACTCTTCTCGTTGAAGACTGGTTAACCAACGAGATCCAATATCAAAATTTCATTCACAAAAGTCATTCTTTCGGTTCAATCGGATCTTCCTCAACATACGCATGGGTGTCCTAGCAACCGCGAGCCCATGCATCACCTGGTCAGAACCCTCTAGGATCCTACTTAGGTGTCCTAGCACTTCACTCAGGGACTGCTTCGTCGGCCCTCGCCCATCGTACCGGAAGCGCACCATTTTAACCATACTAAGGCTGGTCAAGACCACGGGAGGCTTTGCCACGGGTGACGTGTCCCTCGACGACTCCCGTCCCAGCTGTTGTAACGAGTCTCTCCTTAGTTAAACACATACCAAATGCTTCCTCCAGCATTCTGGCATAAAACAGTCCTTTAAAAGAAAACAGAGGTTCTACACAAGTAGAATTCTCGGTTCGAGATTGGTTCCACAAAACCCTTTTCCTTTAATCCAAATTTTCTAAATGAGAATCAATGATCTCTCATCAAGGCAATCTACCCATCATTTGACTAAATTTTCAACTAGATTCTTGGTGATTTCGGTTAAGGAAAAATTATGCTTATTCAACGGTAGTCTATTCTTTATGTCAAGAATTGGAATTGGTCCCATGAGGTTTTTGCTTGATTCAAATTCGAGAGATGGGCCCCTCTTGCAATCGTGGTCTAACTAAAATTATTTGGTTTACTTCTAACTTTGATTCCTAAGGATTTTCTTCAAATAAAAATCTACTGAACTTCTAACCGTAAGGAAAATTCCAACTTTATGAATTTCATTCCATAATAGATTAAGAATTGGTTCTTTATCAGAATATCAGGTTTTTATAAAAATTCTCTTCTTCCATTAATCTAATTTTGAGTAAATATCAATTTGGTGATTTATCCACCTAAAATATCTAAGAATATTCTTTCTACCAATTTAATTATCAACCCTAAGTTTTTAGGTAGAATTATGGTGAAAATTTCTCTTTTGTCACCAAAATTTAATTTAAACATTTCTTTACTTAAAATATCATTAAAAATCTTCTTTTAAATTAAATACAAATATCCATTTTTTAATATGCTTAAGAATCCCTCTTTTTGCATTTAAATGATTGAATTCCAAATGTCATGGGAATTCCTCTTTTATCATTTAAAACAGCCCTTCATTGTATACTTCTCTTATGGCATTCCAATTTGCTTGGGCCTCATCTGCCCATCGACCCAAAAAAAAATAAAATTTGGCCTTCTTAAATCCATGTGTCACCATGACATTATTCAAGCATTCCCAAAATAATACTTGGGAGGTCTTGTCCTCCTCTTTCATTTCACATGTAGCTACTATAAGAAGCTTCTGCAAGCTACCACACAAAAACAACAAAAACAGTGATGACATGATGTACATTCAATGCTATTATAGTGTTTTCATAAATGAATTCCTTACTACCTTGGATCGTACACATGGCATGCCATTGTCACCCAATCTAAGATGCGATGTGTGTGGTCAAATTGTATCCAAGCTCTCCTTCTTAGATCACCATTGCCAGAACGCCTCATTCTATTTACAAGGTCAACACCTGAGATGCAGGTCCCTTTGTTGACATCTTGAAGACAAAACATCGATCAGATTCACTCCCTTGGCCTGGAAATCTTCTTCCATGAAAGAAATCATAGGTACAATCCCTCTTCAACCACAATAAATCATCATAGCCAAAAGACCCTATTGGAGGACCCTTACATGCTTGTAATACTGACCTGCGAAACCTGCAATATACAATTGCTTAAATAAGCAAAAACCACCTCTTCAAGTAATTCTCAATGCATACTTACTTATTATTTTCAACTAGAGGTCCAAGCTCTTCCAACACATCGTTGAACTCCTTTTCTCCAAGCTGCTCTGCATGGCCCCCTTCCCTTACCAATGATGTCAGAACCAATTCTTTGGCTACACACATTTGCACCCTTCTTGGACTGGCATTCCTATCAACACTAACCACTTTTTCCACCATTGATCTTGTGTTGTCTAATAATTTCGTCGATGTTCCTGCCTGCACAGTGTGTGAATGATTGCCCACGTGTATCATTAACCGAGTGAGGGTCTCATCACTAGGCATGACATAATACACATAATAACCACATGATCCCTTGCATGTAGTTGGCTTCTTTGCAGTAGTGGCAAATGATCTTCCCATTATGTATGGCTAGGAGGCCCACTATGCAAGTCCTCTTCATGCATCCTTTGAAACAACTATCATTGCTAATGCCAATGTTTAAATACCATGGACAAGTTGTATTTGGGCACTCCATTATGCCGATACAATGGCTAATCCTGCACACTCCTTGAAAGGAAACATTTGAAGTAGCTAGCTTTGTCCAAATATGACCATCTAACTTGTGGTCCATCCCTGCCGCCATTGTTGAACCAGATCCCTTTATGTTTGCTAACAATACCTTTTCCATTGTATAATGGAACACACATGTCAGCATCAGTAAGCTGGGGGAATAGTGGCCTCCATAAAGAAAGAGAGAGAGAGAGAGAGAGAGAGAGAGAGAGAGAGAGAGAGAGAGGATGGGAGGGCAAGGGAGAGATAATCCAAGAAACTTAAATATTTAAATTAAAAAATTAGGGTTAGGTTTAGGTTTAGGGATAGGGTTACGATTATGTCCATGGGTACAAAATTGAACTATTTTGTAGATTATAATCAACCAAAAATTCCCTTGATTAGAAAAATATCACTCAATTTAAGACTCTCTGTAACCAATTGTTCTTATCTTGTTCTTTATTTTTATATACAAAAAAACATTTTATATAATTTTATTTTGTTAAAAAATGAAAACAATTTGTTATGTGAGATGCTATTCCAAACACATTTGAAGGATGTAGAAAAGGTCTTCACCAAAAGGGGGTATCTCTTGGCGGCCATTTCCAATCCTGCCAATGGAAAGGGATTCTTCGATGTAATTTTCAAATACCAAGATTGGAACGTGAAAGGCCAACAATTGACCATGGACAAGTTTCAACTTTTGGGCCACTCAATCTTGCCTGAGAGAAAGTAAGTGTCCAATACATGAGGTTGAAAGAACACGCATATATCTCTCTTGCACACAACCCTTATAATTTTATTTTAATTACATCAGGAAAGAAAAGATTGTTAATTGTGGAAAACAAGTAATGATAGATGCAGGTTATGGTCATAGTGACCATACATTCCGGTCTTTCTTGTGTAAATATGTTTATTGGTATTGCCTGAAACAAACAACATTGGAGATATTGCTTGTGATTCTACAGAGGTTCAAAAGTCTCACAACGATGCAATGGATCTTGGAGCTGAACCATTCTTGACTTACCTCAAGGAATGCAAAAAGAAGCATTTTGCACATGCATTTGGATCATGGCTTTCTATTATGAAGCCTTCTTATTCAGCAGATGCTATGCCACACATGATGTCAACTGCACGATGAGTTTTATATAGGTACAAAACGAACATACATTAGTACTTTGAATATGTATACATTATATTTATGCTGACATGTGTTTGAATAGGAGGTGGCTAACATTTAAAGAGCAAGTTGATGTCCCTTCCCTCCACCATCCAACCAAAGAATGGGTCACTAGTCAGGTGGAAGAGACATCCATTTATCCTGAGATTTGGATTGAAGATCTCATAGGGACAGAGGAATGTGAATTGTGCCCATGGTGGCTGGAATATGAAAACAACACATATCCACCCGAAGAGAAAGATTTGTGGACAAGTAAGTGAAGTGGTATTCATTTCTTTACAACAATGCATATTAACATCATGTAATAATGACAAGTATTGGCGTAGGGCTTCATGGAAGTAAAATCTCCAAATAAAAAGCAAAATCACGTGTCACAAGGCAAAGGCAAAGAGCAAGCTCCAAAAAATCTCCAAAAGGGTAAGAGGCCTCCAACAAAAAAGGAAAAAACTCAAAAGAAGAAGGGGAAAGGCCAACAAGGGGAGTTAAGTAGTGAAGAAGAGAGAGAGGAGTCTCCATCAAAATTTGGCCCATCAGAGAAGGGAGATGAGGTGCACTCCGAATCTAGGCATTCGACAAAAAGAATCAAGATCTCGAGCATCGCACTCCAATAGGGATACAGCTAGTTCTGTTGGTCCTCCACCTAGTAAGTTAATCTTTTTCTAAGAATATTTTAATCATTGCAAGTTTCATGCAACACTCTTTTCTTGGGTTTTTAATATTCTATTTTGATTTAAATAGCATCTCAAGATATTCATCCATGACATATGGTGATAGAAGAAAGCATAGTGTATGTGGCCGACATAATTCTTGGAGGATCTAGTTCATTGTGAGTGTATCAATTATTCAAACAAATTGATCATTACTTTGTGTCTTTTGAAACCCATAACAATTGACCTTGACATTTCATAATTTTTTGTAGGAGGGCCACACATATGGCAAGGTTTATTGAGGGTCTCAACAAGTATGGGAGTATTGTTCATTCAATCGTGGTAGTTCAGGGATGCTCTTTAGTGTGGGCGGATTTCCCTACATCATTGATTGTGGATCCAAATTATCCCGTTGTGCCTATATGGAATGCTTGGACGAAGGACCTTATGGTTGCAACATGTGTGTTAGCCAATGAGTTTTTAAAAGATAACGGGACATTTGTCACAGCAAGCAATCCTAATCATCTTCCAACCATTGTCGAGGTCACGAAATCTCACAATATCTCTCTCCAACGGACATTGTATCTAGAGATGCAAGGAGCTTACCATCAGATTGATGATGATGGAACTAAGGAGGTGACCTACACAAACTATGTTTACATATAAGTATATAATAGTTTTTTCAATGGTTTGAACAAAAATGTCTAACTTGTAATTGTGGAGTAGGTGCCCATTATATTTATTGGAGTGCTTGTACGCAATCCACCAAGTAGATTAGCCCACAATATATCCGAGAGAATGGAAATGATGCAGTGGATGGGAAAGGTTTTGGGCCACATTCCATTTCTGTTTCCAGAGTGTGAATACTGCAACATGAAAGAACCCAATCTAATAATGGGTAGGGACCATAAGCCTCTACGAGGTCCAACTGAGAGACCAGTGGGGGTTACTGCAAGATATGAAACAAGAAAGAGATTTTTTATAATTTGAATTTGTGAAATCATGTTCAAGATGGTAGGGAATGTATCTAATTTTTTTCACTTTGTAGGTGGTTGCTTGGAACTTTCACCATGGAGGGGGACCTAGTTCTTGATTGCTTTGTAGGGATAGGTAGCATGGCAAAGGCATGCAACCAGATGTTCCGACATTGTATAAGAATTGAGGATGATTTGATGTGCCATGAAATTGAGTTCGGAGGGCTTGAAGACATGCCTGATGACCTCGGTGACAATAAATTCATTGGCAAGGAGATAGAGGTATTGCAAAGGGCACAAGTGGAACCTATGACAGCAACTTTGTGACCTTTGCCACCATGGAATCAAGGTCCTAGGCCATATGCACATCCCTGCCCATCTATGCCACATCCATTTTATCCACTGCCATCTAATGCACCTTTTCCTTACCATGTTCCTCCACGTTTTATGCCAATCCCGACATATCCTCCAAATTGGATAGCACCATCATAGCCCCTTCCTTCTGAAGAGCCACATAATAGAATTAGGAGCTCGAGTATGCCTCCACATACTTGAATGACTCTAGGAATGGAGGTTTTATTTTGCACTACAATTCTCATGACATCTTCTTTTGTAATTTATGAATGACTCTAGGAATGGAGGTTTTATTTTGTTATTTTGAACTATATTCTCATGGCAGCTACTTTTGAACTACGATTCTTATGGCATATTCTTCTAACATTGTATGAATGAGACTCTAGTAATGGAGGGTTTATATTGATATTTTGAATCATCAAATGTAGTTTGCATGACATTGTCTATTGTAAATTGATATTTTGAATCATCAATTGTAATTTGCATGACATAATCTATTGTAATTGTTTCATGCATGGAGAGAGGGAGAGAGAGAGAGAGGGAAGGGGTGTATCTTGTACCTTGTATATTAATTTTGAGTTGCATGGAGAGAGGGAGAGAGAGGGAGGGAGAGGGTTGTATCTTGTATGGAGAGAGGGAGAGAGAGGGAGGGAGAGGGTTGTATCTTGTACCTTGCATATTAATTTTGAGTTGCATCAAGAGATAAGGAGTTAGCATAGGGGTGTAAAGAGATAGAAAATAAGACAGGGGGGTTTAAAGAGAGAGGGAGAGCATGGATGTAAGAGTGAGATCGAGAGAGAGAATGAAAGAGGGTCCTAGCGAGAGAGTGCGAGAGTGAGGGAGTGAGAGTAGAGAGAGAAAAAAGCAATCGCCATTTTGGAGGAATCGCTCGCTAGAAAGTGCTTCGCCAAAAAATTTTCCCCTCCCTCCACTTTGTTATCATTGAAAATGAGTCAATTTTCTATATATATATATATGTATGTATGTATGTATGTATGTATAAGAATTTGACCGTTATAATAATGGCTTCTCCCTCCACTTTATTATCATTGAAAATGGGTCAATTTGATATATATATATATATATATATATATATATATATATATATATATATATACATACATACATACATACATACATACATACACACACACACACACATACATGCATGCATGCATGACCTTGATCTACCTTCATACCTTCATAAAAATGATAGCTTATGTTTTACCGCTTATGTTTTACCACACACACACACATACCCTGATCTACCTTTATACCTCCATAGAAATGATAGCTTATGTTTTTACCAAAATTATGATTTTTTGGTTGCTTCATGAGAACGGTAATTTGCTAGTTGCTTCAAGGAAAAGCTTCATTTCATGGTTGAGAACTAGCTTGATCTAATTTAAGTTTACTGGAATCAAATCCATAGGGATACCTTGCACATGCATCTCCATGACAACATGATGGGACCGTGTCTATTGACATCAAGAAGTTGGCCATTATGGTTTCTTCCTCCACTTTATTGTCATTAAAAATGTGTCAATATGCTATACACACACACACACATGTATGTATGTATGTATATACAAGTCTTCGGAACCGGCTCATACACAAAGGCCGGTTGTTGCTTCTCAAGGTGAGAGTTTTGTGGATCGTTTAGCTAATGAGTATGCTAACTTTGATTTCAAATGTTGTAGAAGCAAAACAACATACCCAACCTCGAGAAGATGTGGGTAGCCTAAGAGTGTTTTGATTACTGAGAATGTGGCCATGTATGCGCATCGCAATTGTCCAAGGCTCTTGGAGGCCAATCCATCTTCTATACTACAAGCTAATGCCTTAGGCATGTCTATTGAAGAGATAGCTTTGAGAACCATCATACAAGTCAAAGCAGAGGTTCTTGTGGGTAAAAGAACTCATGCTCGAGTGGAGGGAAACACGGAAGAGGTTGAGACTTCTCATGTAGCATGGAAACGCAAGAAGAAGAGCTCGAAAGATCAAATTGGGTGATTTTGAGTTTGGCTATGTCATCAAGGCCTATGACTTGATGGAGGATCTATGAATACTACTCAAGGTGGACATGACTCTTCCGCAACTTTTGTTAGTCCAAGCATGAGGAAACAATGGTCATCATGAGCTATTAGCACAAGGTCATCCAAGCGATGGTCCAAGGGAGTTTACAAGAAGGCAAGTGATGTTATAATCCATTCATTTGCATGATGATGATTTTCCAGTGATTGATGTGATTATTAGCACAAGGTCATCCAAGCGACGGTCCAAGGGAGTTCACTAGAAGACAAGTGATGTTATGATTTGCATGATGATGATTTGCTAGTGATTAATAAGGCTTAACCATTCTCGTGGAGCCTACATTGATGGAGGAGCAATCGTGAACGTCATGAGTCAAGCGACCATGGAGAAGCTTGGGCTTTGTTACCATTAATATTCTCCCTTTTGTATTAAGTTGTTTGTCGTCGATAATTCTCGTGTGCAAGATCTTAGGGTGATTAAGAAGACTAAAATTGATATATGTGGTATGTAAGTTCCTTTGGATTTTCAGGTTATTCCTACTAAGGTAGATCGAGTGGTTTACCCTCTTATCTTGGAATGGCCTTGGATGTGACAAATTAACATGACCCAAAAGTGGAAGACGGGAGATTTTCTTACGCAATATGGTGACCATCGAATAAGGTACAACATTCGAAGTGGACAAGCTCAAGAGTTGGAGGAGGGGGAGACCTCCTATGATAGCAGAGAGTATGACACCGATGCTACAAGTTCTTCATACGATGATGAGGAAGAGAATTCACCACTCAACAAGATTTCTATGGATGTGTTTGGGATTAGGGATACCATGCCGACACATGAGTCAATACAAAGATACTTGGATCCTCCTTGACGGAGGAAGAGAAGGCGGATTACCTTAATATGCTTGAATGGATTCACCACTCAACAAGATTTCTATGGATTTGTTTGGGGTTAAGGATACCATGCCAACACATGAGACAATACAAAGATGCTTGGATCCTCCTTGACGGAGGAAGAGAAGGCGGATTACCTTAATATGCTTGATGGTTTTCCCCGACTCTTTGTGCTACATGGTACATGGATCTTTGTGACAAGTGACTATAATTGAGCACAAGATAAAGTTGAAGCCCAAGGCAGTGGTATAACAACTTCAAAGCTTGGGGACCACGCAACATGTGTCTTGAAGATAGAGATTGATTGACTTTTGAGACTAGGCTTTATCTTTCCCGCGGAGAATTCAGAATGGTTTTCACCCGTGGTACTATCTCCAAAGAAGGGAGGTAAGTCGTGCATATGTGTTGATTTTTGACCTCTTAATACTTGCACCAAAAGGGATCATCATCCTCTTCCTTTCCAATACGGGATTCTTGATCGTGTGACACACCATGAGATGTATACGGTGTGCGACGGTTATTCAAGCTTCTTCCAAATTTGTATTGTTGCGGAGGACCAATTGAATACTACTTTCATCACACCATGAGGATGCTTTGCTTATCGTGTGATGCCCTTTGGATTGATGGCATTACCACAAAATCAATAGATGCCATAAAATCAACAGCAAGACCAAACTCTAGGAATACAATGTCAGCCCCACGCAGCTAGAAAAGCAGTGCCATCAGCACATGCATGTCATATACATAAGGGCTTGGCTTGGAAGCAAAACCAACAATAACATGCCTCAAACTTTGAACATTTACATTACAAAGTTCGAAAAATGACTTTCACACATCAGTGCTCTTTTTATTGTGTACTTCTGTAAATTGCAAACAATTTATTCCAAATGGGGCCCAAAAAGCTTTTATTTAAAAAAAATCTTGAGAAGATTGATTTTAGTAAAGCATATTTGTATGTTATCAATAATCTAAGTCTTTGGAAAATTCATCCTTGGTAGACACATTCAACCCTTAATACATGTAGCGAAGACCATTCACAAATCAGGTCTAACAAAGACATAATGGGCCGGCCCCACATTATCAAATGTCACATAAGAGATCACACAGATGCAGACTTAATGACTGGAGTGCACCCCCCAATCTCAAGCTGGCTTGCCAGCAGATGCAGAGGCTTCACCTGCAGGCCTTTAACTAGAAATTACAGCAGCTCACCACACAGAGCTAAACATCCATGTTTACTGAACTCTACAAAGAATTTCAACATGGAAGCAAACTGTGAACGCACACTGAAATACTATCAAGCAAACGCCAGGAGAATTACATTAAAAAATTCAAAGTCCCATACTTTGTATCAAAATTTCCACAAAAAATAAGCCCTACTTGGGCCATACACTTGGAGGTAAAGAACTGCGAAAGAAAAATCTTCTCAAATGTGCATATGAGATGGCTGACTAACTAAGCACAAGACGAAAGGTACAATGTTCGTGCAATCACTACTCCCCCATCTTCTCTTTCCCTGCCAAACCTGCATACATCTTCACATGGAATATGAAAGCCTTGAAAAAGGCTTTCCCACTCTCTCAAAGCCATGAAAAAACCCTTCAAGAAGGCGGCTGAGTCTCTGGGTACAATACCTCGAGATGCTACTGGCCATAAAGTTACATGTAACCTCTGAATCACATGAGCATACACTAAATGCTGCATCATGGCCAGAGGTCAAAGAAGGGATATCTCAAGCAGCAAAAGGAAAAACTCTCATATAGAGACTTTATTGCGTGGCTCTGCAAGAGGTACAGCAGAGAAAGAATGTTACAAACAAATTCCAAACATACATACATGACGTAAAGGATCATGATAATCCTTAAGCTAATCTGTACAATTGAAGAGGGTAAGTGGGTGGTGTATCAGGACAACTAGGAGAGGACTAATGTAAGCACGAACATAAAGTTCGCTCCCTTGGATGGGAGTAAGAAAGACAATTACATCTGGTTCAAAAAGGATTGCCTATTAACATCTTTCTGGTGTATTTCCAATCAACCATCCAACCAAGACAAACATTAAAAATCTAGATACTTGAAAAGCATGTCGCAATGCACTCCATAGAGGTGTCTGGGCCTAAATCCCATCTCTTTCCAAAAGAGCTTCCAAAAGAGCCTACACATTATAATGTCAGAAACGGTTTGCTTTTATGAAGTTTAAATGAGCTGCCAAATGCTACTGTAGAAGTTGCAGCTCCAGTACCAGCTCCTTTGTTGTAGTCTCGAGCTGCCAAAAAGCTAAGTGTAGAAGTTGTTACCCTACTAACAGCTACTAGTCCCACCACACTCGGGACACTAACAAACCTGCAAAGCTGCTCACCATATCGACCTTTACAAGAGGTTGCATTCCTACACATGAGAGAGCGGTCAGTAGCGGCATTTCAGACCAACAACACAACTTGCATGGAAAAAACTAAAAGGAAGTTGATTGGCATACCTGAAGAGATGCTTAGAATGATAGAACTTGCACTTGGAAATCCAATCTCAAAAACAACTCCCCATTCAACAACCTCAGTCACACTCAAAGATGGCACACTGCCATGGTTCTTACATACTGGAGAGCTCTCTCTCTACCATACGGCGCTTTTTGCCATAGTCATCCTCCCTTGGCCTCTGCCTTGGATCATCTTCCTCCTCTTCCACCATACGACTCTTGTTTCTTGTCCTGACTGGTCTCTCTCTATCCCAATCTTCATCCTTTTCACGGTCTCTCTCTCTATCCCTTTGATCCCTAAAACCATCCCTATCCTTCTCCCTGTAACGCTCTCTCTCCCATTCTCCATCCCTGTCATCTCTCCGGCGTCTCTCTGGCCAATCTCCGTTCTCCTTGTCCCATCCTCCACTTGTCCTGCTCCTTTCATGCCCCATCTCATTGCTGTAGCCATAGTCTATACCACCACCATCCTCAGTATAGCTTCCATCTCTAGCTCTCCTGTCATGCTCCTCCCCGCCCCATCCACCAAGGGATGCATCTCCCCACATTCCTTGATGAGGACCCTCCATGCCACCTCCAGGCATTAGTCCCATCCCGTTTGGTGCAACAGATCTCCCAAAAAATGCCGGATTAACATGAGGTGCAACTCCAGGAAGAGCTCCAGGGCCCAAGCTAGGAAATGGTGTTACCATCCCAGAAAAAGGTGGTCCAGGCATTACATAGCCACCATATGCAGCCCCACCCCTTCCCATTGGCCCATATGCTGGATCATATCCTTGCCCCATCATCCCCTGATGCATCATCATAGCAGATTGATGGCCTCCCATGGGTCCAGAGTGTCCTTGACCATATGGCATACCTGTTCCTGCAGTACCACCACCACCACCCATACCCTTACCCATGTAGTTTCCCCTGCCCCTTCCACTACCAGCCTGCCCTGCTTTGTTACCTATCCCCTGTCCATGACCAGTCCTACCAATTCCCATCCTCCCGTAACCACGACCACTGTCCCTTTCCTGGTAAGAAGAGCCTCCCCTGGCACCACCAACATTGTTATTGTTTCTCCTAGCTGTCATCTGCTCTTGTTGTGCCTGGATTTGTGCTTGTGTTTTCTTCTCCTGTTGATAACCCATTTGTTGGATACTCCTCGTATTTCCAAGTGCAACAATGCAGGGGCGGTCATGAAACTTTCTTCCATTCATTCCTTGTTTACATGCAAGGGCAGCAGCATGATCAAAAAACTCTACTTGACAGTAACCCTTAGACTTGCCACTCACCCTTTCTTCAAAAAACTTCAGATTCTTCACCCGCCCATATTCTGATAAGGCAGCCTCTAATTCTGCATCAGTTGTCCACCAGTGCAGATCTCCAACAAACAGCATTGTACTGCCATCACCACCATATGGTTGCTGAATTGCATGCCTGGATGCATTTTCACTCCCCACAGGTTGTCTGAATGCATTATCAGCCACATTTGGTGATAAATCCCTTTGTGAAGACCTCGGTGGACCTGCTGTTGTGCCTCTTGATCTATCATATGCCATGTCATCTATCCCACCTCTTTCTTTAGGGTTAGCACTCGCCACTGCAGCTGCTCTAGCTGGACCAACAGAGAAGACACCACCTACAGGCCCACCGCTTTGGACATTCACCCCTGTCTGAGCAAATCCTGAAGCAGATTCACCATTACCAGACGTGGGTACAGCTCCAGCGCCCTTGTAGGGAGAGAATGGCTTCTCAAGATGGTGTACAGCAGCTTGTCTTGAACCATTGTTGTAGCCATCACCTTGCTCTTTTACGCTGGAAGACAGAAACAATTGCATCTGCCTTCCCTGGTCCACGTCCTTTCCATTTACTGGTATGACAGTCGGAGGAACAATCTCTTTTAGCTGTCCAGAGTACCTGTAATTCATCTCTTGCTTAGACCAAGAGATAGACAAGCCTTTTTCATGTTCCACAATTTCTTTTGGCTCATCTTTGGGGGCCTTGAATCCCTCTAGTGGGATCTGCAGTGGCTTCGGAATGGCGGAAGCAGGCAGCGGGGCTACTGCTGCATGCAGAGTCACCTTCTCATCCGGATGAGCAGAGACAACAGCGGGTTTCACATCAGGATTCTGGTCATAAGCTTCATCATCATCCATCCCAAATCCATCTCCTGCAGCGGTTGGCTTGGAAAGTTCGGCTGGAGCTTGAAAAAACCCTATGTTGACATCGTCATACAGGTCGTCGTACTCCTCTTCTTGAGCCATTTCATCATCATCTGCAACGGCAGATAAGGACCCTCCGGGCTGAAAGGAAGCTATGGCTGCAGCCCCATCACCAAGCTCACCTTCCCCATAGTCGAGCTCGTCATCCCCAGTGTCAACGTACGACATGCCTCCAAAAACAAAGGAGAAGAGGCACGGTAAAGACAAAATCACAGATGAGAAAAAACAACGCTGCTCAGAGAAGAAGAAACTTGGCTTACCGGCCTTCTGCTACACCACGAAACTTCGATTTCCCGATGGAGCGAAGCTTTTGAACAGAGATTCAAACCCTAAATTCTGGGAAAACCCTAATTTCTCCTTGAAAGCTGATGAAACATTGCAGACTGGCGACGCCTGTTCAGCAACCCTAGTTTCTTCTTGCAAGATGTGCTTTATGTGCAGAAACCCTAAAATCGGCTTGCAAACCGGCGATTTCTGTGCGAAAATCCAAAATTCTAGCCGCAACTGAGCAGAAACCCTAATTTCGTCCGAGTCTGCCAGGGTCAATGAAGAACTCCACATCTACTGCATCCTCACCCAATCTCATCAAGAAGACGTGTGTGTGGGCGTGTGTGTGTGTGTGTGTTGGGGGTTGGTTTTACATGCTCTCCAAAATCACTAATGGAGACATTGACGCCCCAATGTGAAACGTATCTCAGGGTGTTCAGCGCGCGCATAAGCTACGGTTATCTATGTAGCCAATCACTCGATTACTTGTTGCCACTAGCATCTCGGCCACAACGTATCGCTCTTGTTAAAGCCCACACACACGAAATCTTTATTTGTGCTTAGTATACATGAAGGATTTATTTTCTATGCTTACAAAGTTTTTTGCAGTGTACTTAAGTGTGCGTGTAAGAATTGTTGGTGCCCAAGAATCACAGGGTGTCACTAGGGAGTACAGATATCAGGGGACATTTGTTGAAGCCAAAACAACACACTTGTCTATTATTTTTGGGTCTATGCCCTCTTAAAAAGCAATTTACTTTTTCTAAAAAAGCAAAGTGTGCTTTCACAACCAACAAACAAAAAAATATTTTATTAAAAGTTTGTTCGCGTGCTACATCTGATATTCTCTACTTGAGCTTGCTTCTTGTCAACACTCCCCCTCAAGCTCAAGTTGAGGTGATGTTCATGTCTTCAACTCCCAGTGTCATCAAAACTTTTCAAACTTCTCTGTTTGCCAATGCTTTGGTGAAGATATCTGCAATTTGATCTTCAGTCTTCACAAATCTTAGATTTAACTTTACCTTATAGCACTTTTTCTCTTGATAAAATGATTATGTACCTCAATGTGTTTCGTACGAGCATGAAACACTGGATTCTTTGTTAACTAAATGAAACTGGAGGATTTTTTTGGTGAGCGCTTTTTGGGAATCAGGCAAGCGGATTCCAAAAAGATACCCTCCCCCCCTCCATTAAGGGAGAGAGGGGCGAAGAGAGTTGGAGAGAGTTTCATGACATAATTGTTTGAGAGGGAGAGGGCGATAGAGAGCCAAATGGAATGAGAACAGAAAAACATGACAACTTCACATCCTGTACATGGAGATTATTGCTTCAAAGTGAAAATAAAACCAAGTTCATTCACATACAACTTCTAAATACAGAAATGTCTCGCTTGTCCTCTGGGGGAAGGCACAAAGTAAGCAAACGGTGTTCGTACCCTTCCGCACTTCCTCTAGCAAGACACGCTCAAGCGATTCAATAAAACCATGGGCTCGCCATATCACAATTAAGCCCACCACTTTGGCCTTCACTTGAGAAATAGCATCATCATCACCAGGAAGTTGAAAGGATGTGAGACCTTTCCATGCTTGTGCACCATCTATGGTCTTCTGCTTGACCTCCACATTGGTGGTCTCCCTCTCTAGATACACGCATCAACAACTTCAATGCTAATATGTAATGAGGCCATCACAAACAATATGAAAGAGGTTTAGGGTGGTGTACTCTACTAACAAGGCTTGGTGGCAATGGTGATTAACAAAGTGCTTTGGAGCTTACCTCTATATTTATAGCAGTGGGAGAGGTGTACTCTACTTTTGCAACAAACAAAATAGAAAACAATTTTTATCTTTTTTAATGTTAATAATAAATGAATCTTTCCTCGAATTTCTACACCACAATAATAAAGGAATCTTTTGTACTTTTTTTTGGGAAAGAGCGGGTATGTATTGGAACACCTTTCCCCTATCTCTTCTCTCTCTAGCTTGTTGTTCCTCTCTCATTTTTGTAGGATTTCAAACCGATGAATGCTTGTAACACCATTGACCACGTTCTACAATACCAGACCTGCTTGAAAATGCACAACCCATAGCTAGAGGGGGCAGAGGGAGGGAAGGGGGCGAAAGATAATGTAGAATTAAACCCTCTACAATGAGGTTGCTTCCACAAAGGTTACATAGGTCTCAAAATACTATAATTCAACTGATAATCCATGCATTCAATTGTCTAAACTAGGATAGGTTCTCCTACGAGACAAGGCATTGTAAAAGCTTAAGGTTTGATAGGATAGGTTGGTGATAAACATTTTCTCGTTCTGGTCTAAGCCTAGCGCACGCAAATAAATGAAGTACAAGTGCTTGTAGGCAAGATACGGCTTCTTCTTGGATTCTCTATTTGTAAAATCTAGGCACGTACAGCACGGTTCGTCTTTCACATGCACATCATATTTTCCCACGTGTGCATCGTTCCCGTGCGATTTGATCTTGAAAACTTCATACTTGTGCTCTAGTCTCTGCACTTCTTCTACCACCGTAGCTTTCATTTTCAAAGCGGCCTTTTTTTTCCCACTTTCTCTGATATCAACGTCTAGTACTTAACTATTATGCCATTTTGCATGCTTGAGCCACCAGCCTTTGTGTTAGTAGTGGACCCATATGGTGGTTCTTTGGAAGTTGCAGTTGTAATAAAGAACCTTGATGCCCCATCGCTACTCAGTGGGGTGGGCATAACTCCTTCTGCATTCTTGCTCTCCACTTGATATCCACCTTTCCATAATGAATATACCTCCTCGTCTGTGATGTTAGTTCCTATAGCTATTAGCCATATCTTGGGTGGTGGATTGGGCTTTGGGTCTATGTTGGTGTCCACAATATAGCAATGAAGCACGTGGTCAGGGCAAAACCACATCCATTGTCTAATAAGACCATTAGGGTGCTTGTGATAGCCTTTAAAAGATGGTACAGGCACACTCTTTGTAGATCCGGCTATGTGTTGCCCATGCCTCTTACTCCCACGAGGTGTTCCATTGCTGGCCTTGAGAGTAAGAGGCTGCCTTAGTGCTTTGCATAATTGTATTTGCCATATCGGTAGTACATGCATCGTAAAGAGAAATCTTGCGTATATATCCTTCCCCTGCAAGCCAACTTCCATGCTTGCTTTCTGCTAGGTTTGTTCTTGGGGTATTACTTCTCTCTATTGTTGTCATGACTGAACCCCAATGTGTATGCGCACCTCCCACTAGCTCAACCAAGAGTCCATGCTAACATATTCCTATCCATCACATGACCATTGCACCACAATTGACATATCAATTGAGCCTCCACTGATGCAACTTCCATGCGCCACTTCTTGCACATTGCTTTGTGCTCTCCTTGAGACGTAACACACACATACTTTATTGTGTGGGCAACCATGCTCTGCTCTCAATGAAATAGGCAAGACCTCTCCCTATCTGTCAAGATGCTATTTTTCCCACCATTGAACACATGTCGAAGAACTGCATTCCAATTAGCCCGAGTTGTGTCTGCCATAAAACCAAAGAAATCTTCCCTTTCACAATCATGGTTTGCCATCACTTCATTAATGCATTCCCAGAACAGACATTAGGCCTCCATATCCTGCTCTTTCATTTCACATGCCACAATTGTTAGAAGATCTTGCATGCTGCGTGAAAACTCTAGTCATTTATGATGTAAAACACTTGACCAACTCTAATTACTTTAATACTCTACATTGGTAATATCCTACCTTGGATCATACACATGACAAGCCATCGTCACCCAATCTAATGTTCGCCGAGTGTGGTCAAATTATATCCACGCATGTCGAAGGTCACCAAAGCCGGTCCGTCGCATTCGATTCATCAAATCCAACCTTGAAGCGGGTCCAATGGTGGACATCTTAAAAACAAAGCACGTCTCACCTGAGGACCCTTGTCCCGGGAACCTGCTTTCATGGAAGAAGTTGTGAGTGCACTCTCGCTTTAGCTTTAGAATTGCATCCAAAGCCCTCCCTCGGAAGGCCCGTGCCAGGCTACAGTGATTGACCTCCAAAACCTAAATATCAAATTGTTCAAATTTCACACTTTACCTATCTAGATTTTAATAACTCTTTTACAAAAACATAATTGCTTAACCAGATTAACCTACCGCTT
Organism: Cibotium barometz; assembly: GCF_041138505.1. Classification (NCBI taxonomy): domain Eukaryota; kingdom Viridiplantae; phylum Streptophyta; class Polypodiopsida; order Cyatheales; family Cibotiaceae; genus Cibotium; species Cibotium barometz. The sequence continues at coordinate 21,307,917 of NC_141099.1, forward strand.
GTCTTCCACCAGTGGTCCCATCTCCTCTGCAATGTTGATGAACTCTTGTTCCTCAATGAAATGGAACCACCTTCTTGCACTAGCATTGCCATTATGATTTCTTTAGCAATGTTGATGAACTCTTGTTCGTCAATGAAATGGAACCACCTTCTTGCACTAGTGTTACCATTATGATTTCTTTAGCCACACACATTTTTACCTTCCTTGCCCTGGCATTGCGATCTACTCCTAGTACCCTGGACACCATCTTCTTTGTCCTATCAATTAGTGCCTTTGATGTGCATGTCTATACATTATGTTGATGGAAACCAATGTGTATCATTAATCGACTCATCGTCTTGTTGGAGGGCATCACTTAATAGATGTAGCAATTGCATGTAGCAATGCACATCGCGGGCACTGAGAAATAATGGCAAAGGAGCTTTCCAGATGCATTGCTACACTCCTTTCTAGTGGTCGGTGCCTTTAGCATGCTTCCAGTAAAATGTGATGTATTTGACACCCAGTGGTTCTTTAAACGCGGGAAAAGTTCATTCACACACTTCAAACTACCTAGGCAATGGCTTCTCCGACATACTCCAGGGAGGGCAATGTTAGAGGTTTGCGGCTTTGACCACCAGTGGGGGGGATCACACTTACACTCCATGGAGTCCATTCATGAACGTGTTCCCATGGTTGGTGAAAACTCAAACGCAATATCACCATTATATTGCCTAGGAATCTCCATGGCCTTGATAACCTCTTTGACATTGAACAAAATCTTTGTTAATGTGTTTCCCTTCTTTATGCTCTAAAGGTATTCCAAAATTCTCTTACCATCTCCTCTTGCAACAACAGTGTGGATGAGCCTACTGCACCGGTTTTGTTGTTATCTTGAAAGGGGCTGCATAAATCCATCACATTAGTCTGAGTTGGAAGTCCTCTGGGTGGGCTATCTAAGATAGCTATTGGTTGTGGGTTTGAGTTAATGGAAGCATCAGTTATTGCAGAGTAATTGGTTGAAAGAGAGTCCTAAAGTATATAGAACTACTCCCCCTCATGAGATTAGAGGTTGCCTCTAGAGGGACATGCAACTCTCAGAACCCAATATTCACTATTGCTTGTAATAGTGAATATTTTGGGGGGAGCTAATTGTTCTTGTAAGAACCTTTGCACTCATGAGAACTCATCCATTGTTGAAACATAGATTCTTCTTAGTAGTAGAAGATGGGAATGTGATTGTACAACTCATTGGTAAAGAGGAACAAAACAGAAGAACACAAGAACAAGAAAGAATGACACAACAGGTACCAAGTACACACGAAATGAATGGTGATTAACACCCTTAAATAAGTTAGCCGTTTTTAATTTGACCATTTTAAAGTAATTATTATTTTTAAAAAAAATATTAATTTCAAAAAATAAAATTCTGTGATATATATATATATATATATATATATATATATATATATATATATATATATATATATATATATATAATTAGCATCCTTACATTCTCTCTCTCTCTCTCTCCCTCTCCTTCGTCTTCTCTCTCTCCCTCTCCCTCTCCCTCCCTTCTCTCTCTCTCTCTCTCTCTCTCCCTCCCTCCTCTCTCTCTTGAGACTTCTTAAAGGATTAAGAAGTCTCAAGACATAATTCCTTGCTCATAAATGACTCATTCTTATTTGATAAATTCTATAGATGGGCCATCTTCCTAAATAATAATATGCATAAAATGACATCAAGTTAAAGCTTAGTAGATGTGCCAATGGAAACTCATAGATATCTTCCTTATCTAGGGAAGCACAAGATAATAAAGATGGAATGCCAACAAGAGGCATGATGTGTTATAATTCCATAAAGAATATAAAGATAAAATACCAAGATGGTAGAAGAGCTAATTGCTTCACTTCTTTACATCAATGACAAGTGAATTGTGAATGGGATCCACAAGCATAATTATATCACTTATCAATTGTCATTGGCATTTCTAGCCTCACTAGTACATCCACCAATAAGTGTGGCACCTTCCAAGAAGGACAAGCCACAAATGGAGATTCTAAATATTCCAAGATGGTGGGAACATCTCTCTCTCTTCTCTCTCTCCCTCTCTCTCCCTCCCTCTCTCTCTCTCTCCTCTCTCCCTCCCTCCCTCCCTCTCTCCCTCCCTCCTCTCTCTCTCCTCTCTCCCCATCCTCCCATCTCCCTTCTCTCTCTCTCTCTCTCTCTCTCTCTCTCTCTCTCTCTCTCTCTCTCTCTCTCTCTCTCTCTCGTGCCCACTTCGCTCTGCGCCCCCCATCTCTCCCTGCCCGCCTGTTCGCTCTCTCTCTCTCTCTCTCTCTCTCTCTCTCTCTCTCTCTCTCTCTGGCCCGCTTCGCTCTGTGCCCCCCATCTCTCTCTCGCTGTTCCCCCTTTTCGCCCCTGCCCGCCTGTTCGCTCTCTCTCTCTCTCTCTCTCTCGTGCGCCTGCTTCGCTCTGCGCCCCCCATCTCTCTCTCTCTCGTGCCCGCTTCGCTCTGCGCCCCCCATCTCTCTCTCGTTGTGCCTCTACCTCCCTTTTCCCACCCACCCTTCCTCAGGCCCCCAAGGCAGCAACATAACTCTCTCTGCTGAATCTCTTCTCTCTTTCCCCTACATGGCTTGAACCCCCCCTCTCTCTCCCTGCTCTGCTGTTGTTTCGCCCTTGTGTCATGGATTAATTTCCAATCCATTGGCATTGGCATTGGCTGTGGGAAGTTTTGCAAAAAGTCATGGCCAAGACCGGGTTTAAAGAGGAGCTCGTGAAAGTGGAGGACAAGCTCGGCACAATTATCAAAGAAAACAAGAAGATGGTCGACTCTTCCATTACCGCAATCATAAACCGCCTCTCCAAACTCAAGAAGGGATTCGACAAAATCCAAGAGCTCGAGTTGAGAACATCCAAGCAAGAGGCTGAGATTTCAGCCTTAAAGGAGGAACTAGTGGAGGCCAAACTGCATGCTAAAAGTCAAGCGGCTGAAATCTCAGCCCTCAAAAAGGAGTTGGAAGCCACTTCAAAAAGCAAGCTTGAGGATGGAGAATTTCAGCCCTCCTTTATTGAAGAGCTGAATACCATCAAGGAACAAATGAGGATCATTCGAGAGGAGGAGGAGCAACATAAAGAGAAGACATCTTCATGGGTGGAGGTGATCACAAATACACAAAAGAAGATGGACGAGGCCGAGAAATGGATCGAGGTCGCCAAGAAAGGGAAAGGTAAAGAATCGCCACCCATCCCCACTCCCACCATCATCAACATGACCCTTGAAGAGGAGCAAAGGAGGAAGACTCGGGCCTTACATGTACGAGTGTCCGGTCTAAAAGACCGTGATGATGCGGAAGGGGAAACCAAGGAGCTCTTCTCTATGATGGGCATTGAAGCCACGCACACAAAGGCATGGAGAGTGGGAAAGAAGAGAGAAGGTAGTGGCGAATCTTCTAAGGAGAGAGCACTTATCATTCGTTTCCCCTCCATGGAAGCGAAGAAGGACTTCTTGAAGAGACGTCCTACACTCAAGAAGACGGGAATATTTCTTGGAGATGACCTCACACTCTCGCAACTTGCCCACATGAAAGAAGTTATGCCCGAGATGTTGAGATATCGAGCTCATCTAGTGAGCCGGTGGATACTGATGACCCGCCTAGGGGATAGGCCCCGCACTTACACCACTGGCATGGTTGGTGAGATCTTGGGTGATATGCGGCCAGTGGGATGACAGGCTGTGTGACAGCCATTCTAGAGACTGGCATAGTTATAGCGCCAGCTCATTTAGTTGGGTTCACACTATAGAGAACCCGTGTATGTATTGGTTGAGTACCTTTCATATTATGTGTACTCTTATCTTGTATATGGTGTGTTGAGTGTTGAGTGAAGAAGAAGATTTTCAGCCTCTCACTTTGTGTGTTCTCTATTAGGGTTTTGTGAGTGTGTGTGTGCTTGCAAGAGCTCAAGCTCTCTTCACCCTTGCATCTTTTCATGGTATCAGAGCCTGGTTCGTGCTAAGGACTGAGCTGCAAGCAAGAGAACCACAGGAAGCGGTACGAGGGTAAGAGCTTCAACTACTATTCCCTATTTGTGTTGGTGACTACACCCTTGTCGGGAGCTCTACGGGAGGCACCGGCAAACGATCTCTGATTGAGGAGCTTTGCGGGAGTAAAGCTATAGGGCAACTATACAGTCCTATTGGACTAATATTTTTTGGTCGAAAACGCGTTTCGGGCGCGTCTGGACCTCCGTTTTTCAGAAAGCGGGCGATTTCGAGCACTGCGGGTAAGTTATCGATTCTCTGTAGAACTCTGTTTTAAGAATTGCAGGAAGACAGATTGACTGTGCAGACACTGTGGGTGCTGCAAAGAGGTCAACAGTTGCCATTGGGGTGTATGTATGCACATTGAGGTCACTGGTTGTGACATTTGAGTGTACTGCAGTACCGCTGCAGAAAATACAGCAGTTTGTGCAGGACAAACCAGAGTGCTGTTTCTGGTAAAATTGTGTGTTTGGCAAGATGTCAAATGATGGGATAACCCAGATTGTGGGGCTGAGAAGCTTGATAAGAATAACTTCCATGCTTGGAGGTTCAGGTTGACGAATTTCCTGATGGGAAAGGGCTATTGGGACTACATAGAAGGTGAGCATGAAGAGGCACCAGAGATACCGGACATAAATTCGACTGCTGTAGATATGAAAGAGTTTAAAGACTGGAACCAAGGAGCCAGGAAAGTTATGTATTGGCTTTCCATTAGTATACAGGACACCATGATTGGGCACATTCAGGATGCCAAGTCCCCCAAGGAGGCGTGGGACACCTTGGTAAAGCTCTATGAAACAAATACTAAGGCACGTAAGATACAGTTGAAGAATGAACTTCATACTGTGGAGAAAAAGAGCATGTCTGTGAATGACTATGGGTATTGTGGAATCCCTTGCATCTATTGGTGTGTCAGTAGATGATGATGACAAGGTGGAAGTCTGTCTACGTGGTCTCGGGCCACAATACAAGGCGTTCAAGACGTCTATTCAGACTCGGGAAAACATTCCCAACTTTACAGATTTGGTGTCTATGCTGATTATAGAAGAGAAGAGCTTGGGTGAAGACCAACAGTCTTCACAAACCAAAAACAGTTCGGAGCAACATGCCTTCTACACAAGTTCAGGAAGAGGACGAGGAAGAGGAGGCCGTGGTGGACGCGGTCAAGGAGGTGGCCGAACAAGTAATCAGAATTATGGCCAGCAGAGCAGCAACAACAACAGTCCCAGAATACACAACAACAACAACAACAACACACAGGTGGAAGAGGCAAATTCAGAGGCAGGGGGAGTCAAAGAGGCCCTGGAAATTGGCAAAGGTAGTATAATTATGCACGTGAATGCTATTATTGTGGTAAGCCTGGACATGTGCAGGCAGAATGTTATAAGAAGCAAGCTGACATGCAAAATGGGAAAGTGCAGCAAAAACAACTATGCATCCTCAAGCAGAAATAATGAGGACAATAAAAAGGTTGTTTGTTATGCAGCATGTCGTGAATGCCATGTCTAAAAATGTTCAAGCAGCACAAAAAGATGATGTGTGGTATGTGGATTCAGGTGCTTCGAACCACATGACAAGTCATGGGGAGTGGTTCAAGGAAATGAAAAACCCGAAAAGACCAGGTTTTGTGGAAACAGGGGATGACACTGCTCATCCAATTGCCCATGTTGGAGATGTGCCATTGTCTATGCAGGATGGCAAAGTGAAGTACCTTGCAGATGTACTTCATGTTCCAAACATAACAAAGAATCTGGTTTCAGTTGGCCAGATGATTGAGCAGGGTTTGCAGGTTAGGTTTAACCCTGATGGTTGTTATGTTGAAGACTTTAAAGATAAGTGCAGGTTGGTTGCAAAAGGCAACAGAGTGGGGAGAATGTTTACGTTGAATGTAGACATGCCTGAGATGAGTGCTGCGATGTTTGCAAATGGTTCAGGAATTGTTGCAGACACAGACATTTGGGATAAAAGGATTGGACATGTGAATGTGCAGAGATTGAAGTCTATGCAGACCAAAGGAATTGTGACAAGGCTGCCAAAATTTAAAGTGGAAGGTATGCAGAAAATATGTGAAGCATGCCAATTTGGGAAGCAAACAAAGCATGTGTTTCCACGTAACAGATATGTGAGCAGAAATGCACTAGATGTTGTGCATTTAGATGTATGGGGTCCTACGAAGACCATATCTATGGGAGGCTGCAGGTATTATGTGACTTTCATTGATGACCACACAAGGAAAGTGTGGGTATATTTCATGAAAGAGAAGAGTGAGGTGTTCACTCACTTTCAGAATTTCAGAGTTTTGGTTGAAAATCAAACAAGGAAATATGTCAAGTGCCTAAGGTCAGATGGAGGGGGAGAATACTTCTCCAACGAGTTCTCTGAATTTTTGAAGAAGAATGGTATTCGGAGACAGTTTACATGCAGATACACTCCGCAGCAAAATGGAGTTGCTGAGCGGAAAAACAGGCACATTGCTGAGATTGCGCGAGCATTGATGGAAGAGAAGAATATGCCGCATAGCTATTGGGCTGAGGCTGTTTCTACAGCAGTATACATCATGAACAGGACTCCAACTGCAGCCATACATGATGTAACTCCAGAGGAGAGGTTTACTGGCAGAAAACCAGATTTGTCTCATCTGAAAGTCTTTGGATGCATTGCATATGTGCATGTGCCAGATGAGCTGAGAACTAAGCTGGATCCGAAAGCTGAAAAATGTGTGTTTATTGGATATTCCCTTGAGCAAAAGGGATACATGTGTTATAACCCTGCTACACGTGAGTTGAGGGTAAGCAGGGATGTTGTCTTTGATGAGATGAGCAGCTGGTATGCTGCTGAAAAAGAAGCTGTTGGGATTGATGTGAGTGGAAGTGTGGTTGCACAGAATGCAGGTCAGCAATCACAGTCTTTGAGTGGACCAGGAGAGTCCTCATCTAGTGGGTCTGTTGATAGACCATGGAGTGGCAGGCTGCGTCATAATACTAGTCCTGCAAATGTGATTAGTACATCACGTAAAGGAAAAGAGAAAGTGGTTGAGCCCCTTGGTATGCCTGACATTTCTGCAGGGCATTCTCATGTTGATGGAGAGTCTAGTGGCTCAGATATGAGCCTTGATGAGGAGCTTGGGATCCCAGCTATGAGAACACCTGGTGTAAAGAAGGCTATGGAAGCCATGAATGAAAAGCTGCGAAGATCTGGGAGAGTGAAAAATCCTGTGTAGAGATTTACCTATGATGGTTATGTGGCACATCACTATGCATATATGGCAAAGGTTGTGCAGGTTGTTGAGCCCACATGCATTGATGAGGCTGTTGGAAATGTGTGTTGGGAGAAAGCTATGGATGAGGAGATGAATGCACTATATGGAAATGAAACTTGGGACTTAGTGCAATTGCCTGAAGGTAAGAAAGCCATTGGATGCAAGTGGGTGTACAAAGTAAAACATAACAGTGATGGAAGCATAAACAGGTACAAGGCTAGATTGGTAGCCAAAGGATATGCGCAGACATATGGTATTGATTATGAGGAAACTTTCAGCCCAGTTGCCAAGATGGCAACAGTGAGAGTTGTGATAGCAGTGGCTACGTCAAAGCAATGGTCTTTACATTAGATGGATGTAAAGAATGCATTCTTGCATGGGGATTTGCAAGAAGAGGTGTATATGTTGCAGCCACCTGGTTATGAGGATGTGGGTCACCCCGAGCATGTTTGCAGGTTGAAGAAAGCCTTGTATGGCTTAAAGCAAGCACCAAGAGCATGGTCTGACAAGATTTCTGAATATCTTGTCACTATTGGCTTTCATGTAGCCAATGCAGATTTCTCGCTATATGTGAGACATGGTGATAGAGGGGTTGTGCTTGTTGTCATCTATGTAGATGACTTGATCATTACGGGGGACCATGATGCAGAGATCTTTGATGTAAAGATCTTGCTTAGATAGAAGTTCGAGATGAAGGATCTGGGGGAGCTCAGATATTTCTTGGGCATTGAGGTGATTAGGTCACCACATGGTATTGGATTACTGCAGAGACAATATGGCTTGGACATGTTGTCCAAGTATGGTATGATAGGCTGTAAGCCTATTTCTGTGCCATTGGATCAGAATGGCAAGTTGAGTGCAGATTCAGGAGAGATCTTGGAGGATCCTACTATGTATAGGCGCATAGTAGGAAGCTTGATCTACATGACGATCACCAGACCAGATTTGAGCTATGCTATTGGGTTGGTGAGTCAGTTTATGCAAGTTCCACGGAAACCGCATTTGGATGCAGTGAGACGCATACTGAGGTATGTGAGATCTACTTTGCATTGTGGACTATTCTATGAGACTGGTAGAGATATGTGTACATGGGTACACAGATGCTGATTGGGCTGGTAGTATCTCAGATAGAAGATCTACCAGTGGATTCATGTTTTCTTTGGGGAGTGCTGCTGTGACTTGGAGCAGCAAGAAACAGCCTACGGTTGCTCTATCCAGTACAGAGGCCGAGTACAGAGGAGCTGCTATGGCAGCATGTGAGGTAGCTTGGTTGAGAAAGCTACTTGCAGATTTGGGTCTATCAGTGGATAGACAAGTCATTTTCTGTGACAACATTAGCAGTACCAAGAACCCAGTCTTTCATGCTCATACGAAGCATATAGAGGTCCACTACCACTTCGTCAGAGAGAAGGTCTTGGCAGGAGACCTTGACCTTGTTTATGTCAGCACACAGAGGATCAGGTAGCTGACATCTTCACCAAAGCATTGGGTACAGAGAAGCTCCACAGATTCAGGGCTTCGCTTGGTGTACATGAGATGGAGTTGAGCTCGAGGGAGAGTGTTGAGATATCGAGCTCATCTAGTGAGGCGGTGGACACTGATGACCCGGCTGGGGGATAGGCCCCACACTTACACCACTGGCATGGTTGGTGAGATCTTGGGTGATATGCGGCCAGTGGGATGACAGGCTGTGTGACAGCCATTCTAGAGACTGGCATAGTTATAGCGCCAGCTCATTTAGAGAACCCGTATATGTATTGGTTGAGTACCTTTCATATTATGTGTACTCTTATCTTGTATATGGTGTGTTGAGTGTTGAGCGAAGAAGAAGATTTTCAGCCTCTCACTTTGTGTGTTCTCTATTAGGGTTTTGTGAGTGTGTGTGTGCTTGCAAGAGCTCAAGCTCTCTTCCCCCTTGCATCTTTTCACGAGATAAGGGCAGCCCGAGAGAAAGGGAAAGTGGCCTTCTATAGAGATGGTAGAGTGGTGATTATGGAGAGGCGCTCTTCATGACGGCGTGAGACCCATGGGACTACACTCAAAGTTGCTACTTGGAATTGTAATGGATCTCTACGCCTTGATGTAGGGGCTTTTGAGGATAGTTTCACTGGGAGGGACATCATCTTCTACTGTGAGATGCATCAGGCTCCTGGACAGTCCATGCCACATGTTAGTGGATACCGATGGGAGACGGCTTGTAGACAGGAGACTCATTCAAAGCATAGAGGACGGGGCTCAGGAGGAGTGGCAGTATTGTTTAGAGAGGAGCTACAGCCACCACTGATACATATAGTCCGCAGAGATGAGCAGGCTAGGTACATGTGGGTTAGACTGAGGGCAGAGACGAGCAGATATCTCTACATTGCTATATGCTATTTTGCTCCTAGTACATCAGTGTATGCATCACCTAGCGGGTAGTCTCCCTTTTCTATTTTGGATGATGACATTTGGGAGTTCTCCAGGGATGGTGACATCATTCTCTTGGGGGACTTCAATGATAGTATTTTATGATACCTCAGAGGAGATGTTGAGGGAGCTTGATGTTAGGGATATGGGCCTATCTAGACTCTCACAAGATGAGGAACATACAGTGTATGGGCGGTATTTGATAGACATGGGGACTGCACATGGATTGGCCATCCTGAATGGCCTATCGGGCGGTTTCACTAGCTTTCCACATCGGCATGGTGCTAGTACAGTGGACTATGTTATGGCTCAGCCCAGTCTCATTCCCTCTTTTCAGGATTTTATGGTAGGCACTAGGCCGGTTGGAATAGCAGTGGATCATGCTATCTTGTCCTTCACTCTCACATTTCAATTCAGCACCGCTCCATTGGGATAGGTCTCCACACACACTCGTTATACCTTTACAAGGGAGACTGACACCGTGTACACGGATGAGATATACAGACGCTTATGTGCCGAGGAGCCGGGACAACCATTAGATGAGCTCACTCAGATATTGATAGAGACGCTTCATGCTGTAGCATCAGAGGCATATCCCCATAGTCAGCCTACACGGAGATGATCTGGGAACATGCCCTAGAACAGTTGGTATGATGAGTGCAGAGAGATGAAGATCAGATTACAGAGAGAGGTGCTCATGGGTGTTACCACTCACAGACAGTCACGGATTACCTTCCAGCACCTAGTGCGACGGAAGAAGAGGGCTTATCTTGCTCAGTTAGAGAGGGATTTGTACCAGTTATTTATGAGTCAGGACTCAGGCGAGGCATGGAGACTATTCCATGAGCATTCACCATCACCAACCATTACCTCCACAGAGATTTGGGGTGAGTATGGAGCATCCCTGTACACAGCACCAGGACAGCCGCCCCTGCCAGACCCATCGGAGCCATGCCCAGAGACATGTGCTTTCTTTACTGCTGAGATGGTAAGGAAAGCTATTGACAGGATGAGGACTGGGAGAGCATATGATCATGATGGTTTGGTAGCAGAGCACTTTATTCATGCCAGAGATATGCTTGCAGAGCTTATTGCTATGATGTTTAATCGAGCCATGTGTGAGGGTTTTCCTGAGACTTGGAATATGTCCACGATTGTGCCTATCTTCAAGTCAGGGGATCCCATGCTTCCTGGGAATTATCGTACCATCATGATTGGTCACACATTGGCTAGATTATATGCATCTATTCTTGAGCAGGAGTTGAGTAGATGGGCAGAGAGAGAGGGCATACGTGCATCAGGGCAGGCAGGGTTCAGGAGAGGTTTCTCCACTCTTGACCATATCTTGACACTCAGAGCTATTATTGAGGAGGGTAGATTATATGGCAAGAGGATTTATTGTTGCTTTGTGGATTTCCACAAAGCTTTTGAAACAGTACCAAGAGCCAGACTAATGCGCAGACTACAGGAGATGGGAGTGCCCAACAGAGCTGATTTGGGGAATCATGCTTTACAGGACAGTTGTGGGGCAGGTACGTACTACTCAGGGTATATCTGAGATGGTTCACTCCACTATTGGGTGAAACAGGGCTGCCCCCTTTCTCCCACCTTATTTGGGATGTATGTGGATGAGGTTTCAGACTATGTAGAGCGGGAGGGTGACAGAGGAGCACAGCTAGCAGGGACATGGATTCTGCTATTATTATATGCTGATGATATTGTGCTGATCTCAGATTCTCCAGAGGGGATGCAGCGTCATTTGGATGCATTGCACACGTTTGCAGAGGATAGTGGATTGTCTGTTAACCTTGGTAAAACCAAGGTGATGGTATTTAACACCACAGCACAGTGGGTTAGGAGGTCAATACCCACCTTTACATATGGTCAGGAGACAGTGGAGTATACAGATGCATATACTTACCTTGGTGTGGTTTTTAGTGGCCCACTATTTTCCTTGAGGAGAGCAGCGGAGACCAGATTGACCAAAGCTTATGCAGCATTGGGGAGACTAGAGAGGATGTGTTCGCAGGTTCAGTTTTAGGAACCTCGAACAAAGCTTTGGCTCTTTGACACTTAGGTCACTTCAGCCATGCTGTATGGAGTGGAGATATGGGGACCCTCAGTGGATCACCACAACCGAGCTGGTAGCACTGATGGATGGAGACGTATGGAGAGGTCCTTGGTTTCTATGATTTCTCAGATGATTAGGGCCAAGGCCTCCGTACCACATGATATTATCCGTGCAGAGATGGCTGCCCCCCCATTGGTAGTAGAGGCACTCACTCGATCAGTCTCCTTTATACATAGCACTTGGGCTCTCCCTAGAGACAGATATGCTCGCTTCCTGGAGTCTTCCACGACAGTTGGTATTACAGGGAGACGGATCATGTTGGTATGCACAGATGACAGCTTGGTTCCAACTGCATGGCTTTAGTATGGACAGAGGCTACCTCCATTTCAGTACTCCCTGGATGCACCCTCCCTCTCTCTCACACGGGCAGAGATTACCAGACTTATTAGGCAGGACTTGACTCAGCTGGACACTAGGAGGACATGGATACAACCGACACACGAGCTTGGTACGAAGATGGCTTTCTATAGAGATCATCTTCTCCAGCTCACGGAGGATGGGTTTGTGATTAGACCCAGCTACATGGATACTCATCTTTCTCATGGGGTAAGGTGTGCTATTGGTCAGATGCGCACATCCTCACACCAGCTAGAGATTGAGACTGGCAGATTCAGAGGAGTACTAGCTGAGGCCAGGATTTGTCAGCTGTGCCAGATGGAGCCAGAGACAGAGTTACATTACATATGTCACTGTCCAGTATATTATGAGATACGAGGCCGTTTTCACTGCCTGTTCAGAGAGGGCTTCGGACCACTTTCTAGAGTCATGAGATACCAGGATCAGAGATGCCTCGGATTGTACTTGCTGGAGCTGCGTAGACATAGAGAGGGTCTCCTGAGAGGGAGGGGATCAGAGAGGGAGAGACACCTACAGAGGCAGATTACAGACTTCTTTCGACCAGAGATTGAGCAGTCAGGCCAGCAGGCATTGCAGCTAGCCCCAGAGTACAGCCGCACCAGAGGGCTATAGAGCTGGGGCGGTCCAGGCGCCCCAAGATGAGAGGCCCATCTCGACACCGACGGAGACTACAACAGAGGATCAGGACCATACTAGCACAGCATGGGAGACGTCCAGTTAGAGTACTCACCATGGAGGACATTGAGGATATCCGCCATTGACCGATGAGAGACATCTTTGGATAGTGATGTGTATGATGCTTACCTTTGTTGCTGGAGTTTTCCTCCCAGATGTTATCCATTAGGAGCTCCTAGTACCGTACTTTTCCTCATAGTTGTTTCAGTTTCAGTTAGTTGTTTAGTTGTTTTTAGCTTTCCTTACACAGACATTGTATCAGATCCACCAATTGTTGTAACCTTTTTGGTCTCATAGGTCATTTTGGCCTTCTAAAGACGTTAATATATCATTTCATTTCTCTCTCTCTCTCTCTCTCTCTCTCTCTCTCTCTCTCTCTCTCTCTCTCTCTCTCTCTCTCTCTCTCTCTCTCTCCACGTGGACATTGCCTTACATGTGGCAGCTGCCACGTGTAATGCCTGAGCTCGGGCATTACATGTGGTCACCTATGTGGACTGCGCAATCCACGGTGGCATGTGCATGCCACGAGGTGTGGATTATCATTGTCTAATGGATTTTTTAGTTGTTGGACAATGTTTTTTGTATCACAATAGCCCTCCTCCTCAACGCGCCCCCCCTCCAAACAGTTCTCACCCTCATGCCCCCCCCCTCAACGTGCCCTCTTCTCTCAAGGTGTCCCCGCCTTTCAAAAAGAACACTTGCCTTCACGTGCCTCCCCATTAATGTGCCCTCTTCTTTCAAGGCCTTTAATTCAATGCGGTCACGTGGCATCTTTCAACGCAAAATGCCTCCTCAGACTCGATTACAATCAAAGGGCTTCACTGGAAATAAAGATGAGATCGTAGTATCGCAAGAAGTGGGCATGTCACAAGTGGCCACATCAAGTGAGGTAACCAACACCTCTTGATTGTAGTTGTCTTTGGGAGCCATTAATCATGTTGCCAGCAGTAGTGCCACGATATCCAATGAAGAAGATTCCGTAAAGGAGAGTAAATGATTGATCGACACATCTCCACGAATTGGGTGGAGGACCACTTGGTCAATAATCATAACCGCCTTCCTAGAGTGCCACTTTGTCGCCTCCTTGTAAACCCAACAATCTGTATGAACAAGGATTCCATTGAGGGGTTAATTAAAATCATGGAAGAGAGCACATACAAGTTGACAATGGTGACATTCATTGTCTTTGAGGGATTCCCTGGCCAAGAGCCCTTTCCATTCGACCATCAAAGGTCACGACATGTCGTTTTGTCAACTGAGTTTGACACAATACGAGGGGGCAGATGGAAGGATGGCAACACATGAGACTGGGAAGATGTTTGTTGTGTTTGAGAGATGGCAACCATCGACTCAAAGGATGGAAAGAATGGGCAAAAACCAATTGTGTTGAAAGAGAGATGGTTCCCAAGGTGATTTGTAGAGTGGTCCAATTCCTTGAGGAGGAGGTGGTATAGTTCTTGTTGGTGTTGTGCATGATAAACAAGTAAGTAGATTGTACATTGTTTTTTTGTGTATCAAATGAACAAACATCTTATATGTCATCATTTACCTTATTTATATGTATGCAAAATTACCAGGGTCAATACCATTCATGTGCCGAACACAACGGCACATGATATGTTTATGATGCAGTGTGTGGGCCTTGCCGATCCATAATTCTCATTGTCAAAGTTCAATGACGTTGATTCATCGAGGACCTAATAGATCAAAGTAGCTGAAACTTCCCATGGCACTCCTCTCACAATTGGTTTTCACGGTATGTACGCACCTCGTTCTCAAACCATAGTAAAGCCATGTTTTGATTTCAAACTATGTTTCTTAAACATAAATGCATTGCAGCCGGAGTTTGATGCCACGTACCAAGCCAAGATCAATGGCTTGCTTGGGTGAGGGAATAGAGAATACCTTTTGAATGTAGAAATGTTCAACAAGAATTACAGAGATGCCTTGAAGGAGATGGAGGCACTATTTACTAAGAGGGGACATGAGCTAGCATAAATTGCCAATCCCGATTATGGAAAAGAGTTTTTCAAGAAAGTGATCTTGTACCAAGGTTGGGGTGAAAAGGCTAGAAAATTCACTACTCCCAAGCTAGTAGAGATCGCTCAAGCACATATTCCAAATGGAGAGTAATATCTCTAACTCCTTCGACACATTAAACATTTTTTATACGTAGGTAGAAACATAACTGTCATGGTTTTTCCGTCCATCCTTTAGTGGTTAATTGGGGACGCCTAATTACCACTATGTTTGAAGCATGGCACTTGGTTGATTCCAAATATTCCATGTGTAGGACATATGAAATTAGGGATATCTGGACTTGTGTTGGATTTATTACTTATGTGCTGTCGTGGACTTGTAGCATGTGTTGCTAACTCGTACTGTGTTTGAATGGACAACCTTGTAGGTTGGTGAGATTGACGGGCCTTGTGCTCGTAAGCCAAAAATGGCTGGGACGTGATGGTGGCAATATGGTGCGAGCTATTACCAGGATGATTCTCATTTTGATATTTTTGTCGTAGTGTCTACTAACAAGATTTTGTATTGTTATTGGGGCTGCCCCATTTTGATGTATTCGGGTGTGGACCTATTGAGCTGCCCACTTTTGTTATATTGGGGGTGAACTTATTTATTTGCACGTGAATTAGCCCTTGGGGTCTTCTTGTAATTATCCTTTAGTGGTTAGATAGGAACACTTTACCTAAGCTTGTGTTAAAAGCAACCCCCATTTTTGTAAAGGGCAAGCCCATGCATAAGTGTGCATCTATTTTTGGCTTATGGGCTATTTTTATTAATAAAGCATAAATACTCAAGAAGTGGAAGGAAGCCGACACTTCTTGAGGGGGGATAGATTGCACCCAATGATTCTCTCTTGTGTTTTTATGCTATGTTATGGTTTTTATGATTATTTATTAATTTTTTGGTTATGGGGTAACTTGATTGAAGTGATGAACTGGACGGTGTGTCTCCCCCCATGATCCTAGTGGTTTCAGTGGTATCAGAGCAAAGGGGGGAGAGGAGGTGAAAAATATTGAGAAAAAATTAAAGGGAGGAAGGCTTGCAAAAGAAAGAGAGAAGGTACGTGCAATTTTTTGGTTTTTGTGAAAGAAGAAGAATTCAGAAAAAAATTCAAGAGGTTTGGAGGTTTGGTTGAAGTTCTTTTTCAAGGTCACATCAAGCATATAACCAAGGGATAAAAACTTTACCCAAAGCCTTGGTTAAAGCATAATACTAAGCTTAAGACAAAGCTTAAACAAATTCCCGCCTGTCAGGCCACCCTGAAATTCACGAAAAGGGTGCTTCTTGCTTGGGAAATTGGTTCTCAATTTTGCAATCTATTCGAAGATCTGTTCCGTTAGATGCATTTGGCGTGTTCTCTTGCATAAATCTTGTACCTTGTCTGAGGGGTTTTATGGAAGATCCAAGGATTTGAATTTGCAACGGTGGAGGAAGCTTTGCAAAAATGAAGGGTGGAGAAAAATTACATCTTTGCTTTACTCAAAAAGTCTAAAAAGATAAGAGGAGATTCATACGCAAAGCTTCTTCAAGCCAAAACTTCATCAAAATCAGCCCGAATTCGTCCAAATTTGGCCTGGCTTCGAACTGGAAATATTTTCAATTTCTTATTCTGATTCGGCTCAAAAAATTATAGCAATTTAAAGTTGCAAGATTTTTGAATTTGATTGTTCTATGCCTTCCCAAAGCTTAAATTCACTCTCGATTCTCAACATTTTTCCTACCGAACGACCTTCTGACGCTTTCAGGCTACTTCAAGCACTTTGGTGATTGCATTGGTGGATGGCCACACCGCTCTTCTAATTGCCACGGGATTTAAGATCTTCAAAATTATTACCACGAGCGAAAAATCATATAAGTATTTTTAAATTTTTTACTATCTTTTATTTTTCATGTGGCTGATTTACTTGCACTTCCGTCTATTCAAGAGAAACTCACAGCTTTGCAAGGACAATTGGTCAATGAACACACTCATAGACTTGCATTAGAAGACCAATTGAAATCACGTAAAAGGCATAAGCATGACATTGAAGGCGATAATGATGAGGATTCTATTCTTCGAACCGTGAAAGTAACTTTAGATGCTCAAACGGCTCGGAAAGAATCTCGCATTAGTCGCAAGGCTTTTTCTTTTCAAAATTTTGATGGAAAGAAGGACGCACGCACTCTTTTGGCTTAGCTTAGCCAATTCGATGACTATTTTCAGGAGAGAAATTTTTTGAGAAAGACAAGGTCAAGTGTGCTGCGAATCATTTGATCAGAATGCTGCTTTATGGTGGAATGCTACCAAGAATGGGTGACATAAACCTCATACTTGGGAGGATTTTTAGCATGAAATTAAGAGACATTTTCTACCTCCTCAGTACAAGGCCAAAGCCCAACAGCATTGGGACACTCTTAGACAATTGAAAGGAGAGGATGTCCAAACCTACATTGAAAAATTTTGGAATACTCTCATTCAAATGCAATCTATAGAAAAAGTACATGAAAAGCATCTTAAAAGGAAGTTCATATCAGGGTTGGATCCAAAGATTAGAGCGGAGGTTAATATGTTTCGTCCTCACACTCTTGCCTCTGCTAAATCTCTTGCTCTAAATTGTGAAAAGAAAAATGGTGTGCCCCGGTTCCAGCAGGAGAATCATACTTCTAAATTCTCCAAAGATTCGACATCTTCTAGTGGTTTTGACAAGTGTTCTTCATTCAAACAATCTTTTAACAAGGGCCAAGATCAAAGAAGCCAGCAATTCAACAACAACAAACAAAGCAAACATTGGCAAGAATAGTAATGGAGCGAGTGGAGAACCAAAGAAGACAGATGTCCCAAATTCATTGACTCGAGATGAAAAAGCAAGCAATGTCCGATGTTACACTTGCCATCAGAGGGGACACTATGCTAATAAGTGTCCAAATGAAAACAACAACAACGAGAAGAAGAAGCCAATTGTATGACTTAACATGGTGGATGGAGATGAAGACACTGGCAATGGAGACGATGATGATGCTTACAACGACGACTACGAGCCAGAGTCTGATGGTAACGAGTTCAATGGTAAATCTGATCAAGAAGGTACTTCTAACCTTGATCCTCATTCTTTTTCACCACATAATTTACTTAAAATGAAGGGAAAAATTTAAAGATAAGGAAATCACAATCTTTGCATGATTATAGTAGTACACACAATTTTATTTCTGAACGTCTTGCACATGCTCTTCATCTTGACATGATTCCTTCTCGTTTTAAAGTAAAGGCTGCTTTTCAAAACCAAAAGTATAATTGCACTAAGAAAGTGAAGAATCTTGCTTTTTCTATTGCACAATTTTCAGATCAACGTACTATCTTAGTAGCACCTTTGCATGGTATTGACATGATTTTGGGAATGCCTTTTTCGACATGAAATTCTCTGATTGTTTTCTCAGTGAGTTACCTCTTGGACTCCCTAGATCACATCTTGAAGGTCATCACATAGACATTATTCCTGGTAGTGCACCGCCTTGTAGAGCACTTTATAGAGTTAACCCTCTTGATGAGCAAAGAGAAATTCAGACTCAAATCGAGGAATTGCTTTCTCGTGGACTTATTAGACTAAGTAGTTCAACATATGGAGCACCAGTCCTTCTTGTAAAAAAGGCATCCATGTTGATCCCAAGAAAATAGAAACTATTGCAACATGGCCACGTCCCAAGAATCTTCATGAACTATGATCTTTTCTAGGGTTGTGTAGCTATTATCACAAATTTGTACGTAATTTTGCATATAAGGCTCACTATCTCACTGAACTTCTCAAGAAAACCAAATCCTATGAATGGCCAAACTTCAAGAGAAATCTTTTCTTGCATTAAAATATGCACTCTCATGCACCTATGTTACAATTACTTGATTTTTCACGTCCTTTCTTTGTGGTTGTATAACTGATGCTAGTGGGCATTCGTGCTGTATTAATGAAAGATGGTTATCCTATTGCTTTTGAGAGTAGGAAATTTTGTCCTGCTGAAAGTAAGTATAGCACCTAAGGAGTTGTATGTTGTAGTCCATGCATTGAAAATTTGGAAACATTATTTGATGGGCTCAAAATTTCTTATAAAAATTGATTAGCAGAGTATCAAACACTTGCTTTCTCAACCACTTATTTCGGATAGACATATTAAATGGGCAGCTTTTATTCAAAGTTTTCAGCCTATTATTCAATACCAACTTGGTAAAGAAAATGTAGTTTGACGCTTTGAGTAGAAGACCTTCCATTCAAAATATTTCTGTGAGACTGAGAATACATATTTTGACTCTATGCATGAGACATATGACCAAGACCCTGACTTTAGTGATATTTGGTCTAGATTGAGAGAAAATCATTGGACTCCTTTTGCTAAGTATTCCTATGATGATGGATATCTTTTCTTCCAGAAAAGATTATGCATCACTCGACCTTTTAGATATTCTATTTTAGAGGAATTACATCAGCCACCTTATGCAGGGCATCTAGGTGTTTCATCTACATTCCAGACTATTTCTAATGACTTTTATTAGCCTAAAATGAAAAATGATGTAGCTAAATTTGTGTCTGAATGTGATGTTTGTCAAAAAGTGAAAAGTTATAAGGGTAAGAAACTTGGTTTATTCATGCCACTTCCTATTCCTAACGCTCCTTTTGGGAACAGATTTCTATGGATTTTATAACTGGTTTTCCATTGACTACGAACCATAATGATATAATTTGGACCATTGTTGATAGGCTTAGCAAACAAGCATATTTCCTTCCTTGTAAAAGACTCGAACTGCACATCAAGCTGCACAGTTGTTTGTTAAACACATTTTCACACATCATGCTTTACTACAAGTGATTGTTTCTGATAGAGATTCTAAGTTTTGCAGTGATTTTTAGACTACATTGTTTGATAATCTAGGCACTAATTTGGATTTTTCCACTACATTTCATCCTGAATCTAATGGTCAAACAGAAGTGACAAATAGCACAATATTGGATTTACTTCGTGCATATGTTTCATCACAACCTAAACAATGGGATAAGTATATCCATATTTTGCAATTTGCATATAACAACACACCGCATTTATCCACTGGAAAAGCACCTTTTGCAATTGTGTATGGAAAAGTTTTACCTACTCCTATCACTCGTTTATCACACACTATTGAAGCTGCAGATTAATTCACCATTGATTTCACTTCCATTCATAATCATGTTCATAAAGCTATTTCTAATACACAAGAGAAATACACTAAACGTCTTAAAAGTGTTAAGACTAACCCTGTTGTTAAGTTAGCTCCTCGTTTTTATGCTCCTTTTTAAATTACTCATAAGATTAATGATCTAGCATATAGGCTTTCACTTCCTTCTCATTGGAGAATTCATAATTATTTTCATATTAGTCTTTTGAGACCTTATAGGGGACATATTCCTTCACATCATGTATATGAGGAAGCACCTAGTCTTGTTGACCAAGTAGAAGAACTTGAACGTGAGGCTATTATTAACCCATGAGACCACTACTACTCGCACAGGTACTGTATATAATAGATATCTTTTGACCTTCAAAAATCATCCTCGCCCCCACGAAAATGCTTAATGGATGCCTAAGCAGTTTTTTCACAACTATCCCGACATCAGCCAATCTTACTTTCAAACACGGGCCCATTCATATGATGCAACTGAGGACATTGCTATCCCGGGCAGGAGGGATGTCACGGTTGTCCGTCCATCCTTCTGTGGTTAATTGGGGATGCCTAATTACCACTATGTTTGAAGCATGGCACTTGGGTGATTCCGAATATTCCATGTGTAGGACATATGAAATTAGGGATAGCTGGAACTAAGTGTTGGATTTATTACTTATGTGCTGTCATGGACTTGTAGCATGTGTTGCTAACTCGTAGTGTGTTTAAATGGACAACCTTGTAGGTTGGTAAGATTGACGAGCCTTGTGCTCGTAAGCTGAAAATGGCTGGGATGTGATGGCAGCGATATGATGCAAGCTATTACCGGGATGGTTCTCATTTTGATATTTTTACCGTAGTGTCTACTACGAGATTTTGTATTATTATTGGTCGCCCCATTTTAATGTATTTGGGCGTGGACCTATTGAGCTGCCCACTTTTGTTATATTGGGCGTGGACTATGAATTAGCCCTTGGGGTTCTTTTTGTAATTATCCTTTAGTGGTTAGATAGGAACACTTTACCTAAGCTTGTGTTCAAAGCAACCCCAATTTTTGTAAAGGGCAAGCCCATGCATAAGTGTGCATCTGTTTTTGGCTTATGGGCTATTTTTATTAATAAAGCATAAATACTCAAGAAGTGGAAGAAAGCCGACACTTCTTGAGGGGGGATAGATTGCACCCAATGATTCTCTCGTGTTTTTATGCTATGTTATGCTTTTTATAATTATTTATTAATTTTTTGGTTATGGTAATTTGATTGAAGTGATGAACTAGTTGGTATTTGGTTGGACGGTGTTTCTCCCCATGATCCTAGTGGTTTCAATAACATTCACATTGCAAGAAATGTAGGCTCCTTGAAATATTGCCGCGGGTGGGGAGTTTGCTATATGAGGGGCACCCAGATCCCGCCACATCCAACAGAGCGTTCTTTGTGTGGATCCATCTTCATGTGTACTGGTTCCAATTGACCGAGTACACGCTACAATTATATGCTAGTTGGAGATGGGCTCACCCCCGTTAGCATGCATGAGACAGCCACAGTGGAATCTAGGGTAGGTATCATGGATGCCCTCAAATCTTATAGGAAGACTCACTTTGAGAAGGCGTTCATGAGGTGGAAAGAGCAAATGTGTGCCACCTTGGATCCTAACCAGCAACCACACACGTCCTGCATGGCACGACACCTCTTGTACAGGTATGTAGTAGCATGCCACAATACTATTATTTTTATTTTATCGCATTACATGGTGGAGATGTTGTTATTGTTATTATATTAGTTTCTTAGAGAATTTTAATGTGTGGTGGAGAAGTAGTGTGTGTGATTTGAGTATATATTCCAGAGCACCCTTCAAACACATGGGCGGTAGTGTAAGATGATAGAGGAGACAAGATTGTACCTCGAGGAGTGGATCGACAAGCTTTGGGGCAAGGACACTTAGATACTGTGCCCATGGTGGATGTCTAGACTACCTACAGGAGGAGTTTCCTGCAGAGGAGGCTGAGCAGTTTCAGAGTATGTTTCATTGTGTACGATAGAACATTTGTCTGAACTATATGAAGCTTATTTTTTGGGAGTTTAAAGTTCCTAGGTTGGTTGAATGCAGGAGCAAAGAAGGGCAAGAATCTTGGCACTAAGTAGCAATCATCCCGAGAAGAAAAAGGGCAAGAAATCAACAAACGAGGAGCCTCTATCATCCATGACCGTGATAGCCAAACGCCCCAAAAGGCAAGAAATCAACAAATCAGGAGCCTCCATCATCCATGACTGTGACAGCCAACACCCCAAAAAAGGTCACGGCCATAGTGGAAAGGGGGGATGACATTGATGAGGGTGCTGAGGATCGCCACCTCTGTCTTGCACTTTTGGGAAAGTGAAAACACAGGTATGATCTCTCTTGTGCTAGTGACTCTCTCCATTTGTCGTCATTATAGTGTTTGCAGTCCACTTATATGCTTTGTTGTTCTAGGAATCTTACAGTATTACAACGATTCATGGGATCTGGAGAAGCATGGACGCCTTCGATAGCCTTGGAGGCCTACGCTTGGTGTGGGCCAATTTTCCAACAAATATCTCTCTCTACAAGGATGAGGTTGTGGTTCCTTGATGGAATGTTTTTAGGAAGGGACGCCTTCGATAGCCTTGGAGGCTTACGCTTGGTGTGGGCTGATTTTCCAACAAATCTCTCTCTTTAAAAAAGGACGAGGTTGTGGTTCCTTGATGGAATGCTTTTAGGGAGGTACTTGTTGAGCCGGCTTATGTGCTTGCTGCTGCTGCAGAGTTCCTACAAGCCAATGGCACTGTGGTGTGCACTCTACATGTGGAGACCTGGGGATTGCTGTGCGAGAGGCAGGAACTTGGAACTTCACATTGTGAAGGACTTTGTTCTTGTGCTTCCCTGAAAGGTCCCTGTCCAGCGGAAGTAGCACTTCTTGCGCGGGGCAGGGTCCCTCACTCGGGGCCTCGCCCACGTATATCCGGACAAGAGACTAATCCCTCGGTTCTTCCAAAACCGAACCCGAAAAAACTTCCCTCGCCTGGAAAGCACAGGTGATTCCTCCAGGATATTTTTACTCTAACGTAGTCAAGAGCCTTAACTACCTGAACTGATCTGACCGAACCCGTAACTCCTATAGTCAGATCAAGGAAAAGACTTGCACTTGGATCATAGAGAGACCAACGCTTTTTTTTCTCATTGAGAGGCACAGCTGTTGATTCTTTTCCATAGAATAATTTTTATCCGGGATTTGCTTCATCTATCGTACTATAACAAAATTGAGTCTCATTTTAGGGATCCATCAGTCCAGCCTAACCCCATCCCGTGGGTTAGCCAACTGCCCAACCACTGTAGTGATGGGATCCCTTTAAGAATTTGGTTAGGTTTTGTCCCGGGTACTAGGGAAAAGAGTTCCCAGGCCTCCTAGCCGGATATTCATGCAATTTTAACGCCAGTAACACCACTTACACACCCAATATGAAATTGCCTTTTTCACAAATTCAACTGTCTTTAAAACAATCTTTTAATGAAACTATAGTATCACTGATCATAAACCTCCAAAATATTCGGTTGAATCCTAATTTCTAATTTTTCCTTCATTGGTGTACCTATGGCATCATTGGCAACCAGAATGCTCACCACCTGTCCACTCCGGGACCTTTTCGATAGTTCTTAGCTCATAGTACCCGGTAATATTTTCACTTATAAAAATCAAAATGGAATCTCCATTGAAGATCAGCAAGATCAACCAACAGATCCATATAAAAGATCCATGGACTCATCCGTTGAGGACCAACAAGGTCAATCAACCAGATCCATGCCCGAATTCAGAAAACAACTCTTACTCCTTGTTTCAATATCTTCCACGATGCACGTGTGGGTGTCTTCGGCGACCCCCCAGAGCCCGAGCACCATATGGTTAGCACCCTCTAGGATCCTTCGCAGGTCACCTAACGCTTCACTCATAGGCCGCTTCCTTGGTCCCTCATCCACCGTACCAGAAGCTCATCATTTAAATCAAACCAAGGCTAGTCAAGACCTCGGCCGACCTTGCTACGCGAGACGTCCTCCATTGACTCTCCGTCTCACAGCTGTTGCAACTTTATCAGTTAGGTCTCCATGTCCTTATTCACAAGACGATCAAAATGCTTCCCCAGCATTCTTGACATAAAACAGTCATTTAAAAACAGGTCATAAATACAGTTTCTATAATGAACTCTCGTCTTTCCACATTGTTCCACATCAATCTACATTATTTAATCCACATCCATTTCATATGTATTCCCATTCTCATCCAATCACATCATTTTCATCTCATCACATCTCATCCAATCACATCATTTTCATCTCATCACATCTTTCCTGATTTATCCTCATCAGATCTAATCCACTCACATCTACCCATATCCACATCTCAGCACATCACATTCATTCACATCTCATCCATTCATATCTACCCGGATCCACATCACATCACATCCATTTCACCTCGCATCTCATTCATTCACATCCATTTCACCTCGCATCTCATTCATTCACATCTATCCCGTTTCACATCACATTCATTCACATCACATATCATCCATTCACATCTATCCCAATTTACATCACATCCATTTCACATCACATCTCATTCATTCACATCCTGATTCACATCACATCACATCTCATCCATTCACATCCCATATCATTCATTCACATCTCGATTCACATGACATCACATCTCATTCATTCACATCCGATTCACATCACATCACATCCATTTATATCCATCACATCCATTCTCATCACCATCCCATCACATACATTCTATCCACATAACATCACATCACATCTATCCACATCATATCTCATTCATACACATCATCTCATCTCATTCATCCACATCCATCAAATTGTTCACATGTACAACTACCCACATCTATCTATACATTCATGTCTATCACTTCACATCCACATATATTCATGTCACATCACATCTCTTTACATCACACCACATTCTTTCACATACACATACACATCCACATCCATTATTTCACATACATCCACATCCATTCTTCACATACATATTTACATCCATTTTCATCACATACACATCCACATCCATTCTTTCACATACATCCCATCCATTCTTTCACATACACATTCACATCCATTCTTCACATACACATTCACATCCATTTTCATCACATTACATCTCATCCATTCATTCACATCTATCTGATTCACATGACATCTCATCACATCTATTCACATCACATCTCCATTTTGGTGTAAGACAGTCCTTTAAGAAAACAGGGTTTCTTAGCAAGTTTTCAGTTTGATTTTCTTTTGAATATAAGAGTATTTCTTGAATCAGTATCCCCAAAACTCCTTGATCGAAATTCTGAATTTCATACCAGAATTCCTCGAATTCTATAACCTTGATCCACAAATCAATTTGAAGGGTATCAAACTTAGTTTCAGATTTGGCAGGAGTTTTGAGTGTATTTTTCTAAATTGATCACACCTTCTTTCCTCGAAACTGACGAAAGAGTTTGGTCTTGGTCACATAGTCTGATTCAAGGTCCGAGTCGGATAAGATTTTTCCTGAACTATCTTTCTCGAAAAGGTTTGATAATTCAGTTACTATTTTATTGAATTTCTTTCTTTGAATATTCACTTAACTGATTTCTAAATTAGTTACAAATTCCAATGAGGAATAAATTAATCATTTATCTGAATATTTTGATCTCGATAGATTTCCTGAATTTTCTTTTTACAATCCGTGTGAATATAAAACAATAAGAATTTCTCTCTTAGAGTATTTAATTATTCATTTATCAAATACTCATAGAATTTAAACATAGAATTTAAGAGAATTCTAATAAAATTCTTTATGCATCTATTTATGCATAAAAATCAACTTTAATGGGAATAACACTTTTATTAAAAATCTTTTTATGCATCTATTTATGCATAAAATCAAATTTAATAGGAATAACACTTTTAAAATAAAAAGAATTTCTTTATGCATAAAAATTAATTTTTATAAAAATAACACTTTTATAATTAAAAAAAATCCTTAATGCATCTTTCTATGCATAAAAATCAAATTTAATAAGAATAACACTTTTATAATTAAAAAATTTCCTTTATGCATCTTTCTATGCATAAAAATTAATTTTAATTAGAATAACACTTTTGCAATAAAATTTTTTCCTTTATGCATCTTTCTATGCATAAAAATCAAATTTAATAAGAATAACACTTTTATAATATAAAAAATTCCTTTATGCATCTTTCTATGCATAAAAATTAAATTTAATGAGAATAACACTTTTGTAATGAAAAATTCCTTTATGCATCTTTCTATGCATAAAAATCAAATTTAATGAGAATAACACTTTTGTAATTAAAAAATTTCCTTTATGCATCTTTCTATGCATAAAAATCAAATTTAATGAGAATAACACTTTTGTAATAAAAAAATTTCTTTATGCATCTTTCTATGCATAAAAATCAAATTTAATAATTAATATTAGTGATATCCATGCATATTCATAGGTGAATATGTACATGGAGTAATTAGAATATTTCTTTTAGATGCAAAAATGGTGGGAATTACTCTTTTGGAATTACATAAAAACAAACTTTCTTTTTCACAAAATTATGGAAAATTTTGCCATAACCTCCTTTGTATGGCTGACCATTTTTCACTTTTATCATTCTTTATTTAACTTAAATTAAGCCAAATTAGATTTATAGAACTCTAATCTACATAATTTTCTGAATTCAAGAGAGTAAACAATAAGAAGAGTTTAATTAATCTCTTAGTTAATCTTTCTAGGATTGAGAAAGGTTGGAATGTAAAGAAGAGAAGGGGGTGGCCTTTTTTATCAAAGGCATAGCATTTGAATTTAATTCAACATTAGCAAAACATAAAAATCAAGAAAACCATAGACTTTTCATTAAAATTTATAAATAAAGTAAGAAAATTAGTTTACATGGGGCTTGTAAGCTCTCCTTTGGCTTGAGGGATTGAGGGTTCTACTCTTGTTTGAAGCAAGAGTGGCCACCAATTCACTTTGGAGAGGATTAGGCCAAAAACAATTGAATTATTAAAAAATTCAATGTAGATGGCTCAGGATATAGGAGTAGAGTAACAGTGCATAAACACCATTAAGCTTTTACAAAGGAGGAGGCTTCTATTTATAGGAAAAAGTGAGCCTCTAACCAAGCAAACTGATTCTAGAATTTTCCAGATCAGTTTGGTCAATTTTTGACCATTTTTGGGTCAGTTCAGCTTACTTTTTGGATCTAGTTTTGAAATAGGAGAGAGGAGAGATGAAAATATCTCATTTTATTGATTAAAAATTGGGGATAATGATGAGAAAAAGGTGCCTACTTCATGAGGAGAGATCCCCACACTGAGATGTCAAAATTTAGTTTTTTTAATTGTTTTCTTTGGTCCTTAGTCCACTCTTCATCTTGTGTGAGTATTTACTCATTTTTGGGGGTTTTTCTTTTATTCTTCAATTTATCTCCTCCCTACATTTGGATTAATCTTATTTGTCCATAGGAACCTTAATTGGACCATAATCCAAAATTTTTTAAAAATCTGGACCCTTAGGCTAAGGTCCTTTATACCTATTTTCAATTAATTCCAATTGCACATTGAAAAGTTTTTTTTGAATTTCTATTTCAGGGGAAACCATTTTAGACATTAGAAGGATTTTTATATCCAAAAATATCTCAATTTTGAATTACCTCCCTCTAGACATTTTCTCTCCCCAGGCCAAAACAAGGTAAAACAGGATCTTTCTTTTATTTCAGAGAGGGGAATAATTTTAAGATCAGAAGGGAAGGTTCTTACACCTGTACACCTCAAAAGCTGGAGGGAGGAATCTTACATTCCCGACGATACTTGTATGTCATGTTAAAAGATGGCCAAGGAGAGGTGAGTGAAGGAGTGAGTGGTTTTTATTAGAGTGAAGCTCAATGATTTTCTTAGCGTACTTACTAGTGTGTGTACGTAGGTTACTGTTTTGGTCATCACCATCTTCATGCACCTCGGTGAGAGTACATCCAGTCATGCAAAGTATGACAGGCAAGGAGGCGAGGTAGCTGCAAATTGTTCAAGTTTCAAGGTGGATGATGATATCTTTTTGGAGCCAAAACCGCAAGAGGGAACCTCGCCATACTTGGATGCGGCTGGGAATCCCATCCAAGATGTTGAGCATAGCGAGCCTTCTGCAAGGTAATTACAACACTCACTTCATTACAACTCGATTTGAGTAGTGTAATCGTTATATAGTCATTGTCTTCTATATTATCGTCCATTTATATATATGCCAATTGTGAGCTTGTACTATGGTAGGTGGTTACTTAGGATGTTCACCGATCACGGGGATACGCAGTCCTAGATTGCTTTGCTAGTACTAGGACCATGGCTAGAGCATGCAGGATATTGCAATGACATTGCATTAGCATGGAGAGTGACGAGGTGTGTCTTAGTTCGTGTCTAATACCACTTATGTACATTCACAATGATTTGGGTCAACAATTTTTTAGGGGTGAGGTCAATGAGTATGCTCGATGAGAGCAGTAGAGGGACTTGCGGGCATTGCCTCCACATGTTCCTCACCCATATCCTCTACCTACCTCAGTACCCATGAGCCCAGCATAGTTAAGTGCCTCGTCATGGCCACCTGGTGTTCCAAGGGAGCCCTAATATCAACATGTCATGCCATAGATATCCCCAATGGGTTCTTTTACAATGCCCTCATCATGGGCACCACGTCTCGAACTTGTGAGGCCGCTATTGCCACCCGCACTTGCACCATTTGGTAGAGATCCCTACCCCATACCACCTTCCTTCTTCTACCAGCACTTGTGGCATCCGTATCATGTATTTCACTTGCTTGTAATGAAAGAAATATATTATTTTTGACATTATTGTTGTACACTCAAATTATGTCAATGATGGCACTGTTTTTAGCTTCTTTGTGACTGTTTAGGTAATTAAATTGCCAATTGAGAAAGATGGAGCAAGATGGATAGAGATCTCAAGCACAAGAGAGTGTGTGTGAAAGAGAGTTTGAGTGAGACCTTAAAATAATTACATTTGTGCTTAAAGTAGTTATTTTTATGCTTAAAATAGTAATTTTTATTTTTGAGAAGTTATAAATACAGTAGAGATTGCCATGTTCCAATACTCTTCTTCTAGGCACACATCCTACCCCACCTTCCCCTTATATCTTCATATTGCAATAGGCTCTTTGTAAACTCTTTTATCATGGCTTCATTCAGTAATCCCTCTAATAGTACTACACTTTCAAGCATCTTAAGTAAAGCTCTTCAATCTTTCATGCACCTTAAAGAAAAGGAACCTAGATCGGATGCCCTTATGGAAGCATGGACAACTGCAAGAGCTCTACAAGAAGCTCACAACAGAGAAAGTAGTAGACCTTGCAAACAAGAACATGCTAGAGGTGAAAGCAACAAAATAGCCATTGGGATATGGAGATCTTTTCGCATCATTGAAGAGGCAAAGGAGGCTGCTCTTGGATCTGAAGTTGCCACCTTCATTGCAAATTTAGGGTAGACGGAGAAGGCCAAGATGATAGTTGAGGCCCAAAATGCTTTCATATATTGTTGCATGTGTTCAACATAGTCGTCTCATCGTTTCGTAGGTGTTTGTTGTAATATGGTACAATATTGCTATTTTTCTTTGAAATATAATGGAAGTTGCATCTCTCTACGGTGTCTTTGTGAAGAAGTAGCAAATGGTAGTGGCCCATGGAAGTAAAGAACAATGTGTACACCCTTGCTTTCATGTATTATTGTGTGTGTTCAATATCTTGACCAGAGTTTGCCATGTAATGCTGTGATTTGTAAATTTTCTTTCAAATATAATGCAAGTTTTAGATTATAATATGGTGTCTTTGTAAATGAGTTGCAATGATAGTGACCCATAGAAGTAAAGAACATTGTCTACACACATGCTTTCATGTATTTTTGCGTGTATTCAAGTACTCGTAGGTGTTTGTCATGTAATGCTGTGGTCTTGTAAATTTGCTTTGGAATATAATGGAAGTTTTAGATCATAATATGGCATTGTTAAGGCTCACCCTAACCCTCCTTGAAACAAATCCAAAAAGAGATTACCTGGTGAACCGCAACTATCATGAGGATCTTTCCAATGGCCGAGCTTATAACCCTTGAGGTCTCCAAGCTCTACAACTCCTTGAGAAGCAATTCCACCGCGTCTCCCATGAGTGTTGTCACACCGCCGCGTTGCACTATGGGTCCTCGTCCCTCCTCTCACCTCACTTCACTCACACACACTCACTAGCATGCATGAGGGAGAGAGATTAGCAAAAGGATAAGCAAGAGCAAGACTCACTTCACTCACACACACTCACTAGCATGCATGAGGGAGAGAGATTAGCAAAAGGATAAGCAAGAGCAAGACTCACATGGCCATAAGTCTTCACACTCACTTAAACTATGGCCGGCCGGGCACTTTAGGCTCATTAGAGGCCTAATGCTATTACAATAACTACTCTCATAATATATCCATGAAGTACATCACTTAGGACTTCATCCTAACTAGCTACCACATGCTCTTGAAGCGGGAATTGCCATAAATACTCCGTCACACCATTACGGGCGCCCATCCAACTTGTAGCTTTGGACACTATTGCTTTATATCTTGAATGTATAACCCTTTGGTGTATCTACCATGACTCCTTGATGTAAGAGATAATGGCGGTAGCTCTTGTTAATCCTAGAATTGGATTAACATTCCCCCCTTCCTGATGATGTGACGATCGTGTCCTCATTGATCCACGTTGAAGACCTTTGTGTGGGGAGAATGATCAAGCTTTGTCGATGGCTTTGATGTTGAATGACGTTCAATGGTCTTTGTTCCGCCGGAAGGAATAAGAAAAGATAGTTAATGAATGAAGAGGTTAGTGGTGTATTGGGAATTTCTAACGGGGTGGGGGGGTTTTGCGAATGATTGCATTTTTATACTTGGTGAGTTTTTTTGGCTCACTTTGTTTTTGGCAATCATCGGTAAGGTTACATGTGATTTTGGTAGTGGGGACACTAAGAGATGTTAATAATGGGAGAGAAGAGAGAGAAGGATCCGGAGGAACATAGACTTAATCCATCAGAATGAGATGGTGATTCTCAGTTCCTCATTTGATTCATTGAAGCGTCATTCATCATTTGAAGTAATTGGCTTGTGATTATGTCCCTTTGTGTGGCAGGATTCTTGTCAAATGTTGTTGAGTGTAGGACCTGATCCTGTCTTCTTCTGCCCATGTGCTTTTTATGTTTTTATGTATGATTAAGTGCTCCTAGAAGGAGATTTTCATGAAGTACAAAAATTGAGTCATATAGACTCTTATTGAATTGCTTTGTGTTGAAGTAGCCACTTGTTGGTGAGGATTGAAAGAATTACGTGGACTTGCGAGGCTAATATAGAGATCTTTAGGGATTGAAAATCATTGAGTTGTGAAGATTGTGGCGTCGTTTAGAGAGGTTTGTAATTTGAAGGAAAATTCCACGCGATGGGTTGTACCATTGACCAGGCTTTCGCCCACCATGGCCCCCAAATCCAGAGATATACTTGGAAGTTGTCGATGGTGAGGCTTTGGTGTCCAGTGCATGAGTATGGATATGTACCCATGGAGCAGCTGCTATATTAATTTAGCCAAAAGAATAGTAAGCAATAAGCTTAACAAATATATAGTGGCTATTATGTGATATGGCTTAATCCGTGATGAGGCTTAAATGTGAAAGTGCAGGTTCTTAACCTGTGAGATGGAACTCTGTGAATTGTAATTCCGTGAATTTGCAGATTTTGACCCTCTTTTTTTTTATTTTTTTAAATGGGTCATCTAGGTCATGATTTGCAAACAACAATGATTGTTTGCTTGAACATACAAGCTCTTGTGTGAGAGTGGTTGAGTGATTTGTGCTATTGCTTGGGCCTCCATTTTTATTGAACTTTAGGTGAAGTTGTTGGGGTTGAAGTCGATGGTGAGGTTTTCTTCACATTGTTCGATTTTGGCAACCATATGATGGAATTACCATCATAGTATTTTTGTTGTTGAAGCACATGCATAGGCACCCATCTTTGATGAACACTGTAATTTGGTGGCCGATGTGCTTGGTGTTGAGGCTTCCTTCTTTGTGCATACTTAGGGGCTTTGTGATGCGCTTGGGGACCCAAGCTTTGGTATTTCTTTGGTAGTACCCTTGTGCTTTACAGCAATGTTTTTGGTACCCACACTTGTTGCATTGGTGCAGTTCTTTGAGGAACTCGCATAGGCTCTTGTGGACGGTGTTGTGGAGTACTCTTCTTCTTCCTTGGCTTTCTAGTGCTTCGTTGAGGAAGAGGTTTTGACTATCAAGGTACCCAAATTTGATTGGCACCTTCATAGTAGCCTTAAGCTATAAGTAGCTACTTCTCCACCCACATTTTGATACTATTAAGATATCTTGATTGTGGTTGTCGTGGTGGAGTTTTATTTTGGGGTATTTCACGTGTTACTTGTGTTGAAGCGCTATAGTCTGCTTCTGTATTACTTAAGGCTACTGTAGGTTGTTTCTTTGATGTCCAAGAAACAAAACCATTCTCGATTAAGCAACACATGCCTATGGTGCTTCTTCTTATTGATGGATCACTTGCCCAATCTACATCTCGAAATGTATGAAGTTTAAATTCATCTTCACACCAATTTTGAAATCCATGATTTATCTTGCTTTTGACATATCTCAATATTCTTCTTTTACAGCATACTTGTGACGTTTCCTTAGGTTTTGCATAAACTAGCTTACCACTCCAACTGCATGAGCAATATCTGGCCTTATAATTGTGAGATAAATGAGTATTCCTACAAATTTTCTATACAAGGTTTCATCTTCCAATATTGATCCTTTGTCTACTTCAAGCTTCACATTTACCTCCAAAGGTGCAGCTATAAGTTTGCAATTTGTCAAACCATATTGTTTCAACATGTCTATGACATAATTTCTTTGTGAAAGCACAGTTTCTTTTTCTCTTTTCATTATTTCCACTCCAAGGAAATAATCAAAAGAGAAAAAGCAATTGTGAAAGCACAATTGATTTTTCGCTTTTTATTATTTCCCCTCCAAGGAAATATCTTAGCTCTCCCAAGTTCTTTATGTTTAATTCTTCACAAAGTTGTGCTTATGCTTTTGCATTCTCTTATTCCTCACTTCCTGTTAAGATACAATCATCCACATAAAGTACCAAAATTATAACGTTACCTCCTTCTTATCTTTACAAAGAGTGAAAGATTTGCACAACTGTTATTGAAGCTAATATTTTTCAAATAATTTTAGAATCTATTAAATCATGCTCGAGGTGATTGCTTTAATCCATATGAAGCTTTCTTTAACTTGCACACATGTGTCAAATGATGTAGGTCTTCATAGAGGTTTTCCTTGTAAACCTCTTCCTTTAAGTAACCATTAAGAAAGGCATTTTTCACATCTATTTGATGAAATACCCAACCTTCATTTGCTCCTAAATCAATGATGGTTCTCATCGTTTCCATCTTTAAAAAGGTGAGAAAGTTTCTTTATAGTCTATTCTAGAAGTTTGTGCATATCCTTTGGTAATATGTCCTACCTTGAACCTGTTTACACTTCCATTCAAGTTGTATTTGATCCTATAAACCCATTTTCATCCAATGATCTTCATGTCATCTTTGTATGGTGTAAGATCGATTCTCTTGAAGAGCATCAATTTCTTCATCCATAGGCACTTTCCACTCATGGCTTTATATAGCATCCTCAAACCCTTTTGGTTCTTCCAATTCTGTTACCTTTTTCTTCATCCATAGGCACTTTCCACTCATGGCTTTATATAGCATCCTCAAACCCTTTTGGTTCTTCCAATTCTGTTACCTTTTTCATATAAGCATAATGTTAACCATAAAAGAGTCATAGGTTAATTTTTGAACTAGATGTCTTGCCCTTATAGATATTCGAGGTTAAATTTCTTCCATATCTACACTCCCTTAATTGATTTTGTTGAAATATGGCGCTCATCATGTCATGTATCGGGCACATGTATGTGGGAATAAGGTAGAAGAAGATTAGGATGCTATCAAATTGGAAGGGATGCAAGCTAAGGTTATTAGGGGATATGAATGGATGAATGTAAAAGGTGGTTAATGGTCAAAAAGTAGGCACATGGAAGGTGCAAGGGTGCACAAGGCATGTGAGCATTTATGAACACATGGATGGCACAAGTGTGCATAGAACATGTGAATGAGAGCTCTATGAGAGCTACAAATGGATGTAACAAACTCATTCTCATTATGCAAAAATGCGAGTATGTGATTAGTCTTAATTCATATCTTGATTATCTTCATTAGTGAAAATACTATGCCCTAAGTATGTCTTTTACCATCTTCCACCCACCATAGTTCTCACTTCCTATGTTTATGCACTCATACTCTCTTAAAATACACTTCTATTAACATGGTATCATAGCCAATGTCATCCCTTTCATCTCATTATCATCCCACAACACCATAATTAGCAATATTACATATCTGTTAGTGATTAATTAGTTCATTAAGCTCAATCTTATCCATAAAAGATTGTGGCCAAAAAACCACGTGCTGGTGGAGAGGTTGCCATTGCTCTCAACACCTTTATCATTTGGTAAACCATCTTAGAATGGTGTGGAGCATCTCATGATGAACCTACTACAAGGAGGAATTGGATGGAAACGGCCTAAATTGTGCGCAAATCCACCTGTTAGCCGACGCTTCAATTTTTGGGAAAAATTGTCCTACTAACGAGCTCGCACAACAAATGTCTAATTCCACAAGGGTTTGGTGGTTTTTAAGGATGCTGAACACGCTGGTGAAGATGGTTTTACAAATGGTGGAAGAGATCTAGATCTGCTGCCAGTTTTGGTGAGATTTTCTTTCAATTTTCATTATCTAAAATTAGTGCTTCTAATCTTAGTTAACAAAGGCCTAATCTCAGCTTCTCCTACTGCTATTTCATCTCCCAAATGTGCTTGGTTCAATTGTATGCATAACCCCTTTAATTATTTGCTCAAAATCTACCTTCATTATTTTGGGGATTAACATTGGATTATTGTAATTAATCAATGATTAGTGACTAAGGCAAGACAAATCTCTTTTCTAATCTTTCTATGGGATTAGACACTACCAAATCAATTGTATAAGCTTGTGGTAAGACCCTTCTCATGGTTACTTAAACCTTTGTGGATAAATTCAGGGTGAAGGATTTCATACATATGGCAAACAAAGCTTTGGGGGGTAGTAAATGGAGATGAGCTTTAGGAAGGGAGTGATGTTGAAGTCAAAGCATGGATAAATAAAGATAGAAAAGCCATGGCCATTATCGGGTTAAGCCTTGGAGATAATATCATTCACCACATCAACAAAGAGCATGCCAAAGAAGCTTGGGATGAGCTAGAAAAAGTATTTAGAGCTAGGGCAAAAAATTCAGAAATATAGTTCTATGGGCTTGATATGGGGTTTAAAGACTCATTTGTGGAGTACGTAGGTAAGATGAAGAGAATTATGATGCAGCTTATAGGTATAAGGCACCCGTGGAGATGAGAGAGATGCAATTGCTGTCTTAATCAAAAGCATGCCTCAAGAGTTTTCTTCAATTGTAACAGCTCTTACTAATGTTCTAAATCTTACTCTTGAAAGTGTTGAATACTCTTTGTTTGAAGAAAAAAACTAAAAGGTACACAACAAAGCTCAATAGGCAGTATGGAAACTTCATTCTTTAACAAATCCAATGTTAAATGTAAATTGTGGAAGGATGGGGCATGTAATGGCCCAATGTCATTATCGAAACAAGCCCAAGCTCGTATGTGATACATGTGGCAATGTAGGCCACCTTGAGAAGAATTCTTGGTCAAAGGAGAAGCAACAAAGCAATTTGATGGTAGAAGAAACTCATGAGGATGCTCCACAAGAACACCTTTTCTAGGTGAAATGATGTATGAGATGATGTTTTATGTCATGTCTTATGTTGATGTCTATGTAAACCTTGGGATTGGGCAACTCTTAGTCAAGATGTGTGTAATGTATCCCTAATTCTATCCCTTTTAATTAATCGTAAAAATTCACAATATTTCTCAAATATTCTAATATCACAACAATTGACCAGATCTAACATATTACATCATGCTTCATGAGAAAGAAGAGATTTATCCAATAACTATAATTGTTTCTAAGTTTGATCAATCCAAAATAATAATAATCACTAATATAATTATGCAAATCTAGAGAGATATTCACAAATAGAAATCTAGCCAATCTAGGGCTTTCTTCAATGCCCATCTATCCAACCTCCACACTTGACGTCACGGCTATCCCGGCTATGTCTCCTTCTTGATCTCGTCCTCTCTGGGTTCTACCACAAGGCTCCCAGAGGGCTTCAATCTCGTTCACTGTCCGGCGAGTAAATAGTGACAGCCGACCCGAATCTCGAATAGGTCTCTAAGTGAAATCTCTCTCTCTCTCTCTCTCTCTCTCTCTCTCTCTCTACACAGAATCACATCACATCTCTAAAAAGAGATAGCGGCAAAAAACAGCCCACGAAAATTAGTTAGATTACCATGCACGAAAAAGATAAAGAAAGCAATCTTTTCTAAAATTAAGCAGTCACTCATGCATGGCTTATCTGGGCCACACCTTTTAAATTTTAATTTTAATCACACGTTTCCAATTCAAGCGTACATACATAAAAACATGTTCTTCAACCAAAGTAGAGATGACACGTTTTTTAAAAAAACACTAGAAAGTGGTGTCGGAATATTTTTACGAATACCGGCCAAACCATGAGGAATCTCCGAATGGTCTGAACACAAACTTTGTTCCTCTTATTATGATCTATCTTTCTTTAGTTCATGTCTCTAACAAATAAAGTTATCTACTCCTTCATACAAAGCTGATACTGAAAATTAAGGGCCAATTTCGTGTCCGAGCCCTATTTCGGGTGTTCATTTGTCGGCTATATTTACCATGAAACCCCCATATGAGTTTCCTTTAGTCTAAACTACCCACAATTACCCTCTTATACATTATCTAACATGGTTAGGTATGGTATAAAAATCACTTACAAATGACATCACAAAACATGCATAAAAACCCCAAAATTGACCAAAATCGACATCTCTAAAATCACTCAATTTTTGACCAAAATTAATCTTTTACGTCCAAGTATTTCCCACTTATAAACATTAAATACAAATGCTAAAAATAACCAAATCAATTGGACCCAAAAAAATATGTACATATGAGTACGTTACAATATGCCCATATGTAAGTGGATCTGATGTTGTCTATGTTCATGCCCATGATGTCATGTCATGTATGTTGACATAATCACCTCTAGCCACCACCGATGATGTAGGCTAAGTGATGTATGTGTGTGTCTCCATTAGGGGGGGGGGGAATGTCATGTCTATGTATGTCACATTACCATCAAACCGAAAATTCCATCTGAACATTCCTCCATGGAAGTTTCAATTATGCAGTTTTTAATTTGTCATCCCTTAACTGGATCCACTAGGTCAAGTGTTAACAGTAGCAATCTGTCAGCACAATCCACTAATCTCGTAGTGATTTGCTGAAGTCCTTATCATCATTCCAGTTATGAACATCATCACATGGACTCATCCCATTCATCCTCATTGTGGCTTTGTTCAATTGATCGCTTTTCAACCAAAATTCAGGAATCATCTCAATCAGAATCCAAATCAACTCATTAATTCTCAACCAAAATCTTAAAATCATATCAACCACATTCGAATTCATTAGTTGGATAGCATTTTTACTTATAATTTCAAGGTCTTAGATTTACTCGTATATATTGCTAGTAAAGAGCTGCAGTTATACCCTCGGTATATATGGGTAGTCACGGTCCTTGGAATTATAAGGTAAATACAATCATGACTAGGTCTCAAGCAAGTCAGGGATTTCCATACAATTGCGGTACTTCATATGAAGACCCACTTTCAATTTTATGAATCTTCATTCTGAACATTAATTTGTATGAATCATATCATACAATTACAACCTTTTACTCTTACTTCACAATTTTTTTTTGTCATTTTTGGCTTTTCAGTTGATCCACTTTAGTTAATTCGCTCTGATATCAGCTAAAAGATCCCTGCCCCCTCCGTGCAACGGATTTGGGGGTGCTAGCAGCAGAAGTATCACTCCTTGTGCGGGGCAGGATCCCTCACTCGGGGCCTCACCCATGGATATCCGGACAAGAGACTAATGGATATCCGGACCTCACCCATGGATATCCGGACAAGAGACTAATCCCTCGGTTCTTCAAAAACCAAACCCAGAAAAACTTTCCTCGCCTAGAAAGCACAGGCGATTCCTCTAGGATATTTTTACTCTAACGTAGTCAGGGTCATTACTGACCAAACTGATCCGACCGAACCTGTGAGTCTCTTGGTCAGATCAAGGAAGAAACTTGCACTTGGATCATAGAAAGCAACGCTTTTTCCCCCATCGAGAGGCACAGTCGTTGATTCTTTTTCCATAGAACAATTACTATCTGGGATTTACTTCATCTATCGTACTATAACAGAATTGAGTCTCATTTTACGAATCCATCAGTCCAGCCTACCCCATCTAGCCCCATGGGTTAGCCAACCACCCAAGCACTGTAGTGATGGGATCCAATTAGGAATTTGGTTAGGTTTTGTCCCGGGTACTAGGGAAAAGAGTTCCCAGGCCCCCTAGCCGGATATTCATGCAAATTTAACGCCAGTGTCACACCACTTACACACCCAATATGAAATTGCCTTTTTCAGAGATTCAGTTATCTTTAAAACAATCATTTAATAAAACCATAGTGTCACTGATCATAATCCTCCGAAATATCCCGCTGAATCCTAATTTCTAATCATTCCTTCATCGGTGTACCTATGGCATCATTGGCAACCAGAACACTCACCACCTGTCCCTTAGGGGCCTTTTCGATAGTTCCTAGCTCATAGTACCCGACAATATAATCACTTATAAAAATCAAGATGGAATCTCCGTTGAAGATCAGCAAGATCAACCATCAGCTCCATATAAAAGAGCCATGGACTCATCCGTTGAGGACCAGCAAGGTCAATCAACCAGATCCATGCTCGGTTTCAGAAAACAACTCTTAGTCCTTATTCCAATATCTTCCCCAACGCATGTGTAGGTATCTTCGACGACCTAGCACCGTATGGTCAGCACCCTCTAGGATCCTTTGTAGGTGACCTAGCGCTTCACTCATAGGCCGCTTCCTTGGTCCCTCATCCACCGTACCGGAAGCTCACCATTTAAATCGAACCGAGGCTGGTCAGGACCTCAGCCAACCTTACTACATGAGACGTCCTCTGTTGACTCTCTGTCAGCTATTGTAACTTTATCAATTCGGTCACCC
The DNA here is from genome assembly GCF_041138505.1 of Cibotium barometz. Classification (NCBI taxonomy): domain Eukaryota; kingdom Viridiplantae; phylum Streptophyta; class Polypodiopsida; order Cyatheales; family Cibotiaceae; genus Cibotium; species Cibotium barometz. The sequence goes on from NC_141099.1 coordinate 21,347,416, forward strand.
CACGACCTCATTCACAAGACGGTCAAAATGCTTCCCCAGCATTTTTGACATAAAACAATCATTTAAAAACAGGTCATAAATACAGTTCCTATAATGAACTCTCATCTTTCACATTGTTTCACATCCGTCCACATTACTTAATCCATATCCAATTCATATGTATACCCATTCTCATCCAATCACAGCTCATTCTCATATGTATACCCATTCTCATCCAATCACAGCTCATTCTCATATGTATACCCATTCTCATCCAATCACAGCTCATTCATTTCACATCTGTATCAATTTACATCACATCTCATCTCATTCATTCTTATCGCGATTCGCATCACATCACATCTCATCCATTCACATCCCATATCATACATTTACATCCGATTCGCATGACATCACATCTCATTCATTCACATCCCGATTCACATCACCACATCTCATTCATTCACTCACATCGATATCACATCCTTTCACATACACATCCACATCCATTCTTTCACACACACATCCATATCCATTCTTCCACATACACATCTATATCCATTCTTCCACATACACATCCACATCCATTCTTCCACATACATATCCACATTCATACTTCCACACATACACATCCACATTCATTCTTCCACATACACATCCACATCCATATATATACATCCACATTCATACTTCCATATACACATCCATATCCATTCTTTCACATACACATCCACATCCATACATACACATCCACATCCATTCTTCCACATACATATCCACATTCATACTTCCACATACACATCCACATTCATTCTTCCACATACACATCCACATCCATATATACACATCCACATTCATACTTCCACATCCACATCCATACATACACATCCACATCCATTCTTCCACATACACATCCACATTCATTCTTCCATATACACATCCATTCTTTCACATACACATCCACATCCATTCTTCCACATTCATTCTTCCACATACACATCCACATCCATACATACACATCCACATTCAATCTTCCACGTACACATACACATCCACATCCATACATACATACACATCCACATTCATTCTTCCACATACACATCCACATTCATAATTCCACATACACATCCACATTCATTCTTCCACACATACACATCCCCATTCATACTTCCACATACACATCCACATTCATACATCCACATTCATTCTTCCACATACACATCCACATCCATACATACACATCCACATCCATTCTTCCACATACACATCCACATTCATTCTTCCACATTCATAATTCCACATACACATCCACATTCATTCTTCCACACATACACATCCCCATTCATACTTCCACATACACATCCACATTCATACATCCACATTCATTCTTCCACATACACATCCACATCCATACATACACATCCACATCCATTCTTCCACATACACATCCACATTCATTCTTCCACATTCAATCTTCCACATAAACATCCACATCCATACATACACATCCACCCATTCTTCCACATACACATCCACATTCATACTTCCACATACACATACACATCCACATCCATACATACACATCCACATCCATTCTTCCACATACACATCCATTCCACATATACATCCACATTCATTCTTCCACATACACATCCCCATTCATACTTCCACATACACATCCACATTCATTCTTCCACATACACATCCACATCCATTCTCATTACATCACATCTTATCATATCCTATTTTCATCTTATCACATCCTATCACATGATATTCCCATTTAATAGCTTTTTCTAGGTTAATCCTGATAATGGAACTTTTTTTAAATTTTTGCCAATTGCTTGGCCTAATTAAAGGTTCTTTTTCTCGACGATTAGTTCCATATTAATTCTCAATTTCTCAAATGACTTATATTCAATATTCAATATTCAATTTCTTTTAGAATAGAAGAATTCATGGGATTTATAGAAATCAATTCTACCCATATTTCTACTTTTGATAAGTAATCAAAAAAATTGAATTATACTAAAATTTCCTCTTCTTCCCATTTAATTTCTTGGATCTCAAATACCATGGGAATTCCTCTTTTTGCATTTAATTAATTGCATTCCAATGTCATGGGTATTCCTCTTTTATTGATAAAGTAATTTCATCTAAAATAAAATACCCATAAATTCAATATGCTAGGAATTTCTCTTTTTCCATCTAAATGATGGAATTCCAAATGTCATAGGAGTTCCTCTTTTAACATTTAAATATTTCTTATAGATAAAATAAATTTATCTAAATTTCATCTTTGAATTTAATTAAAATACTCATTAATTCCAATATGCTAGGAATTTCTCTTTTCCCATCTCAATGATGGAATTTTCAAATGTCATAGGAATTTCTCTTTTAACATTTAAATATTTCTTATAGATAAAATAAATTTATCTAAATCTCATCTTTGAATTTAATTAAAATACTCATTAATTCCAATATGCTAGGAATTTGTCTTTTTCCATCTCAATGATGGAATTTCCAAATGTCATAGGATTTCCTCTTTTAACATTAAAAATGAATTACTAGAAATTTCTCTTTTGCTAATTATTATTTATGCAAAAACATAAAAATTAAATTTTCCATGATTATAATGAGAATCATTCAATTAATCTAGGATGATTAATCCTAGAATATGGTAGGAAGTCCTCTTTTCATAATATAAATGAAAATGATTTTTGTGTTTATTTTTCAAAAATTTTACCATTTCTCCACTACTATTATTTATAATTCTCAATAAATTTGAAAGAATAAAGTTTAGTATTATTCATGTGACTAGAGTAACCACTAATTGGATCATTATCCAATTATGGATTGATTCTTAATTTTATCATAAATTAAATAGCATAAAAGTATTAAAAGCTATTATTTTGGCCTCCAATTAGACAAGCATAGAAATTACTTTTAGATTAGAGAAATGCTTCATGAGAAGCTTCATTTGAATTGAGAATAGGTCATAGGAATGACCATTCTTTGGGGGAGAGAGAGAAATGCTTAAAAACCATTATAAATTAAGCATAAATAAAAATTTATGCATTTCTTCATTACAATACATTAATGAACTTCAATAGTATTCAAAAACCATTCAAATTAATGCTTCTCAAGCTTGAGAGGGGTTGAGAAGAGAAACATTTGGAGATTTAAGAAAAAGAAGACAATAATCCACACTTTACCTCCTAAATTACTTGATTCTTTGATCACGTTAGAGGCCCCCAACCAATCAATTGGTTTGGTATGTTGTTGGAGTCACCAAGGAAGATTGAAGAGAGAGAAGCTCCAATCTCTTCAATTTGTAGAGGATTTTTAGAGGATAATAGAAAATATCATTATTTCAGTATAATACTGGCATGGTATAGTTCTCATATTTTTTTACAAAGGGCTAAGGATCTATTTATAGGTGAGGGAGGCCTCTAACCAAGTCCAACTAGTTTCTAGAATTTTTTAGGTTCAGTTTGGCTGAATTTGGACAAGATTTGGACCTAGTTTGGCTCCCTTTTGATTTGCTTTGATCTAGGAGAGAGGAGAGATAAAAATATCACAATATTTTTGAGTTTAAAACTCCACCACACAAGTGAAATAGGCGCCTCCTTGAAGAGCTCCCTTCTCTTTTCCAAGGTGTCAAAATTGAATCATTATACTCAAAATATCTCATTTTTTTAGTAGTACTCATAGTTTTTTACTAATAAACCTTGTCCTTAGTCAACTCTTCATCTTATGTGAGCATTTACTCATTTTTGGGGGTTTTTCTTTTATAAATTGGATTTATCTCCTTCCCACACTTGGATTGATCCTATTGGCCCATAGGAACCTTAATTGGACCATAATCTAAAAATTTCTGAAAATCTAGACCACCCTTAGGCTAAGGTCCTTTATACTTCTTTTCAATTAATTCCAAATGCACATTGGAAAGTTCTTTTTGAATTTCTGTTTCAGGGGAAACCATTTTAGACACTAAGAGGATTTTTATATCCAAAAATATCTCAATTTTGGATTACCTCTCTCTAGACATTTTCTCTCTCTAGGCTAAAACAGGGTAAAACAAAATCTTTCTTTTATTTCAAAGAGGGGAATAATTACAAGATCAGAAGGGGAGGTTCTTACACCTATACACCACCTCAAAAGCTGGAGGGAGGAATCTTACATCCACAGAACTAGGCAGCATCACAATATTCGCCTCCATTGGCGAAATCTCATTCTCCCAATAGTGTGAGGGATACCTTGGGTCGCCTCTCTGGGCCTCGCTAACATTGCCGTCTGGATACGCAAACATGGAAATGGGGTTAGCTTTTAGTATATCCTTGACCTTGGCAGGATCTACCGAGATACTATCTTGGGAGACAATGAATCCAAGATACTCAATCTGATGAGTAAAGAAGGTACATTTTCTCTTTTTGGCATATAGTTTATGTCTGTGTAGCAATTGCAAAACTCTACGCACATGCTCCTAATGCTCTTCCACTGACTTGGAGTATACTAAGATGTCATCAAAGAAGACACGTACAAATTCATGCAAGTGGGGACGGAATATATCTTGCATTAGGTGGTTGAAGGTTGCAGGAGCATTGGTTAACCCTCATGAAATTACAATAAACTCATAGTGGCCATAACGGGCATTGAAAGCTATTTTGGGTATATCTGCTTCCTTGACTGTGATCTGGTAGTAACCAGATCTTAATTCTATTTTTGAGAAAACTTTGGCCCCATGAAGCCTGTCAAGAAGCTCGTCGATGATGCGAGGGATATGATCCTTATTCTTGATGGTGACTTGATTTAACCCCCGATAATCTATGCAGAGATGAAGAGTGCCGTCCTTCTTTTTTTGGAAAAGAATGGGTGCTCCCCAAGGAGAGTTGCTGGGAAGTACAAATCCTTGCTAAATGAGTCAGAAAAATTGCTCCTTAAGCTCAATGGAATCAGGAAGAAGAGACATTTGATAGGGTGTTTTTGAGGTAGGGTGAGCACTAGGGATCACCTCAATTTCATGATCGACTTCTCGTAAAAGTGATACTCCCCTGGTTACAGTGAATTATTCTAGAATTGTTTGCAATTAACCAATCTATTCCAAGGATCTCATTGTAAATTCCTAATGGCAGGACTCTAAAATGACCATGAGTCTGCTCACTACCCAATTCAAAATCAAAGTTTCCTACAAAATGTTGAGACACTACCTCCTTCCCACTAGCTAGTTATACAACCATTCTTCTAGCTGGTTTTTGACCCACGTTTAATTTTTGTAAACACCTTGGAGAAAGAAATTAATGGGTACTGACACAATCAATCAAAAGCTGGAATGGCTTACCACATGACGAGTGGCTGGGGTTTGAATAACACCAAATTGTTGATTTGGACCTTGATGTTGTACCGCTGCATGGATGGTGGCACGTTCTTCTTTAGCTATCTCCATGTATGGGGCACATGTATGTGGGAATAAAGTAGAAGAAGATTAGGATGCTATGAAACTGGAAGGGATGCAAGCTAAGGTCGTTAGGGGATGTGAATGGATGAATGTTAAAGGTGGTCAATGGTCAAAAAGTAGGCACATGGAAGGTGCAAGGGGGCACAAGGAATGTGAGCATTTATGAACACATGGATGGCACAAGTGTGGATAGAACATGTGAATGAGAGCTCTATGAGAGCTACAAATGGATGTAACAAACTCATTCTCATTATGCAGAAACTTGAGTATGTGATTAACCTTAACTCATATCTTAATTATCTTCATTAGTGTTAATACTATGCCCTAAGTATGTCTTCTTCCATCTTCCACCCACCATAGTTCCCACTTCCTATGTTTATGTACTCATACTCTCTTCAAATAACAGATTTAAGGAATTACTTCTTGAGTATCACTAGTACTTGGTTCACTAGTGATTGTGCAAAGGCCTCCTTTTCCATATGAGACGTTTTCTCCTCTTTTGCTTCTTTATGTAAAGGTGAACTGCAATTGGCTCATGTTTTACAATGATCTTTTCATGCTTGTCATACCATCCATGTATCTTATCAAAGTCAATATCTCTATTGACATACATCTTTCTGTTTGTAGGATCATCCTATTTGTAGATACCTTTTTGTAAATCAATTTTGATGAGCACACCTCTCAAAAAAAAATTCTCAAGCTTTGTTCGTATCTCATTTGACACATGTGGATAACATAAGCATCCAAAGATTTTTAAGTTTGCCACACTAGGCTTTTGTCTTGTGAACTTCTCTTTTGGAGTTATGTTTGGATCAATCGATGTAGGAGATTGATTAATCAAGAAAATCCCATGATTAAATGCCTCTATACATGTAAGGTCCCCCTAGGGGAAACATTTAAGATAGTCTACTAAGTCTAACTTGGGATAATTTTTTACTCGTTCGTGACACCTTGACCTTGTAAGATACAAGGATACAATTAGTAGGTATGACCTAGTTCTATCCTGCAAGGGGAGCGTAGTCTTTCTAAAGGATTTCTAAAATCAAATCACTCATAAAGTGATCGACCTTAACTTGGGCAACCTCTATTCTTGACTTCTATAAACAACGATGTTTTCCTTATCTATGCAAGGCACAACTGCTGACCTAGTCCTCTAGAGTAGGGTTGCCTAGGGATTTATTTATCTAACGTAGAGCTTTAATTAATTTATTGGAAAGTTACCCAACTAATCGGGACCACCCAACCATAGGATGTTGCCGTCATGGCATTCCATCCTCCCACTTTCCACCTAAATCACGCGTCAATTTGTTTTGTAATTAATCCTACCATATTGTTTGACATAAATAAACAAGTTTGTTAATTAAAGACCTAACACATGGTGCGTTTAAACACTCTTTATCAATGATACACAATGTTTACAAATAAAGGATTTAAAAAAATAGATACAATGTTCAAAATTATTCATAGCCAAATCCAAGATCTTTACTTTATTCTCTCGATGATCTAGAATTCGACCTTCCAGCTTCTATAGACTGGGCAATCCCTACGGAAACATACACCTCATTGTCGGTAGTTGGTGCGTGAGGACTCAAGCAGGCCTGTCACCTTCACTGGCTCCATCACTTGATCCTCTCGCCCCTTAGAGGGATGTCTAGGTGCTAGGGAGGGCTTATTCACCGCACTAGCCTGGGTCCGTAGAACTAGGCAGCATCACAATATTCGCCTCCATTGGCGAAATCTCATTCTCCCAATGGTGTGAGGGATACCTTGCTAACATATCCGTCCGGTTACAAAAGCACAGAAACGGGGTTAGGTTTGAGGCAAGGAGAAGATATACATGTACTTCTTAACTTATTCAAGATAACAATTTACAAACTAAACTACAAAATATGACAGATTTCATCACTTTTCTTGAGAAAACAAAAATTTCACAGAAGTTTTGGTATAAAGTGGCATCTTCTTTTTTAATTTCTTAAAGTTAACATTAAAGATTAATCAAAAATCTCCTTTTAAGCGATGACCAAGCTAACTTGGTCATTAATTCCTTGTGGGGCTCTCAAGGGGAGAGATGGAGCGTCATCTAGAGCAACCTCTCTAAACTCATTGTTGTGCGCGTCTCTCTGGAGGTGATATTTTGGTGCTTTCATGAAGAAGCCATTCTACCTGCCTTCTTGTAACCCACAATGTCACAAATCCAACGCTTCAGTCTCGAATCACAAATCGGAGCGCGTTTGCTCAAGTTATGAGCAAAAAACTCCTAGGTGTGAGCCACCTCTAATAGCCTAAAAGCACTTACTACTAAAGTCAGTGCTAATTGGTGGAGGGGGGCGGGGGGGGGGGGGGGGGGGGGAAGAAGGTAACTTAAACTAGATTTGTAAGGGAGTAGAATGCATCCAGAGGGAGATAAGGTGGAGTCTTCCCTTAAGTCTATTCCGAGGAGAGGGGGGAGAGAGCACCTAAGGACAATATATCGAGGCAAAATATTATGCAGAAGGCTTACTTGGAGATAGGTAGAATGGCTTGTTGGAGGAGGGGTGCAGTGGGCTGTTGGGTATAGTCCTGTGCATAGAGTGTCAAGTATGGCCTGTGGGTACAGCCACTATGCAGAGTGTCGGGTACGGGTAGAGCAGGGTGTTGGGTCTCTCGACCCCACGAGGTACTGGGGAGTTTGTAGTATAGGTTGTGCAAGTATAGGTACGGGTGCAGGAAAGGAAGAGCAAAGCATGGGTATAAAGGACGGTGTATGGTGAAAGTACACCGATGTGTGGCTTGCATGGAGTGGGGAAAGGAATGGTACAAGTGCGTGGGAAAAAGCCATGGTATGCATGCAGAGGCAGCATGAGCGTCCACGTGGCGGTATGTGTGGACCGTACACTAGGGCGGTTGGCCTTTGGTCCTTAAGCGGGCATTGTACAGGCACTCAAGTGTGTGTACAACATCTTTTTGGGGAAGGGATCCCTAATTTGGGTCGTCGACCCTGATATGCATGCAGAGTGCCCAACGGTGCGAAAAATATTTTTCGGCGAAAATGTCCAGGGTGTCTCCTTGGTCGTAGGGGTGCTGACCATCTATCAATCGGAAACCTAGTCGTGCATTTATTAAGGTTTAAGTTTACCGTATTTTAATTGAAAATAACTAAAAATTTACGTATAGGCTCGATTTGGTGTCCGTTTTGGATGCTGCAAAATCTTATATTAGGGTAAAATTGCGCGCAGATTCTGAATTTGGATCAAAATTCTAAGATTCTAAGGGGAAACATCTTGTTTAGTAAAATTGTTGATTTTTACACCACAAAAGACTATAAATTCATGGGCATATACTATTATTGAAGATGCGCATGCTACATCCTTCCCCCTTTAAAGAAATCGAGATGTCCTCATCGCATCATGAATTCGGGGTAATCCTTTAAGAGTGTCGCTTCATCTTCCCAAGTTGCATCTTCTTCAAGGTAATCTTTTCACTATACTAGATGTTCTACAAGAGTTTTATTGAAAAGCCTCCATTCTCTAGAATCTATGATCCTACTAGGTTGCAACCCAAGGACTCCCTGAGTTGGGATTACAACTTGTTCATCATCAAGAATATGATCGAGAGTAGGTAAATAAGGCTTTAACAAAATTACATGAAATATATTGTGGACCTTGATATGGGCTGGGAGATGGAGCTTATAGGCACTTTTACCCAAACACTTGATAATTGTATAGGGCCCACAATATCTTGGGCTGAGTTTCTTATGGTTCCCAAGTGACAAGAGAACTACGCTTGGGTCGCACTCGTAGAAGAACTTTGTCTCCTTCTAGGTGCTCCGATAAGGAGAGCTGCTGGGAAGTACAAATCCTTGCTCAATGAGTTAGGAAAGTTGTTCCTTAAGCTCGATGGCTTCATGAAGAGATATTTTATAGGGTTTTTTTGAGACAGGTTGAGAACCAGGGATCACCTCAATTTCATGATCGACTTCTCGAGGAGGCGGTAGTCCAGTGAGCTCGTCAAGAAAGATGTCAGGAAGAGAAGAGGGTTCTGTTTCTTTACTAGGTTCAGCAGCTTTGTTGAGTAGGAAAACTTGTTGTCCCCCCTACATGCTCCTTGAGAAGATGCTTTGCCTTGACTTCCCTAGACTTAGGTTTACCTATCTTTCCCTAAACTGATACTAATTGGCCATCCTCGTTTTTAAAAGTGATACTCCCCTGGTTACAATGAATTCAAGCATTGTTTGCAATTAACCAGTCTATTCCAAGGATCCCATTCTAAATTCCTAATGGTAGGACTCTAAAATGACCATGATTCTACTCACTACCCAATTCAAAATCAAGGTTTCCTACAGAATGTTGAGACACTACCTCCTTCCCACCACTAGCTAGTTCTACAACAACCATTCTTCTAGTAGCTGGTTTTTTACCCAAGTTTAATTTTTGTAAACACCTTGGGGAAAGAAATTATTGGGTACTACCACAATAAATCAAAACCTGGAATGGCTTACCGTGATGAGTGGCTGGGGTTTGAATAACACCAAAGTGTTGATTTGGACCTTGATGTTGTACCGTTGCATGGACGGTGGCACGATCTTCTTCAGCTATCTCCATGTATGGGGCACATGTATGTGGGAATACGGTAGAAGAATATTAGGATGCTATGAAATTGGAAGGGATGCAAGCTAAGGTCGTTAGGGGGATGTGAATGCATGAATGTAAAAGGTGGTTGGTCAAAAAGTAGGCACATGGAAGGTGCAAGGGTGCTCAAGGAATGTGAGCATTTATGAACATATGGATGGCACAAGTGTGCATAGAACATGTGAATGAGAGCTACAAATGGATGTAACAAACTCATTCTCATTATGCAAACACTTGAGTATGTGATTAGCCTTAACTCGTATCTTGATTATCTTCATTAGTGTTAATACTATGCTCTAAGTATAACTTCTTCCATCTTCCACCCACCATAATTCTCACTTCCTATTTTTATATACTCATAATCTCTTCAAATAATAGATTTAAGGAATTACTTCTTGACTATCACTAGTACTTGGTTCATTAGTGATGGTGCAAAGGCCTCCTTTCCATATCAGATGTTTTCTCATCTTTTGCTTCTTTATGTAAAGGTTGAACCCAATTAGCTCATATTTTACAATGATCTTTTCATGCTTGTCATACCATCCATGTATATTATCAAAGTCATTATCTCTGTTAATATACATCTTTCTGTTTGTAGGATCATTGTATTTGCAGATACCTTTTTGTAAATCAATTCTGATGAACACACATCTCAAAGTTTTTGTCTCAAGCTTTGTTCGTATCTCATTCGACACGTGGATAACATAAGCATCTTTTAAGTTTGCCACACTAGGCTTTTGTCTTGTGAAATTCTCTTCTGGAGTTATGTTTGGATCAATCGATGTAGGTGATCGATTAATCAAGAAAATCCCATGATTACATGCTTCTATCCATGTAAGGTCCTCCCCTTCCTAAATAGGGGAAACGTTTAAGATAGTCTACTAAGTCTAACTTGGGATAATTTTCTACTCATCGACACCTTGACAATGTAAGATACAAGGATACGGTTAGTAGGTATGACCTAGTTCTATCCCATAGGGGGAGCATGGTCTTTCTAAAGGATTTCTAAAATCAAATCACTCATAGAGTGATCGACCTTAACTCGGGCAACCTCTATTCTTGACTTCTAGAAACAACGCTTTTTTCCTCATCTATGCAAGGCACAACTGTTGACCTAGACCTCTAGAGTAGGGTTGTCCATGGATTTATTTATCAAACGTAGAGCTTTAATTAATTTATTAGAAAGTTACCCGACTAATCGGGTCCACCCGTCCATAGGATGTTACCGTCATGGCGGCACAGAAATACCACATACATCCACTCCCAAATTCTTGACAATTCTTAAGATTTTCACCCTAGTATTATCAGCAAGTTTGATGCGATAGGGAGACAACTTTAAATCGGCATCTTTCATTGTTTTTTCACTCATGACATTGAATGACGCACCTCCATCAATGTATGCATTCGAAATTGTTTGCCCCTCAATGATGACATCAATCACAGGCACATCATCTCCTACATCAATATCCACCTTTTGAGCCATAGGAGTCCCATTATCCCTCTTCTTCTTTTTCTTAGATTCCCTTGTGCTAGCCAGCTTACCCCATTCCTTTCTAAGCTTTGGAGAGAGTGCCAAAAGCTGCCCAAATGTGATTTGTGCCGTTTTCTCCCTAAGATCTATTAAGAGGTCATAACTAAGAGATCCTTGTCCCAAGAGGAAAGTCAGATTGTCCAATTTTTCTCCTAGACGACTTCTTCTTCTTCTTATTTTTCTCCTCTTCTTTAGATTTATCTTCTTGTTCTTCTTCTTCTTGGCTCCTAGTTTTACGACCCCTTTTTGCCATTAATGGCATCAATGTTTCCTCTTCTTCTTCTGAGCATGTTTCCTCTAAAAGTGCTAAACTTTTTTTCTCTCTTTTTCTCAATTTTGGACACTCAGTGCGATAGTGCCTCTTCTCTTGACCTTCATAGCATGTGACACTACTTCTATCCCTAAGTTTATCCTCAACTCGTGGAACCCTATAGGTGGCCTTGCGTTGACTAAGTGTAACTTCAAATCAGCAAACTCTGCCATAAGTTGTGCAATGTTATGATCCAAGGATGGAGCTTGTACTACCTGAGATGTTGAGGCTATCTCTACTCGTGGTGGGGTCGGCACACTCGGAGAAGATTGGAATGTGGACTCAATATGAAGAGTGGCCTCCTTATTCAAAGCAATACGAAGAGCCTCTTTAAAATTAGTGGGATCTTTGCTAAGAACTTTTCCATGCAAGCGGGGATCCAAAGCCATGATAAACTTGCTCATCTTAAGGTGCTCCATCGCTAAAGAACTCTTTGAATCTCCCATAGAAGATGAAAAAGAATAAGCAACAACATGTAAAGCAGCTTGTTGATATTTGATGAACAAGGCTTCATACCTCACTGAAAAGGCAGAAACTGACTCTCCTTCCTTTTGGAAAATCTGATCCAATTGCAATAGTAAAGCATTTGGTGACTCCACTGTCCCAAATCTCTCCTTCATTGCTTTGGTCAACCTTTCCCAATCATTCTTAGACTCCTCTGGCAAAGCCTCATGCCAAGCTAAGGCCACACCCTCCAAGAAATCTAGAAGTATTTCTGCCCTCTCCTTCATAGACCAACCCGTCAAGCGGCATGCTCGGTTAAACTCTTGGAGATAACTCCTCGGGTCTTCTCTTTCCGATCCTTGAACACCGAAATGTTGAACATCTTGCACCAAAAGATGAGTAGCAAAACAAGGGAAATTTACTAATTTCAAAATAACTTTTCTTTAATCATACGGGACCTTGAGGTTAAAATAGAATAATTCTAAGTAAAACCTGCCCGCCGTCTCCACCAAAAGATGTGACACAAAGTTGGGGTTTTGACTTCGGTCACTTCTTAGAATCAAAACACACTTGTATGAAACCTTACAGTCTCCTCACCTCCCTTTCTCTCCCTAGGTTAAGATAAAGATAAACACATCAAAGGTGAGATCATAATTCATGGAAGGAAAGATGAAAGGCTCAGGAGAGAAGCAAGAATTTCTCCCAGTCTTGCAGCTCCAAACAAGAGGGCAATTCTTTGTTGGAAGAAAATCTTCCGACTCATGAGGATTATGTGAACGGAAACATACGGGGAATGTTGGTAAGGTTCATCCGTTTCAAATTGGGCGATTTGGACGGAACATATTAAAGTAAAAGAATATAGCAATCACTTACAAGAGGATAAGATACATGGGATTCACTTTTTGATAAGAGATTAAGAGGAATTAATCATTATTAAGAAGAAATAATGGCCAAAAATCTATAAAAATAGAGATACACAGAGAATTACAATTTTAAATCCATATATATTGTACAAAAGAGGATTACATAGGTACTTAGAGCTTGAAGAGAGCTTTGCACCTATATAAAAACTTTCAAAAACGGGCAACCGAGCGAAAAGTTATGAGCATTTTACTACAAGACTATAAAACTGTCAAAATTCGCCTAAAAGTTAGCAACTTTGGGAGAAATTCTGATCATCAATGAAGTAAAGGATTAATAAATTAGTTACATGAGTGGAAAGAGCATATAAAGAGCTTCCTAGCCATATGATTAATTTTAGAAACCAATACTCGAGTGATGAGTATCGGTTGAAATTTGGGTATTAGACCACAAAAGCTGCACTTCCCTCTCTTTGCATGAAACCTCAATTTTCACATAGCCTCTTGCCTTTCATCTCCTTCATGATTCAAGCTAGAGGGTAAGGGTTAACATTGCTCAGCGGACAATCATAAAGATTTACCTATGGTCCCCAAAGTCTTTCCACATGCTCATTACCGCTAAAACCATTGGTACCTCCAAAGGAGGGCGGCAATAAGGCAAGGGCTACCTTAAGAAGTCACAGCCCACCAAGATAATAACTCCTTATCCCACTTATCATGAATCATCAAAGAGGTCCATAATTGGGATAAGCATGAGGAGCTAATGCTAAATGAGACATTTACATGTAAAGAGAGTGTTTGAAAATAAGGGTTTGAAGATAAGAGAATGGCAATGACACAAAATGCTCAATTGAGAAGGCTTCATTCATTGATTTAAAAGGGAGAGGAGGGCTCCTTTTATATGTGGAGAATCACCCTCTCTTCCATTGTTACAAATTACAACATAAAAATCTTTAACCCTTCAGTGACATAAGGGTAGATGTCACCATCAATTGTCCTCTTAGGTTAAGTCTTCTATTGATTATTAAATTGAAGACTTTTTGTGAATACTATATTAATAATACAATTAAGATCCATGTGAGCATGAAGGCCCACTTTTATTTTTCACATCACTAGCCTATCTACCATACCAAAGTATTTATCAAGTATACTTGTGGCATTTACAATGTGTGCACCCTAAATCAAGTAAAACCATTATATTTGAGATAGAATGCTATTATCAGGGTAGCCACCAAGCCGCCGCATCACCACGCCGTTATTCCATTATGGGCACCGCAATCTTCTTGGACAAGCTTCCACCTTATTACCATTGAGAAACCATCAAAATATGTACAAAATTGACGATGGGCATGTTACATCCTTCCCCCCTTAAAGAAATCAAGATGTCCTCATCTCGTCAATTCGAGGTAATCCTTTCAGAGTGTTGTTTCATCTTCCCGAGTCGCATCTTCTTCAGGGTAATCTTTCCACTGTACTAGATGTTCTACAAGAGTCCTATTGTGGAGTTTCCCTTCTCTAGAATCTATGATCCTACTAGGCTACAACTCAAGGACTCCTTGACTTGTGATTACAACTTGTTCATCATCAAGAATATGATCGAGACTAGGTACATAAGGCTTTAACATACATGAAATACATTGTGGACCTTAATATGGGCTCTGGGAGCTGGAACTTATAGGCACTTTTACCCAAACACTTGATAACTGTATAGGGCCCACAATATCCTGGGCTGAGTTTCTTATATTTCCCAAGTGACAAAGAACTACGCTTGGGTCACACTCGTAGAAGAGCTTTGTCTCCTTCCTTGAAGATCCTTTGCAACCTCCTTGTGTCAGCATAAATCCCGTGTTAGAGAGTAAAATCTCACATTACTCTAAACATGTATCCGATGGCTCTGATGGAAAAATGGAATGAGCATATAGTCAAGATGAAGCTTTAATAGCTTATCCAGTATTCTAATTTTTGCATGTAAAGTACAAATGTAAGATTCCTCCCCAGCCTCTCAAGATGTCTAGCATCTTCCCCTGTAATCAAATCCCTCTTCAGAAATATAAAAGATCTTGTTTCTACTAGAGAGAGAAAATATTCTAGAGAGAGGTTATTCAGATTTTGAATATTTTTGGATAGAAAAATATATCTTTTTATTAAAATAAGTTCCCCCGAAACAAAAGTTCAAAAAGATTTTCAGAAGGTGCATTAGAAATCAAGTATAATCTGTTCAGGAGGCCTTATCCTAAGGGTCCAGATTTTTTAAAAATTTTAAATTAAGGTTTTGAGGGGCCAATCAGATTCATCCAAATGTGTGGAGAAGATAAATAGAAGAAATAAAGAAAATCCCCCCAAAAATGAGTAAATACTCACATAAGATGAAGAGTGGACTAAGGACCAAAGAAAATACTAAAAAAATGGATTTTTTACACCTCACAATGAGAATTCCCCCCTCATGAAGGAGGCGCCTATTTCACATGTGTGGTGGAGTTTTAAATTATCAAAAATTGAGATATTTCATCTCTCCTCTCTCCTAATTCATCTAGTTCCAAAAAGTAAGCTAAACTGATCTAAAAATGGTCAAAAATTGACCGAACTGATTTGGAAAATTCTAGAATCAGTTTGCTTGGTTAGGAGCTCACTTTTTCCTATAAATAGAAGCCTCCCCCTTTGTTGAAGCTTAATAGTGTTTTATGCACTGTTACTCTACTCCTCCCAAGAGCCAAGAACTGTGAATTTCTTAATAATTCACTAGTTTTTTACCATTCCCTCTTCTAAAGATTTGGTGGCCACTCTTGTTGCAAACAAGAGTAGATCCCTCAAACCATCAAGCCAAAGGAAAGCTCCCAAAATTCATGTAAGTTAGAAATCTTATATTTTTCTTTACTCTTTTAATGGTTTTCTAATTTTTTTTATTATCTTTAAAATGATAATCTGATGCTATACCTTGCTGGAAAGGCTTTCCCCCTCTCTCATTCTTAAAATTAACCCTTCTTTATCCTAGTTAAATGATCTAATAGTTGGAATTAAACTTTTCATATTGTTTCTCTTTTAAAAGTGAAAATTGATTAGTTTAGAGTGCTTAAAACCAATTGGGGTTAATTTTTAAGTAAATTAAAGTAGAAAAATTTGAAAAATGGTCAGCCATACAAAGGAGGTTATGGCAAAATTTTCTAAAATTTGGTGAAATAAGTTTTATCTTTTATTATTCTAAAAGAATAATCCCTATCGTTTGTGTATTCTAAAAGTGTCATTTTCATTCTATGCATAGAAAAATGCATAGTAGAAATATATTTATTGTAAAAATGTTATTTTCATTAGATATAAATTCTATGCATAGAAAAATGCATATTGGTTTTTTTTTAATTATAAAAGAGTGATTTTCATTGGATTTAAATTCTATGCGTAGAGGCGCATGAGAGGTCAACTCTCCCATATTCATAGCCGCCAGAATCTCTCCCTGGCTACCTTGGCCGGTGGGGGGTCTTTTGTATCATTAGATATAAATTCTATGCATAGAAAGATGCATATTGGTTAATTTTTTTATTACAAAAGTGTTACTTTGATCAATATTAATTTTTATGCATAAATAGATGCGTAAAAGAATATTTTTATTATAAAAGTGTTACTTTCATCAAAATGGAATTTTATGCATAAATAGATGCATAAAAGAATATTTTTTTAATTATAAAAGTGTTACTTTCATCAATATTGATTTTTATGCAAATAGATGCATAAAAGAATTTTTTTATTATAAAAGTGTTACTTTCATCAAAATGGATTTTTATGCATAAATAGATGCATAAAAGAAGATTTTTTATTATAAAAGTGTTACTTTCATCAATATTGATTTTTATGCATAAATAGATGCATAAAAGAATATTTTTTATTATAAGAGTGTTACTTTCATCAAAATGGATTTTTATGCATAAATAGATGCATAAAAGAATATTTTTTTATTATAAAAGTGTTACTTTCATCAAAATGGATTTTTATGCATAAATAGAAAAATTTTATTGTAAAAGTGTTACTTTCACTAATATTGATTTTTATGCATAAATAGCTGCATAAAAGGATTTTCTTTTATATAAAAGTGTTATTTCTTTAGAAGTTGGATTTTATGCATAAATAGATGCATACAAAATTTTTATATCAAAACAAGAGTTCTCTTTAATCCTTTGTCTAAATCCCATGAATATTGGTAAATGAATAAGTAAATAGAAAGAAAATTCTACCATTTCATACTCTCTAGGATGGTAATGAGAAAATTCAGAAAACCTATCGAAGTCAGAATTTTAATTAAATGATTAATTTATCCCTCATAGGAATTCGTGATTAGTTTTGAATTCAGTTAAACAAATACTCAATGAATGAAATTTAGTAAAGTAGTAATTGAAATATTACCCTTCGATAAAGATAGTTTAGGGAGAACCTTTCCAGACTCAATCCCTTGAATCAGACTATGACCAAGACATAACTCCTTCGTCAATTTCAAGAATAGACGATGTGACCAGTTCAGTAATCTACACTCAAATCACCCACCGCGAATCTGAAACTAAGTTGAGACCTGCGATTTTGATATGAGGATCAAGATTACAGAATTCGAGGAATTCTGCTTGGGAATCCAGACCTGTGATCTAGAAGTATTGGGATACAGATTTAAGAAATACCCATTGTATTCAAAAGAAATTCAAAACTGAAAACTTGCATAGAAACCCTGTTTTCTTAAAGGACTGTCTTACGCCAGAATGCTGGAGGGAGCATTTGGTATATATGTTTTTCTAAGGGAAGTTCGGTTGCAACAGCTGGCGGGGAGTGTTCAAAGAACGGCTCACACGGTAAAAACCTGCCCAGGTCTTGACGAGCCTGGGTATGGTGTAAAATGGTGTGCTTCCGATACGATGGGCGAGGGCCGACGAAGCGGTCCCTGAGTGAAGTGCCAGGACACCTAAGGAGGATCCTGGAGGGTTCTAACCAGGCGATGCACAGGCTCGCGGTGCTTAGGACACCCATGCGTATGTCGTGGAAGATGTATATATGAATGATGACGAGAAAATTATTTATTGGAATTTATGGCCCCTCTACATGGCTTTAGTAGTGGACCTTAGTAGATTATTTCTCTAAGGTTTAGTAGCTTGGCTTTAGATTTGGACCTTAGCAGATTATTTCTCTAAGGGTTAGTAGCTCCTTTTTGGATGGTCCTATTTTCAGCTTTTTTATATGCCTTAGTGGAGAATCTCTACTTCTTGCTCTCTACTCTAGGCTTTGGGTGCTCACTTCTAGGCAAGTGATAAGCACCTTGATTAGGATTAGATCCTAATCTCCTCCTTAATTCTTTTGTACTTCAGCCTATTTAAAGGCTCCTCATCTAATAAAGAAGATACTTTAGTTTTTGCCTTATTCACATTGTCATTATGCTCATATGATTTGTCTTTAGCTAAACTAGCCATGCTTAAGCATAGTCTTTAGCTAAACTAGCCATGCTTAAGCATAGTCTTGCTTCCTAGTTCTTAATCCTTGCTCTAATCATGTGCTCAATCCATCCTTGAGCTCCCATGTTTTCTAACATGGTATCAGAGCTGTGTAAGTCACCCTCAAGCTATGTGTAGTCCCTAATCTCATTTGCTAATCATCCCTCATTAATTAAGTCACTTTTACCTCTTCTCACCATAGCCCATCTGCACCCACAGCTGAACATTGCCTTGCTGTGCACAAACCACTTCAACAATGATCAAGCCCTCTTAGGGGCTTCAAGCTAACCCCTAGGCAACCCTCTATGTGGAGGCTCGAAGCAAAACGATGCTCACAACAGGCGGAATCGCCATTGCCATCCTGAAGGAAAAATTCTAGTTTTCTGTAAAAATTGAGCCAATCACCACACGAATTGATCTAATTCCTCTTAGCCCCGGGGGTTTTTGGGCATGGCAAACACGCGTGTAGCATCAGATCTGGCTGAAAATGTTTGCTTGTAGCTCCTCTAGCATTGTGGCAACTATAGAAGGCACTTTGGTCAAAACAAAGATTAAGTAATGATTTCTTTGCTTAATCAAGTATTTAGGGTGATGATTATCATGTAGACACATTGCTATTGAAGCATGTTGAAGCTTTTTTGAAAATGTTTAGTGAAAGGCATCCATTCTTTCACTCCAAGGTGGCCTAGTTTTTTAGTTTTTCAAAATAGTGAACTTAATCATCACTAATGAGTGATTAGTGGACATTAATCACTATTTTTTTTTGTAAGCTCAACATGCCTTCTTCATGTGAGTCCAACAATGCAAAGTATGTCAAATATATTAAAGCCGTGAAGAAAGCCAAGGCAAAATTCCTTCTCATAAAGAAGGCAAAATTCCTTCTCATAAAGAAGGGACTTTGGAATATTGTCAATGGTAAGAACAAATGTCCATGCTTAGTATGGATGATAATTTCATTCATCATATTAGTGCATGCAAGCAACACCTCCAAAGTAGCATGGGATACATTGGAGGAGTTATTTGGAGCCAAAGGGAAAGGCACCTTAATGAACCTCATGATAGAATTTTTTGGGATAATGATGCAAGCTAATGAAAGTTTCTCAACTCACCTCAATAAGGCTAAAAGCCTTCTCTCTCAGCTTGCCGGTGAAGGAGAAGTTTTGAAAGATGAAATAGTCATTGCTGTTTTGCTTAAAAGTTTACCTTCCACTTACAGCACCTTGATCACCACTTTAAAAAATGTACCAGATCTAACCTTGAAAAAGGTAGAATCTTCTATCCTGGAAGAAGAAAGAAAGATGGGCAAAGAAGGTCTCTTTCAAGTTGACAATGCAATGGTAGTAGGCAAATCAAAAGTATCCTGCTCCCATTGTGAAAAGCTCGGGGGGGTCACTCATATAAATATGTAAGTATCACGTGGGTTCAACAGAAGGATATTTTAAATATTTAAAACTTACAGAAATATATTTACAGAGGGGATTTATTTATTGTATTTTAAAAAAAATTTACAGATTTGAATAGGAAAGGATACATTATATTCACTAAAAAAATTCACAGATAAGGGACTTTTTAAATAGGCCTTGAACGCCAGTGATATAGAGGATTTACATATAGTGACCCCCCCGAGGTGAAAAGTCAGGACACAAAGTTGACACATGCAGGTTGAAGATGATATGTAGTTTTTGTGGTCTTAAAGGTCATTCAGAGAATTTTTGCTTTAAAAAGAAGGATAAAGCACACTTGGTTGAGGAAAAAGAAGTTTTGACAAAGGAAGAAGAAGCAAATTTTCCTTCTATTGATTCTGATTGGGCTTTTTGAAGTCTTTTTTTATGTATGTTACCTCTGAGCACCACATGATGTAGCTCATGTAACGTTTTAGACATTTGCCTCCTGGGAGGGCAAATCTTTTTGGTTAGTCCCATAGTTAGTGTTTGGAACATGGGAGGGTATTTTGGTATTCCTTCACACTTCTTGGACGCTCTTGCCTTATTTTCAGGCCATGTTGAGGTCCAGGGAGGGTATTGGAATTTATGGCCCCTCTACATGGCTTTAGTAGTGGACCTTAGTAGATTATTTCTCTAAGGTTTAGTAGCTTGGCTTTAGATTTGGACCTTAGCAGATTATTTCTCTAAGGGTTAGTAGCTCCTTTTTGGATGGTCCTATTTTTAGCTTTTTTATATGCCTTAGTGGAGAATCTCTACTTCTTGCTCTCTACTCTAGGCTTTGGGTGCTCACTTCTAGGCAAGTGATAAGCATCTTGATTAGGATTAGATCCTAATCTCCTCCTTAATCCTTTTGTACTTCAGCCTATTTAAAGGCTCCTCATCTAATGAAGAAGATACTTTAGTAGCTCCTTTTTGGATGGTCCTATTTTTAGCTTTTTTATATGCCTTAGTGGAGAATCTCTACTTCTTGCTCTCTACTCTAGGCTTTGGGTGCTCACTTCTAGGCAAGTGATAAGCATCTTGATTAGGATTAGATCCTAATCTCCTCCTTAATCCTTTTGTACTTCAGCCTATTTAAAGGCTCCTCATCTAATGAAGAAGATACTTTAGTTTTTACGTTATTCACATTGTCATTATGCTCATATGATTTGTCTTTAGCTAATCTAGCCATCCTTAAGCATAGTCTTGCTTCCTAGTTCTTAATCCTTGCTCTAATCATGTGCTCAATCCATCCTTGAGCTCCCATGTTTTCTAACATTATTGTAATATGTTACTGGATCTCATTTTGCTGACCTGCTGGTCTCAACGGAGAGTCCAGAGTGATAATGTTTTGTGAGAATCAAGGATTGAATGGAAATTTTGAGTTATGACATCTGTAACCAGTAATTGTTTGTCAATGGATTGTTTTATAAATTAAAGTTTAAAGAGGAGTGTGTGAGTATCTGTATTCTAAAGCAAAAGTTAAGAAAGACTTTCAATTATGGGTGGGTGAGTACTTGTCTGGTTCTACTATTCCAGTGGTTGGGCGGTGGCTAACCCATGGGCCGAATAGGCTGGAATCAGTAGAGTTTTAATAATAAAATTGATTAATAGGAACACGCTTAGAACTCGAGTAGTTAATTAGAATCCTGAAGACTTCTCTAAAGAATAAATCAACGGCTGTGCCTCATTCAATTAGGAAAAAAGCATTGATTCCTTCAAAGTTAAGTCTGCAATAGTTTCCCTTCTATCTAGTTTTATCAGATGAAGGTAGTTCAGTATCTTGACCTCGTTAAAAGAATTCGTTATTAAGAAAAAAAAATGGTGGAATTGTCCCGCTTTTCGGGCATGGAAAATTTTCTCGGTTTTGGTATACGCTTAGAACTCGAGTAGTTAATTAGAATCTTGAAGACTTCTCTAAAGAATAAATCAACGGCTGTGCCCGATTCAATTAGGAAAAAAGCATTGATTCCTTCAAAGTCAAGTCTGTAATAGTTTCCCTTCTATTTGGTTTTATCAGATGAAGGTAGTTCAGTATCTTGACCTCGTTGAAAGAATTCGTTAAGAAAAAAAAATGGTGAAATTGTCCTCGCTTTTCGAGCATGGAAAATTTTCCCGCTTTCGGTTTTCGAAATGACTACCAGCTTAGTCTCGTGCCGGACATTCGAGGGTGAGGCCCCGAGTAAGAAACCCTGCCCCTCGCGCAAGAGGAAGCTACTTCCGCTGCTACCATCCGGGATTCCGGTGCGCAGAGGGGGCAGTGGGGTCTCACAACAAATGTAAACTCTCTTTATCTTTATAGGAAATATGAACTCTCTCTAGCTTTATATAGGAAGTATGGGATCCCAATTGGGATCCTCAGGCACAATTCATGGTTCACCCTTGAATTCGGCTATTTTGTTGACTATTCCTTTCTCCTCAGCATTTTCAGCAGCCCATTTACAATGTTGAAAATTTGTTATATCAACTTGTTTCCATTGTGCTGATTATCACCTTGTTGGCTTGACCATTGACTAAGGCTCCTTTGTTGATGTATTGGCATTCATTAAACATTGACAACTTATGCATTATTGTTGAAAATTTTAGCCATAGTACATTGTCCATAGTGCTTACATCTTCATGCTTATTACTATACCTGTTAAAAAGCATTCACAGATGCTTTGCTTTGCTCTTTTGCTATCATCACTGATTGTGGTCCTAAGTAGTACTATTTTCCCTTATTGCTCTAGATCAGCCACACTCTGATCAAGATGCCATGGGTGATGCATTAATTGAAGAGGATGCAGCAATTCATGACTCTCACAGATAGTTCCCTTGCTGCTAGCTCTGTGCCACCTTGTATGATAGCACGCTGCCTACACTTATGCCAAGTTGGACACATGTTGCCTCTCGACATGCATCTCATTTTGTTGATACAACCCTTTTTGGGTTATAATCATCCGTTCAAAGTTGGCCTCCATTTGAAAAAATGCTACATGATGGGAGTTATGTGACTTGCCTATAGGCAAGCATGCTATATCAGCACAAAGTGGGTGTATAAATTGAAACTTAAGCCTGATGAATCGATTGATCGCTATAAGGCTCATTTAGTCACCAAAGGGTATACCCAAAGAGAGGGCATTAACTATGGTGATACTTTTGTGCCTACTTCACGTATGACCACCATACACACTTGTTGCATTGGCTGTGCATAAAGGTTGGAATATTAGTTGGATGTCAAAACTACATTTTTGAATGGTGATTTGCAGGAAGAGGTTTATGTATTAGAGCCTCCAAGATTTTTTCAGAAAAGTGCAAAGTGAGTGAGAGAGAGAGAGAGAGAGAGAGAGAGAGAGAGAGAGAGAGAGAGAGAGAGATGTGAGTTTTTAAAAAAAAATTAAAAAAAACCTCCTCCCCTATACCACATGGCAAGCATAAAGTATGCAAATTAGTAAAGCACTTTATGGCCTTAAACAAGCTCCTCGTACTTGTTGGTATCAAAAGTTTCATGTATACTTGCTCTCTCGTCTTTTTCAAAATATCCCTACTGAGAGTACCCTCTATGTCACAAACAAGGGGTTGATTTCATTATCCTAAAACTTTATGTGGATGATTTTCTCGTGGACTGGCCTTGAAGAGGGAAAAATTTTAGCTTTCATGATGAATTACAGCATGCATTTGATGTTACAAACATGGGGCTTTGCATTATTATTTGGGTATCTAGTTTATACCAATTGAGAACAACATCATGCTATCTCCAAGAAGATACATTGAGCAGCTCTTAGAAAGGTTCCAAATGATAGATTGCAAACCTGTTTCTACTCCTATGGAACCAGGCTTACAACCATCACTTGAGGACTCTTTTGAGTCTTTTGATGTTGCCACTTATTATCACCAGGCTATTGGATGCCTTATATGTCGTCTATTCAGTACCCGTCTTGATATTCAGTATGCAGTGTCACACTTGAGGAGAATTATGCATTCAACAATGGCAAGCAGTGAAGCGTGTCTTTCGTTACCTTAAAGGCACTCAAGACTTTGCATTGTTTTATAGCAATACGCCTTCTTTATGCTTGACTGCCTACATTGATAGTGACTAGGTAGGATGTTATGACACTAGGGTGTCAACCAATGGGTAAATGTTTCCTTCTTAGAAGTTCATGCATTTCATAGCTTAGCAAGAAGCAGTCGACATTTGCCACTTCTAATTGTGAGGCTGAGTACAGGGCAACATCATAGCTACTATGAAGTGTGTATAGCTCTGTCGTCTATTGGTAGATTAGATAGTCGTCTTCTACCACATTTTCACTGACAATCAGAGTGCATGAACAATCGCACGGAATCAAATTTTTCATGTGCAGACAAAGCACATTGAGGTGCATTATCACTATGCTAGGGAGAGGCTCCATGCACGAGAGATAGCCTTGACTTACGGGCCTACACAGGCCAATGTGGCAAATGGGTTGACCAAGTCTCTTTTGAGAGAAAAGTTTGAAGCTTTCTGCAAAGCTTCAACTGATTACCTCTACCAGAGTAGTCTGCTACACCTTGTACACGTTCACACCACCATTCACTTTAGGGGGGTTTGTTAGTCTTTGAGCTTCGGGAAGTCCTAATGTAAATAGTCTTACACACAAGCACTTTTTACCCTGTGCTAGTAGGGGTTTTTCCCATGTGAACACACTCTAGTGTGTTGGGCACGTTAGCCCTTAGACTACAAGTACTTTGTACTCCATACATTTCTCATCATTCTATCAAGTACTTCCAGCTATCAAATCTCGTCTCTCTCACTCTTTGAGCTTAATATGATTGTGTGTACATGCGTGTACATGCGTGCCTGCGTGCATGTGTGTGTGTGTGTGTGTGTGTGTGTGTGTGTGTGTGTGTGTTGTGTGTGTGTGTGTGTGTGTGTGGAGCATCTACTCCCCCATCCAACATGTGGGACAATGGGAGGGTGTGTCTAATGCACCATATGAACCCTACGGTGGAGGGTAGAGTAGGCACATATGGGATATGTGAGCCACGTGTCAAGCCAGAGGGGATGAGCTAGGGTATCATCCCAATAGGGTAGGAATCTATAGGTTAGAATCTCCAGGTCGAAATCTACAAGTTGCAGATTCTGACCTCCAGATTCTGACCTACAAATTTCAATTCTGCCTTAGATTCTGACCTGCAGATTCTAATCCTGTTCAATGACACCCTAGCTCATCCCCTTGCGGCCTGACACATGGCTCACATATCCCACATGTGCCTACTCTACCCTCTACCATTGTAGGGTTCATATGGCGCATTAGACACACACACCCCCATTGTCCTGGATCCAACATTTTAGGGATAGTGGAGGGTTTAGGTGGCTAGGCGGTAGGGGAGTGGGACCCCCCTACATGTGTTAACCTATTCCTAGGATTAACAAGAGCTATCGTCATTCTCTTACATCAAGGAGTCAAGGTAGATACACCAAAAGGTCATACATTCAAGATATGAAGCAATGGTGTCCAAAGCTACAACTTGGACGGGCACCCGTAATGGTATGATGGAATACTTAAGGCGATTCCCACTTCAAGAGCGTGTGATAGCAAGTTAGGATGAAGTCCCAAGTGATGTACTTCATGGATATATTATGAGAGTAGTCATTGTAATAGCATTAGGCCTCTTATGAGCCTAAAGTGCCCGGTCGACCACAGTTTAAGTGAGTGTGAACACTTATGGCCATGTATATAAGTGAATTTCTCTCATAATACAACATACTCTCCCATTGTGTGATTGAGTCTTGCTCTTTCTAATCTCTATTTCTAATGCATGCTAGTGAGTGTGTGTGAGTGATGTGAGGTGCGAGGAGGGACGAGTATCCGTAGTGTAACGCGGCGGTGTGACAACGCTCGCGCGTAATTGAATTGCTTCGCAAGGAGTTGTAGAGCTTGGAGACCTCAAGAATTATGAGCTTAGCCATTAAAAAGATCCTCACGGACAATTGCGGTTCACCAATTGTTGGATGTGTTTCAAGAGGGGTTAGCGTGAGTCATACTATTTTTGGCACCACTGTCGGGGAGGCATCCCTTGGCTTTTTCCATCATTTTTCTCAAATCTATGCATTACCCATTTCCCATTGTCTTTATTAATGGTTTCCCATGAAAAAGATGTGGATTTGATGGTGATTTAGTATAGAATAGCTCTCTTTTTTGTTTTGTAAAGAATGTTTTTTAACTTAATTTTTAGCTTAATTTTTTATTTTTATTGTTGTTAATATTGTTTTTAATGTTCCTAGGCTTGCACATAGAAAGTATTAGGCTTAGTTTTCATCCATTGCATCAAACAATGCAATAGAATGCAATTTTTAGTTAATGTTAGCTCTCTTTAGAGTTAAACATAGACCTAGAATCATTAATTTTAGCTTAATTTGTGTATTTTTTATTGAAATTGTATGCAATAGAGTGTTAGTAATCATTAGGAGTAGCTTAATCCTTCAAAAAATTTCTCAAAACCATCAAAAATTTCTTGAAATCTACTAATCTCTCTTAATTGGCTGGTTTTTGTCATTAAGGGTGATTAATCCACTTTAAGAGATAAAATTTTTAAAAATGTGTTATTTGGGGTCCAAATGGATCATATAAGTAGTCGAAATTAGTGTTTTTGAGTATTTTGAGAGCATCTAGATACATCAAAACACCTAATTACATCAATTGGAGGAATTCGACTCTCTTTTGCTTAATTTTATCTTAAAAGAAGAGACCAAAATTAAGAGCCTAATTAATCTCTAATTATACATTAAATTACACATTAGTTAATGTACATAGCTTAGCAATTCCTCGCTCTATCCCCAATGATGTGCTCAATTGTGTGAATTAATTAGAGATTAGTGGTTAATTATGATCCTTAATTAGTGTAAAGAAGAAAAGATTAATTAAAGGATTAATTCTTAATCACTTTTTTACATAACTCACTAAAGCTAATGAGCATTGAACGAGTAAATGCTCATGAGTTGTCAAATTATCCATTTTGGGGGTAATTTATGAAGAGTGTAAGGGGGTGTCATAAAAAGATTAACTTTTTTTGCTTTTTAGGATAATGCCCATATCTCCTTAATTTTGATTCAAATTTCCCACTAGCCTCCAAAAAAAAATGAAAAATGGTTCATGCGTGAACCATTTCTGCACTCACACCTTAAAGTCTCACGTCCTAGGGATCCATGCCCAAAAACAAAATCAAAAATAGTTCACGCGTGAACCATTTTCTGCACTCTCATGCCTTAAGGTCTCACGTTCTAGGGGGACCGCACCCAAAATTTTAAAAGAAAAATCAAAAATCGGTGCACATCATAAGCGGTTCACGGCATGAACCCTTAAGTGTTTCACGTTGGAAACAGTCCCGTCCAAAAAAAAAATCAAATCAAATTTGATAAAATCTATGAATTCCACTTCATGCCGTGAACTGCACACTGCTAGTTCATGACATGAAAGGGGGTCCGTCGGCAAAATAAAAATAAAAATTAAAAAAATCAAAAATTAGTTCACGTCCTAAGAGGTTCACGGCGTGAACCCTTAAGTGTTCAACATCGTGAAACAATTCCGCACCCAAAAAAAATAAGTCAAAAATCAGTTCACGTCCTAAGCGGTTCATGGCATGAACCCTTAAGTGTTTCACGTCGTGAAACAGTCCCACGTAAAAAAAAATCAAATTTGATAAAATCCGTGAAGTCCACTTCACGCTGTGAACTGCATCCTACTAGTTCACAATGTGAAAGAGGGTCCGTCGATTTTTTATATAAAAAATAAAACAAAACAAAAACACCCTTATTTGGAGGCTCGTATCTCCTAAATCTTGAATCCGATGAAGATGCTCTAGTACTCATCGGAAAGTCGACATCGAGGTTTTCAAATTTGGTTATCCAAAGTCAAAATCGATCATTTTGGCCTCCGACCAACAGCCTCAAAATTCAACCCGAAAATTGAGACAAAAAACAAAGCACTAAAAATCGCCCAAAACAATGCAAAAATGACTTCGAACCATATTCAAGCTACTTTTTGAGGGTCTAAACAACAAAATCATGAACGACTCAGAGAGACAAAGTTGTCGTACTCCAAAAATACTACAACTGTCTCATACAGAGTTTCTCCAAATTCCTTTTGGAACACCCTCAAAAACGTGCTGCAAAACAGGGAAAATTTTCCCCAAAAAAATTCATCTTGAGACAATGATGGAAAATAGGTTTTAGGACGTCCTCTTCCATGTGGGATGTTATTGCATGCACTTTTTTTGAAAAAAAATATCTCAGATCATTCATTCACGTGCGTGTAGCGCCTGAGCTAATTAGGGCAAACGGACACTCGTTTGACCCATCGAAGAGTACGCTAGGCCTCTTGAGGCTATATTGAGCTGTGAGAAAATCTAAAAAGTTAAAAAAAAATATGTGCTTACTCTCATTAAGAGCAATTGACAGCGTTAGACATGGCAACGATAGAGGGACTACGTGGGCCGACATTCTCACTGAACCCAATGGGTGGCTGACAGCTTTGAGCCATTGAGATCCATGCTGCAAATGCACCTTCCAATCCCATTCACCATGCCAACAACAAGAGTGTCATCTGGTTTTGCACCCCCTGTTTCACTTCAATCCCAAACGGGTTTTGGTCCTTTACCTAACATTTCCACAAATCCTATAGGTAAAGGACCAAACGGGCTTTGGTCCTTTACCTAACATTTCCACAAATCCTATAGGTACCAACCCTTTCCAACCCCTGGACATACTGACTAGTCTAGGAAGTGGAGTTGCCCACGGACTGAGTGAGTCCGTGCCCACAAGAGCACTCACATACGGCCTCAGTGACATACAAAAATATGACCGTACAAATTTTCAAAATTATGGGTAAATATGATGGAACAATTGATCCTGTTCAATTCATACAAATGTTTGAACAGCGATGTAAAGCCTTTGGAAATCCCAACTTCCCCACCAAGGTATATGCGTTGAACCTATGCTTAGTGGGAAAGGCTAGTCGATGGTTCATCACATTGATGCTGGCGTTCAAGACCACCTTTAGAACCTTGAAAATAGCCTTTACCCACGGCTTTTCAAGACAAGGTGATCGGTGGAGTGCAGCAAAAGAACTCTATTCAATTGAGCGTAAACCAAACGAAACCATTAGAGACTTTATCCTTCGGATAAACATCTTGGACTCACGATGTGAGTCATGGGAGAAATTAAACGATTCTCAATCGAAGAGATGTTTCATGATGCGCTTAAAGAATAACAGCTTACACAACTTGATCATTGTATCCAACCCAGAAATATTCGATCAATGTTGTAAAGAAGCAATACGGTTAGATGACAACATGATGGAAGATGATCATGCTACGAGATGTTCCTCATCTAAACCAAGTGAAGCAATGACAAAAGAAAGATTGATCTCGGAATTGTCATTCCTTGAATTCTATGCAGCCTTGCTTAAAAGCTTTCAATCAACATCTCTAAAAGAGGATGAGATCCTTCACAACCAAACATCCTTAATGCCTTTACAAGTGAGGAGTGAAATGCCTTGTGTTCAGTGCAATCACTACGACCATCCCAATCCCCATTGTGCATACAACAAGGCACCTGTTTTCCTATACTGCATATATTGTAAATCCTTTGGTCGTCATAATACTACAAAGTGTCCCAATTCATCAACAATTGACTCAAAACCTCCATCTCCCGTGCACCAATCAGAAATAGTCCAAAGGGTAGAAACTGCTCAGGAAGCAGTCAATCAAACACTTCAGTGTTTCTATTGTCATGGAAGTCACAAAAGTGGCAAACTGCACAGTTTGAAATACTTCCATGCCCATAGTCACTGACACTTTGCAACCCATGTGTGAACGATGTGGCATTGATCACATGTTCCAGGATTGCCCAAGGCGAGTTACTTCACTGGAACCTATTTCACAGAATACAGCTCTAAACATCTTAAGTGTATCAAACGAGCAATTGTCCACGATACCCTTGAATGTGCTTACATGCTTACAAGCCAAGGCATGAGAAACAATAAAAAAGAACGCAAACGATAACACTTCGAAATGGGTAGAAGAACAACCCAAGAAAAACAAGGAGCATCAGACTATCCAAACCAAAGCTGAATTAAAGGACAGGGAAAAGGAGCCTATGGAGGACATAAACCCAAAAGAGCCAAAAGCTACACATGATGCAGAAGCATCCACCTCAAGGGCTACCACACAAACCATAAGACCCACATGTGCGACACAGGATACAAAAGCCTCGATCTCATTGCTTGGGCAAACATAAGGAAAACTTAAAGATCTAAAGAGGATGAAACAAGTTATGATTGATCACTCAGTGCACTTAACAGACCAATCAAGAAACTAGAACCCGTCCAACCACCCCAAATTGAAAATCATGATCATATGACATATGCAGAATGCAAAAAGCAAGCTCAGGAGAGCATGCTTAGCATGGTTGAGTGTCTTACAGGATCACCGGTTGTGATTAAACCTAATAATGCCAATCCTAAAAAAGCAACCAAAATACAAAACCCAGAGGAGTAGCACTTCCCCTTTCAAGAGGAAGACATACTCTCTATATAGAAGAGACATTAGAGACAAATTGTAAGAATTATGCGGTTGAAAAAGCTCGTGAAGAATTCGATAATTCCCTTATAAAATTAAAGCAGTCTCTTAAAACCTCATTTGGAGGAATGCTCTTCTCTCATGGTGAAACAACCAACATAGTATCAGCACTTACACCTTTAAGAGCTCAGCATAAATTATACCAAGACATAAAGAGCTCCATAGAATACGACTGTGAGGATTTACAAGTTTCCAAATAGAACTCAGTTAGAATTGTCAAAGAACCAAGTGTGCTATTGTACACATTGGGTACTCTTGAAAAAGCTGAGAGTCAAAAAGAGGATGAAAGTGAATGGGAATATGAAATAGAAATGAGATCTGAAGCTAAAACACAAACTGAAACATCCATGGTTCCTCTTAAAGATTCTATCATAGTATGGGTAGATTTTCCTACATGCAATGATGTTAAGTGCAAACGCATGTTGATTAGCCCTCGAGCTAGTCACAACATCATGATAATGGACACTTGGGTGTTATTGGGACAGCCTAAACTCATCCCTATAGACAATGGTCCTGCAAGAGGAGCCAATGGACAAAACATTAAACTTCCAGGTTATTTTAGCTATGCTACTCAAACAATCGACGGGTGAAGATGTGGAATTTATATTCCATATGTTACCACATATCCCCTTGAGTATGATGTCGTCTTGGTGGAACTTGGATACGTGACTCGTTGTATTCAATTGATGAATCTATGCAAACAATCACCTTGAACACTCCTGAAGGCATTGTACAATTGTTATTAACGGGAGGAAAAGACCTTGGAGGAGCTGGAACTTCCAACGTATCTCTGAAAAGATCCCTAGGATTTTGGTTGGATTGGAACTTTTCAATAAAATCACCACAGCTCAAGCACAGCTTTATCCAACATGAGAACACAATCTCATGACCCTCTAGTTATGGGATTTGTTAGGTCAACCAACACTCACAGCTCATCCTGAAAGAATTCCCTTTACAACACAAGACTTGAACATGCCATGTTTGGGGTACTTTGAACATAAAATGTATATTGAAACTAACTCCCTTACTTCCAAGTTTTTGTTGGTTAAGTATGTGTTGGAAGCACATTTGATCTTGGGGCAATAGACTATTGCTGCTGCCCAAGCACCACTGTGCTTTGCCAGCAATAGGGTCGTTCAGGATGGTCAATGACACAAAGTTGACAATACCATACTACAAGGAAGAGGAAGCAACCCTAATGGATTTCTATGATGCTGAACACAAAAATTTACAAGCCTCTTCCTCGAAAGCCCCTCTACACAAAGACCTATCATCTGCATCAATAACCAACTCGATAAAATCATCTACCCCTTCCACTCCATCCTCACCAAGAAAATCCAATGCCAAAAACTTGCATTCAACAGTTGTTCCTGAAGAAGATCCCCAACCGATACCATCTATCTCTAAAATGGAACTCAAAGGAAAAGCCCCAAAGCCTATGCCTCTTCATCGACAAACCTCACCAAAGAAGATGTCTACATACTCAAAAGCATCATCATCGACAGCCACTCCACACGAGACTCTAGACTCATCATCATCAACAATGCACATGAGTCCCAAACCTATAACCTCAGCATGCCAACCAATGTCAAGGAGGGCCCTAAACCTTCCACATCATCAACCAAAAATAAAACTCCACCAAAACAACCAAAATCAAGGTATCTTAATGGTATCAAGATGTGGGTGGAGAAAGAAGCTACTTGTAGCTCAAGGCTATTACGAAGGTGCCAATCAAATTTGGGTGCCTCGTCAATCAAAGCATCTTCCTCAACATAGCACTCATAGGCCAAGGAAAGGTAAAAGTACACCATAACATCGTCCACAAAAGCCTATGCGATTTCCTCAAAGAACTCCACCAAGTCAACAAGTGTGGGTACGAAAAAGATTACTGCAAGCACAAGGGTACTACCAAGGAAATACCAACACTTGGATTTCCAAGCGCATCACAAAGTCCCCTAAGCTTGCACAAAGAAGGAAGCCTCAGCACCAAAAGCATCATCCACCAATTTATAATGCTCATCAAATATGGGTGCCTGTGCACATGCCTCAACAATAAGGATACTCTAATGGTAATCCCATCATATGGTTTCCAAAATCGAACAAAGTGAAGACAGCCTTGCTTATCGACTTTAACCCCCACAGATCCACCTAAAGTTTGACAAGAATGGAAACCCAAGCAACACCAATCAAGTCACTCAACAAGTCTCATGCATTCAACACCTACACAAGAGCTTGTGTGTTCAAGAAACCCCAATGGTAACCAACCAGCAGTCTTACCTACCGCCTCAACAACATTTAAGCCAAAAATTCAAGAATCAATTCCAACGTCTGCAAATGGAGACTTATGAGTGCATCAAAGATAAACTCACAATGCTCTTTTCACCCTCTTGGATGTGAAGTGTAAGTGCAAAAGCTACGAGGCGGACATAAGAACCTATTCTCTCAAAAAGGAGAGTAGCCACAAGAAGCTGTTGCTCGCAAGGTGGTAACCCAAAAAAAAACACACACACACACACACACACACACATACACACAAACACAAGGGAGTCACACATATGGCCTACCTAAAAGTGGTAGAATAACACAAACAACTCCCAAGGATCTTAAATAGCCATTCCATTTTTGTTAAGCTTGTAGCTTACTATTCTTTTGGCTAAGTTGATGTAGCAGCTGCTCCATGAGTACATATCCATACTCATGGACTGGAGGACATTTGAACCAAAGCCTCACCATCGACAACTCCAAGTATATCTGTGGATGGGGGGACCATGGTGGGTGAAATCTTGGTTAATGGTATAACCCATCGCCTGGAAATTTCTTTCAAATTGCACATCTCTCCAAACGATGCTACCATCTTTGCAAATCAATGATCTCCAATCCTTAGTGAAGATATATATATTAGCCTCGCAAGTCAACGTAATTCTTTCAATCCTCATCAAGCAGTGGCTACTTCAACACAGAGCAGTTCAATAAATGTCTATATGACACAATTCTTGTACTTCATATATATCTACTTCATAATAGAACTTAAATATACATAAAAACATAAAAAGCACATGGGAAGAATCATACAAGAATAGGTCCTAGTCAACAACATTTGACAGAGTGATGTGAGGTGAGAGGAGGGACGAGTATATAAGTGAATTTCTCTCATAATACAACATACTCTCCCATTGTGCAATTGAGACTTGCTCTTGCTAATCTCTATCTAATGTATGCTAGTGAGTGTGTGAGAGTGATGTGAGGTGAGAGGAGGGACGAGTACCCGTAGTGCAACGCGATGGTGTGACAACGCGCATGGGAGGTGCGGTGGAATTGCTTCTCAAGGAGTTGTAGAGCTTGGAGACCTCAAGGGTTACAAGCTCGGCCATTGGAAAGATCCTCACGACAGTTGCGGTTCACCAAGTAATCTCTTATTGGATGTGTTTCAAGAGGGATTAGGGTGAGCCATAATAGCATGCAACCCCCTCCTCAGCTCTTGTTGTTTTTGACATGGCTTGCATGGTGGGATGTGCGCGCATCACATTGGGGTGCTTAGTTCTTGAAACATGACAATGATAGTCCATTTGTTCCTAATACAAATCTAGTAGAAACAAAGTACTCTAACGTGCAAGCTTGAGTAGGATACAAGAAGCAAAGCACTCTAGCATGCAAGCTCGAGTAGGATACAAGAAACAAAGCACTCTAGCATGTAAGATCGAGTAGGATACAAGAAACATATTACTCTCTTTAAGGCAATGGACTTGCCCATGGTGGTACTACAAAGTGCAAACTATAATGCTTACCCTGATGGTAAGCATTTTGGAGCTGGTCCAAACTTGGAAGCCATACAAGATTGATTTTTTGTCAACAAAGGGGCCACCACATCAAGCAAGAGATTGGTAGACTTGACTTACTTAATAATGGAGAAGGCTGGTCTAGAAATCCCAGAGATGCAAAATAGTTTTCGGGAGACAAAAAGTGTTCATAGAAAAAGGCCAACCATGTCCAACCCTGGTGTGGTCTTGGAAAACGATAGCCATAGGCTTGAGTATGTGATAGTGACTGTAAATCAGAAAAAGGTAAAGCATGCAATAACAGTAAGGAAAAAATCACAAGAAGGCATTATTGTTGAATCCAACTCTTGAATTGTAGCTTTGGGCTATACGAAGGAACTAATCCACATAGCCTTGTCACATGTTTTGAAGAGACAAGTGCACATTGTGGTGCTCCCATAAATTTGACAGGACGATATGGTAATGTTGGAGTGGCAGCCCCTTTCTTTTGGGGAAGGCGGTCTTATCCATGTGGTGTTAGGGAAGGCTACATATGGTTTAACAACAAAAGCATTAGTCATGCATGGAATTTTGGCAAGGTCCGTCCACTAGGGCCTACTCTAGGTGTTTGGCCGATTACAGAAACAAGTACACAATTAAGTGAGGATGAGATTACAAAGCTAATTCAAAACAGTTTTGATGAGGTCCGTCCTCTAGGGCCTACTCCAGGTGTTTGGCCGATTGCAGAAACAAGTACACAATTAAGTGAGGATGAGATTACAAAGCTAATTCAAAACAGTTTTGATGAGGTCATCAGTCAAGAATGTGCTCATCAGTATTGTTTTGATAAGGTCATCAATCGGGAATGTGGTTTGTGTATCATATGGGCACACACCATCCTCGTCACATCAGTGTCTACTATTGTACATGCAAGATATAGGAATGGCAAAGTTGTTTGTTAGAGGACGAAGCTCGCAAAAGATTTTCGAGACAAGTTGGAGAAGGGACAAGATCTAGGGGCTAAGGTTGGTAAAACGAAGTGATTATTATTTACAATGCATCACATGTTTTTTATGTTAGCACACCGAGGGATCTAGGGCAAAGGGCGTAACATATTCGGTTACAGTTTCTGCTAAGGTTGGTAAAACGAAGTGATTATTATTTACAATGCATCACATGTTTTTTATGTTAGCACACCGAGGGATCTAGGGCAAAGGGCGTAACATATTCTGTTACAGTTTCTGAGTTCTCGGGTGCTCTTGCGCGAAGACTTTCAACTTTGAGAGGCAAAGCGAGCAACCTATGTCCCTTGCAAACATTTATACTTTGTTTTCCTTCATGTCCTAAACTTAGATGCTACAATTTATGATTTTATGCACTGACAAAGGTGGAATTGTTCCAATGTTTATCGGGCCTCAAGTTTCATTCAAACATTTGAACTACATGGTAGTTGAAATTTTGGCATTTGCAAAGCATTAGTCCGCAAATATGTACTTTGGTTGCGTCCAAATTAGTGATTCGAGGAAAGCAAATAGCTATTTGAAGGTTTTTTGTAATTTTCATCTTGTTTTGTAGATGTTGAAGTTCGAAAATCTTCTTTTGGATTCTAAGTTGGTTTGTTGTCTGTCTCTACAATGTCTTTCTTTCATGCAAAAAATTGTAACAAATATTGGTGGTTACTTGAATATAGAGTTGATGTCATTTAAGACGAGCAATTGGGTTTGAAATTGCTATTTTCTTTTGATACTAAGATTTCCTTTGGGGGTGTGAATTGTTCTTTTAATGTCACTTTTGTGACCTCTATCTTTTTGCACTCACTTATTTCTTGGCTTTGCTCATTTGCAGTCATAAAATGGACGTAAATATTTTTCATAATCTTTAGCACCACTTCCATTGTATTACTATAATGTAAGTTCATCATAGTCATTATTACTTTATAAAATTATGACCCCTATAACAAGAGGGAAAGGGTGTTAACACTTGTCTTTCTTTCAAGAAATTTAAGTAATCAAGTGGAAGTTAAGAATACTTCCCCTTTAACGTTTTATAGACCCTAAGACATGTGAAGGTGGGTACCTTACTTGTGTAAGCCATCAGCACTTGTCTTTTCAAGTGGCCACATGATCATTTATTTGATGTGAGTATGTGTATTTATCAATAATGAATTTTGGAATATTTTTTGCTTAAGCCTTTGTACTTAAGCTTTCATGGGCCCCCTTTGAGATTGATTTGATTCTATGAAAGGTTCATTTTGGTGTAATTGCACCATTGCCTCAACATTTGTAAGAGATTGTTGTACTATGTCATTAGTGATGATCTAAAGTATGGTAGAGAATTCACATACACATATAAGTCATTCATTATCACTAGTGATAAATGACTTAAGTCATTCATTATCACTAGTGATAAATGACTTAAAGTAGGATAGAGCATTCACATGAACATGCACATGCACATATAAGTGCCACATATTCATTGTTATTATAGTGATAATGACTTAAAGTAGGATAGAGAATTCACATGCGCACACACACACACACGCGCGCGCACGTGCACACACACAATGTTAAGTCAAAGCTATATGCAATGGGATTAGACGGGTGTGCAGAGCATCTCCCAAAAAGTATATTAGTCCAAAATTGTGTGTAGAGTTTCTAAAGAGTGATGACTAGGGCATAAATACAAGTGAGGTCACCCAGCCAGATGGCATAAAAGTGAGGGTTATGATAAAAGAAAATGAGATCTAGGAAGCAATGCATCTGCCACCACCACCACCACTAGGACACAAAGGGTGAAACAAAAAGGGAACAAAAAGGGTATTATTACATTTGTTGATATGCTCAAATAGAAAAAATGTAACACAAATGGAATTTGGTGGAGAAAAAAGGTATTCCATTTGTTGATATAACATATTCTCAAATAGAAAAAAATGCAACACAAATGGAACGTGGCAGAGAAAAAAGGTATTCCATTTGTTGATATGTAAAAGAGAAAAAAATAACATATGTTGGAATTTATGATGGATAAACTCATGGTTGGTATAATTAGGCTAAGCAAGAGAGGTTAAGACTAATCATATAAGATTAGGATTAATGATAACATAATGACACCATAATAACAATGCAAGAGAGAGAATGAGAATGTAGAAAGACTAGAATGTTTGTGTGTTTGGGTTGTAAATATTCATTGGATGCCAGACTATTTATAGGCTTGGTAGTACAAAAGTGATTAAAAGATGAATAAGGGATAATCCCTTTCACCTAATCCAAAAGTGCTTCACCCATTTCCTAGAATGGAGTGTAACCTAAGACTCTTTCCATGCATGCTATGGATGGCCTGGAGGTGTGGTCATGCCCAAAAATCTTGTTCCAAATTAGGCCTTTAGACCATAGAACCATATGACTGTATCCCCAATGTCACATGATATTTTGGTGTATTATTTCAACACCCTCTCTCAACAAAATATCCATGGCCACTATGATGTCAATGCTATCTCTAATTATTGTTTACAATGCTATTTATGATACCATCTAAGTGCCCATAGGTCTACTCATGGTGGTTTACAATGCCAATTATGATGAGAGATACTAGACATCTAGTTATGATTACATTTCACTTAGGATAGAGGAGTGACCACAAGTGGGCTAGTTCTAGCTGGTCTAGAAAGCCCAGTCATCTTGAGCATAGTTGACCTCTACTAGGTCTCTACTCCTTTGCTTAAAGATGAGGAGTGACCACAAGTGGGCTAGTTCTGGTCTTGAAAGCCTAGTCATCTTGAGCATAGTTGGCATCTACTAGGTCTCTACTCTTTTGCTTGAAGATGCTTCCTTCTTGACCTTGATCTTGTCAATGTAGCTCTTGATCTTCTTTAGATCGATGTAGCTCCTGATCTTCTTTATATCGATGTAGCTCTTATTGATATAGCTCCTAATCGATGTAGCTCCTGATCTTCTTTAGATCGATGTAGCTCCTGATCTTCTTTATATCGATGTAGCTCTTATTGATATAGCTCTTGATCGATGTAGCTCTTATTGATATAGCTCCTGATCGATGTAGCTCTTGATCTTCTTTATATCGATGTAGCTCTTGATCTTCTTTAGATCGATGCAGCTCTTGATCTTCTTTATATCGATGTAGCTCTTATTGATATAGCTCCTGTTGATGTAGCTCTTCTTCATGTAGATGTAGATCTTGATGTAGATGTAGTTCTTAGATTTTTTCATCCTTGATTCCATCGTATTATGAAATCCATGTAAGCAAAGATAAATCATTTTATCAATGTGTTCATGAAGCCTTACATGATGATGGTACATATCCCTTTTAGATGATAATGCAATAAATATACATAAGGAGGTCTTAGGCTTATCAATGGCAGTGTCTTGCCCTTATACAATTGGTTTATGAGCATGATTGATGAGTTACATGAAGCATACAAGCTCAAAAATCCCATCGTCTCAAGCAATGCTAATGCAGATTTATACCCTATTTTGGATTAACAAACCAAATCAAGGTGAAAATATGATTTGATGCTTTACAAAGGCTTAGCAACACTTGAATATAAGATATGAACATCTAGTGGCCTTGAAAACCTTAGACGATTAGCACTAATCAAGGTATTAGTTAAAGTCATTTTTAATTAACTGTGAGAAAAATACCATAATTAGGGGATATTTCAATATGAAGCTTTGGCAAGTTGTAGGGTTCAACCTTTGATGGCCCAAAAAAACTAGGATTAGTGTTGATTAATCACTGATTAGTAAATACAATTTTTTATTTGTACTACAAAGAATGGGTCAACTTAGAGGGTAAAATTGAAGGCCTTTCATATATCTTCTTCACAAAAAAAAGCTTCAAGAGACACTTATGGCACTGAGTTACATGAGTTTCAAACCACTAAACATATGATTAGCCTCCTTAAGAATGATTCCTTAATCACGTTTATGCCAAAGCTTCTCTCTGTGTAGTGCATAGGGCTAGCTGGGGTGGCCTCTACACACTGTTATTCTTCAAACCGACACCATAATCAGAGTCGCCACCATGCCCAAAAACCCCCGAAGTTGAGTGGAATTAGCCCGATTTGTCCTTGTTGAAGCGCTAGATTGTTTTCCTCCAAAAAAACCAGTGTTTTGTAAATCGCATTCTCCTGTGATGCCGATTGAAGCTGCTACTGCAGGCTGCACCTAGGAGCTACAGTGATTCTCCAAGTTGTCGTCTGGTCAATGGTAGGCAATTGATAGAGAAATCAAAGATCCATTGAGCATAGATGACCTCAATGTGGAAAATTGTTTTTAAAAAGTGATTAATCACTAATCATAATTAGTGTAACTGATAAAGTGAGGCTAATACAAGCTGAAGGAAGTGGATCTGAGCTTTGATACCATGTTGAAATTTACGGTCGATCAAGCACGATG
This sequence comes from Cibotium barometz, assembly GCF_041138505.1. NCBI lineage: Eukaryota > Viridiplantae > Streptophyta > Polypodiopsida > Cyatheales > Cibotiaceae > Cibotium > Cibotium barometz. The sequence goes on from NC_141099.1 coordinate 21,387,250, forward strand.
TTTAAACTCATGGTGAGGAAGGTAGCATTCAGGCTAAGCAAGAGAGATTAAGACTAATCACATGAGATTAAGGTGTTGGAATTTATGGTCGATCAAACATGATGTTTCTCATGGTGAGGAAGGTAGCATTGGGCTAAGAAAGAGAGGTTAAGACTAATCACATGAGATTAAGGTTAATGACAACATAATGAACAATGTGAGAGAATGAATGAGAATGTAGAAAGACTAGAGTGTTTGTGTGCTTGTGTTGTAAATATTCATTAGATGGACAGCCTATTTATAGGCTTGGTACAAAAGTGATTAAAAAGATGATTGAGGTATAATTCCTTTTACCTAATCCAAAAGTGCATCAAAAGCACCCATTGCCTAGAATGGAGTGCAACCTAAGACACTTTCCACACATGCTATGGTTGTCCTAGAGGTGAGGTCATGCTATGGTTGTCCTAGAGGTGAGGTCATGCCCAAAAACCTTGTGCCAAATCAGGCCTTTAGACCATACAACCATATGCTTGTATCACCAATGCCACATGTTTTTTTTTGGTTTATTATATCAACAACATAAATCGAACAAAGTATGAAAGTACAAAAGATCCTTTTGTGTTGCACATTATAAACCAGTGGGACATGTACAAGTGGGTGGATCTCGATATAAGCTAAAAATAGTGAATATGGCTGCATAAGGTGACTAGGCACACTACATCTATAAGGAGATGAACATATACCTCTACGTCTATCAAAGCAAAGTGATACATCCTTACTACTCTCAAAGTTGATAAGTCATGTCAAAGACATTCCTCTATCTACAACACTAGTGGAAGATGAAACCAACACCTTGGGATTAGGAGGCAGAGAAAGAAGCAATGTAAGAGATAACTGCTCTTATTTCCATCACACAAAAGATCCTTGAGCAAAAAAAGTCTACGAAATAGAGAACCACAATGATTGACCAACAAAATAGCCTAGAGCATATTATCTTGTCATTGAGCACAAGATGTGATTAGTACACAACAATTGACTAACAAATTAGCCTAGAGCATATTACTTTATCATTGAGCACAAGATGTGATTAGTACACAACAATTGACTAACAAATTAGCCTAGAGCATATTACTTTATCATTGAGCACAAGATGTGATTAGCACACAACAAGGGGCTGAACAAAGCAAAGATGTAGATCTAGTGCCCAATGCAAGTTTGCAAGCCATGTTGCTCGTATCACACAAGGTGATGAATTTCCTATGCCAATAAGTATTCCCATGTCTTTTCCACACAAACAGAATGCATGCTAATTATAGAGGACATGGATGTATGTATCTACAAATGTGCCTATATGTGTTTGCATGCCATTTCCACTCACATAGGATATGCAAATCATAGACATAATCAGTGTAAAGGTAAGTGTGCTTGTACTTATTGTCACGAAATCAAATATTATTTGTTGACATTTCAAAGTCGATCATCTCAAAATATTCCTGACCACCACCATCACCAGTTTACCTTCATTATCCAGTCCAATGATCTGCACTTGCATCAACTAAGCCAATCAATTAATCAATTAATTGATTAAAAAAATAAACAACCATACGAAACTTCATATCATCAAGATGATGCAACCTATACTCCCACACATGTACGGATTCACCCGTGTACGCATAAAGTAATCGCCTGGATTTAGAAAGATTTGCCAATCTAAACCCGTCTAGGAGAATTCATAAAAGCGAAAAACTTGGGAATATATATTCCATGGATTAACTCCACTCCATAAATAATAGAAAATGTAGGAATATAGATTCCACGAATTAACTCCTTTTATAACATACCCCTGGGGGTGACAAGCAACTATCCTCAATTGTCACAAAATCATAAAAGTAATCATCATAGGCTAGTATCCCTTCTATAAGATACAATTAAGGATGGATAGGCAGCGAGGGCATGATCAAGTAGCCATTGAGAATCTTCGATGGGGTGTCCTTTATACTTGACTAAATATCGATGGTAAACATTACCTTTTGTTGTTATTGTCTAAATGAGTAACGAAAAAGGTTAATAATACAAAAATATATTCAATAAACGAATGTCAAAGTATTAGAAATTAGTTTGATACTAGAGTGATATGCGAATAGAAAGTTGCAACAAAAAGTTCTCGTTCTATCGATTATGAGCAACAAATAAGAGTGTAATTCAACAATCCTCTAAAGACGTGTTTTCGTTTGTGACAAAGATCTTTTTAGGAGGGATTGGAGGAAACGTAAGTGAGAGAGAAAGTATTCACAACATCATCTTTGATTCTATATCCATGAATAATGCTGTGTTCTTCCATGAGTTGACAAAACTGGATATTAGGAGGGAATATGCAAGTGTTGCTATGGGGATGATGACAAAACATGATTCATGATCGCTCATCGAAGTCTTTGACCATTCATGCTCTTATTTATCATGGAAGATGTGGAGTAATACCTGAAAAAGATATGCATTATGTGCAAATATATATGCAAGATGTAGGAGCTCGGATGGTTGTCATGGATTTTGAGGAGTTGGATTAGTCATTGTTGCGAAAGAGACTAATTATTATGGTAAAAAATAAAGTCAAAAATTTAATAGTCTTAAAAGAAATATGAAATAACATTACCTTAATTAAACCATCGAGAACATACCCAATTTTTAGTGGAAACTTCCAAAAAAATCAGAAATTGATTGGGTATTTTTATAATTTTGTGGGAATTTTCAAGCTCAAAAATGGGATTTTTTTTATAAAAGAATGAGCTATGAAAGGGAAAAAGAAATCTGTAATTTTTGGAAAATATGAGAGAAATGATAATTTGCAGAATTTATTGAGAGGGGTTGAGGATTGATATTTTAAAGAAATGAGAAATAGTTATAAGATTAAGCTTAAAAAAATAAAGCTTTAGAAAGCTTTAAGCTTCAAGCTTTTTAAACCTTGATTAGCTTTAAGCTTCAAGCTTTTAAGCTTGATTAGCTAAAGATTACTTTAAAGCTTTTAAGCTTGATTAGCTAAAGATTACTTTAAAGCTTAGGCTAGCTAAGGTAAGGGGTGGGCAACTAGCAGCAGCGCAAAGCGAAAGGAGAGAGAGAGAGAAGCGGCGGGCGACACAGCAGCACTGACTGCAACGAGAGGGAGAAGTGGCGGGCGGCGAGAGAAAAGCGGTGGGCGGCAGAACTGACTGCAAGGAGAAGGAGAAGCGGCAGGCGGAGGCGGCGGCGGCGGCGGGCGACACAGCAGCTGGCTGCAAAGAGAGGGAGAAGCGGAGCAGCAAGAGAGAAGCAGCGGGCGGCAGGACTGACTGCAAGGAGAGGCAGACGGCAAGAGAGAAGCGGCGGGCGGCAGGACTGACTACAAGGAGAGGCGGCAGGAGAGAAGCGGCGGGTGACACAACAGCTGACTGCAAAGAGAGGGAGAAGCGGGAGGCGGCAAGAGAGAAGCACTAACTGCAAGGAGACAGAGAGAGAGAGAAGCGGTGAGCGGCAGCAGCACAGCTGAGAGAAGCGGCGGCGGCAGCGCAAGAGGAGAAGAACCGTTTTAGGTAGATTTTGGGGCGCCTCAATACGTGGCACCCGTTGACCCCCTTAGCCGGTCATCCTCCTTTGGGATTTAGAAATTTGTGGCACCCGTTGACCCCCTTAACCGGTCATCCTCTTTTGGGATTTGGAAAATTTTTTAAGTCCCAGTGCCATGTCCAGTAAAATGGTGCGAATGCATGTACAAACACATGTCTAGACGTCATGTGCATGGACATGTGGGAGGTGGGATTCGAACCTAGTGCCTCCCTCATCCCAAGCACGTGCCTTACCAACTCTACTATGGCACAACCGTGACAAACCCTTGTTTGCACATGTATACAGCCCGATTTCTATACATGGGCGCCTACACCCGCGAGCAGCGACCAGCTACCGATTGTGGGCCCGGTCAAATTTTTTTAGCTTTGAATCCTTAAAGCTTTTTAAGATTTTTGTTTAAGCTTAGCAAAAAGCCTATTTTAGAGAAGAAACAGCCAGCGCAAATGTAAGGAAAAAAAAATTTTAATAATTTGATGGATAAAGGAATCCCTCACCAACTAGATTTTTTTCTTTTAATAATTTGATGGATAAAGGAATCCCACACCAACCAGATTTTTTTATATGATTTGATGGATAAAGAATCCCTCACCATCATCTGATGAGACAGGAGAGTGATCCTCAATCCTTGCTGAACACATCCATAAGGCTTGATCTCGGAGAGGACGAGGGAATTGAAAAGTGGTTTTGGAAGCTTTAAGATGGTTTTTGGAAATTGAAAAGTGGTTTTTCACCTTGTAGAGACTCTTGGGTGAAAGAATTAGAGGTTTTCATTACCCAATGAACGAAATAATTCCTTTCTTTAAAACCATCGTCTCTCTATGCTTGCAATTAAAAATGTACCTTTGGCCAAGCTCTTTCACCTTTTTATCCACTAGCTCTTCACCACTTTCAAACCACTACCACTCTTGTGGGAGGTTGACATGAACCCAAATTAATGATTGCAATAATATAAAATATCAAGCACAAATAGAATAAAGAATTACTTAAGACACAATATTAGGTCCAATTTTCCCCCACACAAGAGTGAGCCCAATCTTTCTCTTAGTGTACTTAAATATATTTCTTGAGATAGCTTTTAGGGCTCAAAATAGTGTGCTTTACAAATATATCGACTTCTTCAAGAATAGCTTGCTTTAAAAGTAGCTTGCTTTAAAAGTAGTTTTTTTGAGCATGCAAGCTAAACTACTTCAAAAATAGATGTAAGTCTAAAACCATATAAAAGTAGTTTTTTTGAGCATGCAAGCTAAACTACTTCAAAAATAGATGTAAGTCTAAAACCATATAAAAGTGTACATATCTTGAAAAATCAAATATGCACAAGAGAGCTTTCAAATGTCCCAAATAATATATACATTGCTAATAAATATAAATAGCATCCAAAATAAATTAATGGCACTCGTTGTCACAAAATCGAATATTATTTATCGACATTTCAAAATCAGTCATCTCAAAATATTCCTGACCATCATCACCTCGCCACCATTATCCAGTCCAATAATCTGCACTTCCATCAACTAAGCCAATCAATTAATAAATTAATTGATTTAAAAATAAACAACCAAACTCATTAAGAAGATGTAACCAATACTCCCACCCATGTACGGATTCACTCGCGTATAAGTAAAGCAAGCTACGATCGCCCCCCGATTTAGAAATGCATCTCAATCTAATCCCATCCTAGGAGAGTTCGTGGGAATATATATTCCATGGATTAGCTCCAATCCATAAATAATAGAAAATGTGAAAATCTATATTCCATGAATTAACTCCTCACAATGTCATGTAGGCTGTAACGTCTGTGACCGACGGCGGCAAACCGGATGGCCAGACGGGGCTTTAGCGTCAACGCCTCGGCCGGAGTACCGAGGACGTGGCCATCCAGGGTTCAGTGGGAGAGGACGCCCATGCAGAGTCATGGGCGACCGGGCTAGTGTGGACGACATGCCACACACTATATAGATTGGGGGATGAGGGGCAATCCTCATTCTTTCTCTGTGGCTGGGTGGTGAGCCAGAGGTCGTCCCCTCCTGTAGTAGCACCCATAGCGACGCTACGGAGATCTAACATTACTCCCCTTAAGAAGAGTAATGTTAGATCTCTGTAGCACCGCTACGGGTGCTACTACAGGAGGGGACGGCCTCTGGCTCACCACCCAGCCGCCGCAGAGAAAGAATGAGGGTTGCCCCTCATCCCCCAGGCTATATAGTGTGTGGCCTGCCATCCACACTAGCCTGGTCGCCCATGACTCTGCATGGGCATCCTCTCCCACTAAACCCCGGATGGCCACGTCCTCGGCACTCCGACCGAGGCGTTGACACTAAAGCCCCGTCTGGCCATCCGATCTGCCGTCGGTCACACAGGCGTTACAGTCTACGTGACATTACTCCCCTCTTAAGAAGAGTTTTCATCCTTGAAAACAAACTGGGAAAACCTCTTGGAAATTGCATTACGGCGTTCCCAAGTAGCTGCCTCCTCATCCCTGTCTGTCCATTTAACAAGTACCTCCTGGTACACTTTATGTCGGGTTTGTTTGTCACGATACCCTAGAATCTTTTAAATGTGGTATCTTTGGTGGCTCTATCAAGTCCACCAAAATCTCTAAAGAAACTGCGTTCTCTAACCCGTGAACTGATTTCTTCAGTTTACTGACATGGAAGACAGGATGGACTTGAGAACTCTCCGGTAACTCAAGTTTATATGCTACGTCCCCAATCTTCTTAAGGATTTTAAAAGGACCACAATATCTCGGAGAAAGTTTATCACATTTTCCCGTTTTCATGGTTTCTGACCTCGCAGGAACCTTGAGGAATACAAAGTCACCTTCTACAAAGGTCACCTTTCTACATCCTTTATCCGCATAAGTTTTAGCGCGATCCTGAGCGCTACGAATGCTCTCACGTGCGGCTCTGAGCATATCATTCATATCTTAAAGGAAATCCTTGACAGATTGAATCTTCTCCTTTTCTAGGCCTACAGCCATCGGAGATCTCGGTTGGAATCCATACATTAACATGAATGGTGTAAATCTAGTTGTTGCTGAGTGTTTGGAGCTGTTATAGGCAAACTCCAATAAGGGCAAGTACTCTTCCCAATTAGATTGCTTCTTACTAACATAAGAACGCAACGTATCCTCTAGAATTTGGTTAACTCTTTCAGTTTGACCATCAGACTCCAGATGATCTGCCGTACTCATACTCAGAGTAGTATCCAACTTTTTGAAGACTTCTCTCCAAAAATGACTGTTGAACTTTCTATCTCTATCCGACACTATATCTGCGGGCAGGCCATATAGCTTGTAGAGATGTTCAATAAAGAGTTTTGCCAACTCTGGTGTTTTAACAGTTTTCTTCGTGGTGATAAACTTTGCTATTTTAGTTAACCTATCCACTACCACCCACATCGAGTCATTCTCTCAACTCGTGTTGGGTAAACCGGTAATGAAATCCATGGAAATGCTTTCCCATTTCCCTTGAGGAATCTCCAGCGGATAGAGTAGTCCTCCAACCTTAAGACGTTCGTGTTTATTGACTTGGCACTTATTGCATTTCAGCACATAAGTCTGGACATCCTTAAACAAACTAGGCCAATAAAACTGTATTTTTGACTTGGCACTTATTGCATTTCAGCACATAAGTTTGGACGTCCTTAAACAAACTAGGCCAATAAAACTATATTTTTACTACAGGAGGGGACGACCTCTGCATCACCACCCAGCCGCCGTAGAGAAAGAATGAGGATTGCCCCTCATCCCCTAAGCTATATAGTGTGTGGCCTGTCGTCCACACTAGCCTGGCCGCCCATGACTCCGCATGGGCGTCCTCTCCCACTGAACTCCGGATGGCCACGTCCTCGGCACTTCGGCCGAGGCATTGACGCTAAAGCCCCGTATGGCCATCCGGTCTGCCGTCGGTCCTCACAGGCGTTACAGCCTACGTGACACATAACTATGACCAAATTGACAACCTCATTGAGAAAGCATCCACGCTTGCTACCTCATTGAAAAGGGTTTGATTTTAATTTAGATTTCTTATAAATTAGATAAACATTCAAACGACCAACATACTAACAAGAGTATTTAAGAGGTCATAAATCCACCTGCAAGAGCTTCGGGGTAAATTTTATCGCATGACTCACATGCCCTTAACAAATTGGTACACAAGTTGTCATCTAGCGTTGTTGCTTTTCACCATGTTAAACTCATGTCCCTTCATAGGGTTCTTGAGTCAGCTCACTTCTCCACTGAAAGCACTTCACACAAATCACATGAGAAGTTACCTAAAATTAAGGACATAACCCCTACACAAGGAACATAGATACACCACCATTATCATAAGCTTCCCTGCTATAAACACACTACCGTTCTCTCCCTGATTTCATAAGACAAACCAAAGACCTTGATCACTCAACCCCAAAGTACTACAAAAAGTGTGCATGCACCATACCTTCATCCATCCAAGTACATATAAAGATGGGGGGGGACCATGGTGGGTAAACACCCAGCCCATGGTATGCCCCTCACCTGAATTCTATTGAATGGTGCATGCACAAGGGAGTGTCTTACCATTCTTTTTGACAACCCAATCTTGCTAGTAACCAACCTCTCAAACAAAATATCTCAACATGAGAAAGGCCATCATGTGAAAAATGCTAAGAATAAATAAAAGTTGAAGAAAGCAGAGAGTTAGATTCACTACATGGAGGATTACACACATGGGTACACCTTTAGCCCCATAGCCCATGCATGACACATGCATTACTCACAAGGGATTTGCACTTCACATGAGCACATTTTGCTAATATCAGCACCACTCACAATAGCTAGCACATGCACCAAACCTCGCCTTCAACAATAGCTATTCAGGTACATCACTAGATGGGGGGACCATGGTGGGCGAAAGCCTGTGGCCCATGGTATAACCCATCACATGGATCCTCTTCGGGCATGTAGGAACCTCCCAACATCTTAAACAACAACTCTATCTAGTCTTCATGAGACCATTCCCTCTTCTTAAACTACCTTCACCAAGAACCTCCCCCCACCAAAGTGCAACAAGCAACAACAAAGCACCCCAATCTCTAGTTTCCCATGAGATTTGGGAATTATACACATTGCACCAAAACTTTTAGGTCACAAATGACCACCATTGCCAATTAAATGAAGGTGGTCTTGATGCATGATTCTATAACCTTGTATAGGTCCAACCAACTCATAAACCCGAAGATGATTCACATCAAGCATTTTTTTGTTCACAGTACTTTGCTATGTTTTTCTAGGTTTTTTTCTGATATTCTTCGGAATCCGTCATGTATATATCTTCATGGAAGTTTCTTTTAGATTTAGCCTCTTATGTATTTGTTTGGGTAGGATAAAAGAATTTTTCTCTCATAAAATCAAATTGATTGTGGCCAATGATGATCATATCTCATACTCAACTCTCATCAAAGTTGAGTTGAGATTGGGTAGATTGTAATGTTACAATATTAATATGTCGAAAAGGAGTGGGAATTGTGTGGTAGATGAGCAATCTAAATAAAAGAATAGCCATGTGATATAAATGTTAAGTAGAAACAAAGTAAATAAATACTATTCTTGATAAGAAAAAAAGATCCCTAGAAGAAAATGCTCTACAACAATCAAGAATCACTAACCCAAATCCAAAATATCAACTAAGTCAAAACAACCTTATAAAGGTATTAATCCATGCTTCAAATGAATGATGAGCTTGCCTTGTTGATTTTGTTAGAATTGGCAGAATGACTTATGTGAACACTCTCAACCATGAAGATTTATATAAACACCCTATATTCATGTATGGCCATGCACTATTATGTGCACAATATTTGTATACACACACTCTTCATGTGAGAACCCCCTCTTGTATCAAAAGTCCTAAATTGGCCAAAAAAAAGCATTGTAACTGGCTTTTGCCAAATTTATCTTAATAAAAACTATAAATACCCACTGAGGGGACCATTCATGGCACTCAGTTGCGGGACCATTCATGGCACTCAGTTGCGGGGCCAATTGAGCCAATGCTTCTCTCTCTCTCCCTCTCCCTACATGATGGAGCTTTCATGGTATTCTTGGTATGTATGTTTCCATGGTTTATGTAGTTTTATATGTCTCATCTTGCTTCCGTTTACAGCAGTGGTATCAGAGCTTGGCTACGCTCTCGGGGTTGCTTTTTTGTGCTTTTTTTAACAGGTTACGTAAATCACGTTTTTGACCCGATAAGTCATAGATTCAGATTTTGACTTCTTCTACAAAGTTGTAGAGCTAATTGTTAGATTTAGAACTCACTAAAAATCTCCTCAATCGGAGTTTTCTAACAAACGTTATGACCAGATTACTGGACTACTATCCGAGGTTGCTTTTTTGTGTTGTTTTTTTAAAAAATAGGTTGCATAAATCAAATTTTCGACCTAATAAATCATAGATTCACATTCGATCTCTTCTACAAAGTTGTAGATTGCAATTCAAGCTTTTCAACGCACTAAAAATCTCCTTAATTAGAATTCATGATCAAAATTTATGATAAAAATAGTGATTGCTGCTTTTTTTAAAGAAAAAAAAGCGATTGGAGAGATAAGTGATTTCTCTTACCTAATATGATTTTTTTAATCTCTACATAATTAGGTAATGATTAATAAGCATGTTTCTAATTTTCTACCTTCTTCTACTCTCTTCTTTGTTTTGTGCTTTTATGTTAAAGAAAAAAAAAAGCAAATCAAGCGAAGGAAGAAGAATGAATGAAAAGCTAAGTTTTCATCTCTTTGTTTCTCTCTACCACTTCTTTCCTCCCTTGAACATGCTTAATTACTTTCTCTCTCTCTCTCTCTCTCTCTCTCTCTCTCTCTCTCTCTCTCTCTCTCTCTCTCTCTCTCTCTCTCTCTCTCTCTCTCTCTCTCTCTCTCTCTCTCTAGTATAGGCCAGATTTGTAAGTCCTTTCTAAACATAGAAAAAAAAAGTAATAATTAGGGATCTCTGTTTATCTATAGTGTGATAAAATTTATGTCTCTAAAATTAGAAACCAAAAAAAAAACCAAAAGCAACTCTATCTATATGGATATCATGTTCTTTTAAGATTAGTTTTTTTTATCATGCTTTATCAAACAATCCATCATGAGTGGTGAGAATCACACTACGGTGTGGCAGGTATGTTTCCATCAAATCATTTAAAGTTTGTATATTCACTGATTTTTATTTTTTATTATTTGTAAGAACTAACCCATTAATACTCGATATGGATTTTATGAGTTTTTCAAGGCATCATACTTCGAGCGCTTTTCTTTATTTGACTTGAATCTTTGAGTCTCCCAAATCAACACTTCGATGTAGATATTGTATATTCTTTTATATGAAGGTTTGTAATTGAGATGCACATGCACACAGTTTTTCTCTCCAAATTGTATATTTAGTTAAATTTTATGATTTTATTAGCATATTATATATATATATATATATATATATATATATATATATATATATATATATATATATATATATAGACGTGTGTGTGTGTGTGTGTGAATGTGTGTGTGTGTGTGTGTGTGTGTGTGTAGGCCATGTTTGTCTAGTTCTAATTCTTTTGCAGGTGTATCCTCATCGTACCCCTCCCACCTACCCTATAAGCTTCTTCTCAAACCTTTCACTTCCTTACCTCACTCCCTTTACCTCGTCAAATCCGTGCAACACTACAAAAATCATAGAATCCGATGTCATGGCTCAACATTCGACTTTCAAACAAGATGAGTTCCCTTTCTATGGTAGTATTTCTTCAATGTCGATAACTGTTCACTTCATTGCAATTCTAGAACATGCTAGGAACACACATACCTTGCCTTGATTGACTTATCTCACAAACAATTTCATTTAATCTTGCATTTGGTGTAAGGGCTAATGCAGGCATGTGAAGGTCACTGAGTTGAGGTATCACACGAATTTCTTGATTCATTTATGTAAGGGTACCGATTGAGGTGTTACCAATGCATCTGTGTGTGAGCGTACCAATGGAGGTCTCACATGATTACAATTTATACTTTTTTCGTGCAAAGGTCACCGAGTTGGGGTATTCCACGAGGTTTGATATTATACAATTGGATTTATTCCGTGCTGCAAAGGTCACCGAATTGAGGTATTGCATGAGATATAATATTTTACAGTTGAATTTATTACGTGCAAAGGTCACCGAGTTGAGGTATTGCACGAGGTTTTTAAGCAATGGGAATGGTGAAAATGCTAGCATTATTGATGGATTATCATGTGTGCGAGCGAGCTTGATCACCTCTAACTCGACGCATTTATGAGTTGTTTCGTGGGAAATAGTCGATCATTGGCAAAATTAGTGTGTGCATAGTGTGTATGGGCCATTGAATTTCTTTACAGCAATATGTAATCTGATTTTACTTTTTATTTAACAATCTACTTTTTAGTTTTACTTCTCTATGAGTATAGGTCATACATCACAAGTGAAATGTTTCGACCGACTCTTTACGCAACTGAGGACAGTTGTATTTTCAACGGGGAAGAATGCTCGAATCGGCAGAATGATTTATGTGAACACTCTCAACTATGAAGATTTATGTAGATGCCCTATATTCATGTATGGCCATGCACTATTATGTGCACACTATTTGTATACACACACTCTTCATGTGAGAACGCCCTCTTGTATCAAAAGTCCTAAATTAGGCGAAAAAAGCATTGTAACTGGCTTTTGCCAAATTTATCTTAATAAAAACTATAAATACTCACTGAGGGGACCATTCATGGCACTCAGTTGCGGGGCCGATTGAGCCAATGCTTCTCTCTCTCCCTCCCTCTCCCTACGTGTTGGAGCTTTCATGGTATTCTTGGTATGTATGTTTCCATGCTTTATGTGGTTTTATATGTCTCATCTTGCTTCCTTCCGTTTGCCACACAAGGTATACACTCTCAACATCTCAAGAGTCATGTAAAAACTACAAATGATCATGTAGTGCACAACTTCTTTACTAGCTTGGGGATCCAACGCACTACCTTTTCATTGTAGAAGATAGCACAAATGTGCTAGGTTTACACGAAAGGATTGCAATCTCATGTTGCTTTCAAAATATACTTTACTAATGTTGATCAAGAATAGTTATGATCCTCAGCTTGCTCTATGGAAAAATAGTAGAGAAGCATACAGCACAGAGTTGCAAGGCATACATAAGTTTAAATAAACTTGAATACCCCCATTTCTTGGACTTTGTGTGAACACAAGAGGAATGCTATTAATAAACACCATCCTCAATCTCTCCTTATTGAAGCTCCCATCTTGCATCATTTTCATTATGATTATGTATTGGAATGATGAGAATCATAAAAAGGAAAAACTTTATTCCATAATTAAAGCTATAGAAAAGCACTAGAGGATGCCCCCATGCACATCCACAAGTCAACAAAGAAAAAAATCCCCTCATCCTTGTTTCTTTAATGGATCACTTATTAAATCTGATAGCTAAGGTTTTGATGCATTAATCTTGTAAAAGATATGCTCTTAAAATAATGGCAAAGATGTTAGCCACATAAGGTTAAGTAAAACTAAGGTAATTGTGTTGCTTGAGAAAACACCAACAAAGTGCATTTTGTAGCTGGATTTTGCTATATAAATGAATGAATGGTTTTTATAGCTGTCACTTCTACTGTATTTAGATGTAAATTTCTCCTTAATACCAACCCTAGCACCTTGTTGCTTTGGGGGCTAGGCTTGGCAAACATTCAGTTGATGCATGTATATAATAAATATTATAAATCCTGAAGTTCCACATCCTTAAGTGATTATTTAAAGTGAATAATTACGATTGAAAGTAGAAAGAACATTGTGTGTTTTACTCTCTTGCATTACAATCCACTTTTTTTACTAATGAGCATCTCTTTCTCAAGTGGAGACGTGTGCGCACGGCAGTTCAAGAAAAGATGGGTTCACTTCTTCATCCTAGGGATTCATGTAAGATTCACTCAAAAAAAGTTTCCCAAAAGCATCCTTAGCCTCACACAACAATGACGTGAGTGAGCAAGGCTCAAGAAAAGATGGGTTCACTTCATCCTAGGGATTCATGTAAGATTCACTCAAAAAGCCGCCCAAAATCATCCTTCGTCTCGCACAGCAATGATGCCTCTAGAATAGATGTTGCTTCTACCTCTCCTCACTTCAAATGTTACCACAATTATTGGCAAACTAATCTCACTGGCCTCCACGAGGATGAGGCAGTGAGGTCATCGACACGGAAAGCAAAGTTCGCATGGCAAAACATGACTTTTTCATTAGCTCCTCTGTTTCCATTAAAAATTGCAAATATATTTACCATTTGCAAGTTTGTAATGAATGCTTGAGCTAAGCTTAGAACAATGGACAGAAAATTGAGTGAATCCTTGTCATTTATCCTTAACCAATATAGCTCAAAGATGCACCCGAAGCACTAGGAAGGGGTCATCTCCGAGAACCTGGGTAACCCACCCCCACTAGTCCACCCCTGCAATTATCTGACAGCTGAAGTGTCAAAAAACATTTTTTTCCAATAGCCAGATATGTGAGATGAAACCCAAAGGGGAGTACTAGTGACCTAAGGAGTGTCCAGCTCCAATAAAACTAGAATATACCATTCAAATCTGTATGCATGTGAAAAACTGCAATATACCATTCAAATCTGTATGCATGTGAAAAACTGCCGACAGGTGATGGGACTCCACAAGACTTAGCATGTCCTCTGAAATCACTGAAGGCATTGAAGTTATCTGCCATATTTCTGCCTTTGCAAGGCAGCTCACATGTATCGATGCCTGTTCACAAGTGTCCATAGGAGCTCTTTGCACTTGTTGTCACCTGTTGGACCTGCTTGATTAATCTATTTGTACATACATCAAGTCATCAACTGCTCGTGTTGATCATCACCATCGGAGCCGCTGAGCTCATGCTTGCATAGAGGGCAAGTTGCATTTATTTTTAGCCATTTGTCTACACACTCCACATGGAAGAAGTGTGCACACTGCAATTCCTTCAAGTCCACGCCATCTTTGTACTTTCCAAGGCAGATGCAACAAACCTAAAATGAAAGCATACACAAGTGATTCAAAAAAAGCACACGTGCACACAAGGAAATGGTAACCATATTTCGGTCTGCTTTTAATCACATACCGCATCTTCACCAGACACAACTCGTTCCTTGTCTGTACCAGGTGCGAAGATTCCCTCTTCTCCGGAGCTCTCACAATCAGAATCATTTCCGTCTTTGCATCCTTTGCCACTTGAATCTTTTGTCTTGAATTTATAGATAGGAAGCCCTGCAATAATCTCGGGGGCAGCACCTTTTGCTTGTACATGGTCTTCCCGATAGCTTAGGAGTGTGATGATACATGGGAGACAACAACATACAGTTGCACAGATAACAAAGGGCATGGCATAGCTTATGCAGCTAAACGTGAGGAAAACAATGCACAACCTGAATGGTCCATAGAAGAATGCATTAGAAACACTGTAACTGAAGAAACACTAAGCAGCATCAACATAATACAAGGAGATTCTTACCTGTACAAATTGGGAGCTTCATGGGAAGAAGAGTGCCCTCCAAATATCCAGACATTGCCGACAACAAACCAAACAGCAAAGAAGCAATCCAACGCAATCTTGAATCTTTCCATGTGCATGGTAATCCTGTGGTCATGAAGCTTGCACTTTATTCAGGTGGCCACTTTGGTATCAGCAGCCTACATATCAGGTATGCAAACCATGTACAGACAAGTGGCAATTATTACACAACATACAGTCAAAAATTGACAGTATGATGGAGCATGCAGTTCCTTGTGATGATGGTACATGCAGTTCCTCTGAGCAGTCACATATATCAACATTCACAGTAGCCTCTTTGTCACAAACCCCTATATTCTAGGGACATGCGGATGCGTGTCAGGCCTAGAAACATGCGGATGCATGTATGTATTATACCTGGGCATGTGTATGGATCATATGAGTGGATGCATATGAGTCCAAGGACATGGCAGGACATTTGTGGACTTTCGGGCGGTGCCCGTGTGGATTCCGGCCATGCACACATGGTGTGTTATGATGGCAGGCGGAATATTTTCAAGTACAAGAATGATGATAGGTGGTTCTCCAAGTTTACATGTGCACAATGCATAAATGATGCATGCCATAACTTTATTTTACTTTGTGTGACATTGTCTTGCTGCCTGGACAATGCTTGTTATTTTGGCTTGTGAAGTCCGAGGGACCGGGGACGCCCGGGCACCTTGTGGACACGTGTGTGCACTCCTGTTTGGGCCTAAAACTGTGGGCTTATGGGTTTTGCAGGTGGTAAGTGCGTCCACACTCAATTTACAGCTTACTTCATTTACTACTAAGGTTTATTGGTTTGCAGGTCCACACTCATTAATGAAGTCCGGACAGCTTATGGCCATTTTCCATTTGGTTGGACCTAAACTTATACAAACAGGACAAATGGAGCACTATGGGCTGGACACCTACCTGGACACCTTATGGGGACACATGTCAGCCAGTATGTGTACCCACCAAGCCCCTTAGGTGGCACTGGAAAAAGGCGCCTCCCTCAAGAGGCCTTTTGGGCTGTTTTATTCATTATTCAACACATTGGAGAGCTGGTTGGAGCTTTGGGAGTTGCTACAGGGCTGGTTGCTTGCTTCCCGGACTCACACAAGCTTGGACAACGATCCCCACACTCTTCTAAAGGGCTGGTTGGTAAATTTCAGACCTACAATTTCTGGTTATTGCGAGTTTTGGGCTGGTTATTACAGGTGTCCAAAGTCAACTTGGACAGTACAGGACAGCTCTAGGGACCTCCACAGGGCTGTAGGACCCCTTACAGGTGGATTTCTCGCGATAGAAAGTTGCTGTTTTGGACTGGTTATTGCACAAAACAGGCCGGACAGCAATGGAATATGTGAGCATGGATGTGTCTCAAGGATTCCTGGTGTAACAGCTCGCGGAGAACACAGGTTTCTGGATCAGTTTCTCGCGTGGAAATAGGGCCTAAAGATCCATTTACATCTTGTGCAGGGCGAAGTACCTGTGAGGATTGTGATACTCTTGTGCAGGGCGGATGTACCTGTGAAGAGGCTTGTGCAGGGCAGATGTACCTGTGTGTAGGGCGGATGTACCTACAGATTCTCTTGTTTGAAATGTATTCATTCATGATGTATTTGGAAGAATCATGTGCAGGCTGGTGGTGAATCCCGAGGCACCCGTAATCTTGTACCTTGCTGACTCTTTTGGTAATATAACCTAAAGGGGGGGGGTCAGCCTATCATCGGCCC
Source organism: Cibotium barometz (assembly GCF_041138505.1). Lineage (NCBI taxonomy): Eukaryota > Viridiplantae > Streptophyta > Polypodiopsida > Cyatheales > Cibotiaceae > Cibotium > Cibotium barometz. Next base: position 21,404,138 of record NC_141099.1, read on the forward strand.
CTTTATGTGGTGTACTGTCATTTTTCAGCTTTGTGGTTGTAATGCTCAAGTGTTAAGAGCTCAGAATCTTGTTCACATTTATACGATTCCAATACACGCGTCCGCCTCCCGTTACACTCTTCACAATCATTCAAGTCCATTTTCATATCCTCTGCCTCAGCCTACGGTTGACATTGAGAAGAGCTCTCGTTTGCTAACAATACATGTCACCATTTCCAAGATTTATGGGATTTACCAGCATTTATCAGAGTATATTACAGATTTCTGAGGATTTTTGGACTTTTGGACAAGCTTTGGGAATGTGAAGTTATCAAGATATTGGTTTCCGGGCACCCTGAACATCATTTCGGGATCAAGAAAGGGACCCAGTTTTGACAAATCATCTCTTGCGTTATGGATTACGGAGGACATGTGCCCGACAGGTCATTGGACTGACACAAAGCCCAATTGTGTGAAAATACACTTAAACGGAACATTTCCGCGTGTTCACATCATTATCAATGAAGGTGGACAGGTTTATCAACAAAGGCCGGGCTTTTTATTATTTGGCCCCTTCCTGAGTAAAAGGCTTCACACTCATTATTATTTTGGGGCACCTGTGAAACCTTGGACATTGCACAATGCACATACATAATAGATTTGGCCTTGGCTTGTAATTTTGGGCAAATCACAAAGCAACAGCATGTGGGAAGAAAAGCATGACGGAAGGAAAAACACAAAATCTTGCATATATATATATATATATATTCCATGCCATCAACAGTTCAACTGTATGCAAGGAAGAACCTGGACATGCCATCTCTCTCTCTCTCTCTCTCTCTCTCTCTCTCTCTCTCTCTCTTCCCTTTTGCTGTACAGGTCCGTACAGAACCTGTGCACTGCTGACATGGCATATGCACCCTATCCGTACTGTTCCATACAATGCTTATGTACCTGTCCGTACAGACTGATGATGCCTACTGTGCTATCCATACTGCACAATCTGCACATACATGAATTCCTGCTCCTGGATGTCCTGATGCCTCTCCTACTGCTGTACTGTACCTTGCCATGCTGCTGTGCAAACTGTGCCCAGCCATACTGTTGTACATGGACCAGTGTACCATACCATAATGATGACGTGGACTATACTTAGAAACTATACCTGCGTACTTGCTGGCCATACTTGATGGTTGTACACGCTGTACCTGTTGTACTGCATGTATTGGATGATGTATCTACTGTACCAGTTAAACCTTTCGTACGGAACTCTGTTTTCAGTGGACTTTTGGAGATCTGCCTATCTTTTGGCTGCCGCGCCCGTCCCTCGACATACCTCTGTGGGAGTTTGGAGATCTTATTGAATGCCTATCTCTTGAGCGCCGCCGGTCCCTCGACATAACCACGTGGGAGTTTGGAGATCATTCTGGCTGCCTAACTCTTGGCTGCCACCAGAACCTCGACAGAATCTCGTGAGAGATTTGGAGATTGGAGACAAGCTTCTATGCTATATGGATTTTTTGGATTCACAGGAATCCATGGATATGTGGACATCTTTTGCGACATCAATGTTGTAAATTGGAAAACCTGGCCTATCCCATGTGTGGGAACTAAAGAGGCCCCCAAAGCTTGTAACACATAAATACTCCTTAGTGATATGACATAAGTTCCAAGGGGAAAACAGAGGGAAGGGGGGTCACACTTAGCCATCAGGACGATGGCTCAAATGCACTGTCGGTGACCTCAGCAATAGAGAGTGGCTTCCTTAGCTGAAATAACAAGAGAGCATAGGATGAACACATGAAGTGAAGCTTGGAGTAAGGCAACTGAAACCGGCCTCTGGTAGAAACCAAAGTGCGGTAGACTAGCAATCACCCAATCCAATTGTAGTCCAGCCAATAAAACAAATATATGGGAGCTAGAGTGCTCCAACACATGAAAAAGAATGACACCTGTTGGCCCCAAAGCTTGGCGCCCCTTTCGGTATTTCTTTTTTCAAATTCAATGGAAAAGTTTAAATGAATACAACATGGTCATTCATGGCTTGTATGTCTGCATGTCCAATCGGCCAATCCTCTGGACCTCTTAGCATAGAGGTTACACACAGCTTTGTGTCCCCAAAACACCACACTGTTATCTCCTCTAATCTGCTAAGACAGTGTGGTGTTTTGGGGAATATGCATCTGACTGAACCATGCGCATAGCCACAAACTCAGCCATGAAAACAGTCCACAAACTTGCCCTGTTTCCACTCTCTAAACTGCCAAACCCTTCCTCTCACAAAGGGCCAGAGAGAACGACTCCATAACAATCACGAGCCAGTGAAAAGAGACTCAATGACACCTACAGTCCCACCTGCTCAAAAAAGAGAGAGAGAAACTTACAGTCCTTGTGTCGCTTTTCACAAGAGAGGAGGCGCAAGGAAAAGCCCCGTTTAGTCCTGCCCTCTTGTCTTGCAGCCGAGAGAGAGAACACCTATGGGTGAACCTGCTGTCCAGCCCTGTACTCCCTCCTACAGTCCACGCTTCTATGTCCAGCACTGCCCGTATGGACAGCAGTGCAGCCCAACAGCCTGCTTCTTGCCAAAAAGCAAAGGAGAGAGAAGAAGATTCTGCAGGCGTGAAACCGGCCTCTGATAGAAAACCAGAGTGCGGTAGAAGCAATCACCCGTCCACTTGTAGTCTAGATGAGAAACAAAACACAGATTGGGGCTAGAGTGCCCAAATCTGAAAACACAGCGACACCTATTGGCCCCAAAGCTTGGCGCCCCTTGCGGTATTTCTTTATTCCATTAAAATAATATGTATGGCTGAGTACAACACAAAAACCAGCCAAGAGTTTACACCTGTAAGTCCAATCTGACTGCCCACAAATCCTTCTCAGCACAGAGGATCTATGCACACAGATCTGTGTCTTCAAACAACACACTGTGCCTCCCTCTGATCAGCCAAGATCACTAAGCAGGCCAGCCATGGGCATACATCTGGCATAACTCAAGAGCATGATACATCTTCTCAGCTCAAACATACATGTGCTGTCCAATCTCTGTCTTAATCCCTTGTCAATCTGCCAAACCCCTCCTCTCACAAGGAGCCAGATAACACATACCTGCAGCAGACATCAAGCAGTAGAAAGAGAGATGGATGAACAGAAACAGAGCTTACCAAGTTCAGCTCGTGAAACAACACTGGAGGAAGCAACAGCACCAATCTGTGCCTGCAGGCACTTGAATCCACAATCCTGCTTCACACGTGTGCTTGCACTTGCCTGTATCCTCCTCCTGATGCTCACTCCTATGCTGTCCTTGAAAGTACAGATCTGAAAATCAGCACAGTACCCGTCTGTACCGCCTCGGGATACGTGCCAGGCGTTGTACTAGCATAAACAACCTGCTGTCCACTTCTGTACCTGCCTGAATTTGAGAAAACAGGCCTGTCCAGCACCTGTCCAGCACCTGTTAACACCTCTGCAGCAACTGTACCTTCTGTACCCTGCTGCCCGTACACTGTACGGCAGCTGTACAAGGTGTACTTGCTGAAAAAACAGTCTGTACAGCCTGTACAGGGCTTCTGCGCAGCCAAACCAGCAGCAGTCCTGAGCGCCGCCAGCAACAGAGGAGAAAGAGAGAGAGAGAGAGTGTGCCCAGTTCTGGCCGTTCAGTGCTGTACGGCTGGTTTGCACTCAGAAAATCAGCAGCAGCAACACGACTTCTCCAACAGCCCTTCTCCTCCTCTTTTCCACGCTAGGGAACATGCGCATGAAGGAACTCTCCACTTTTGCTACACGACTCCCCAAAAAGGGAAGAGAGAGAGAGAAGAGAGAGAAAACTCCTCCCCAAATTAATCCCTAGGGCCCCAACTTTAATAAGTTCCTAGGGCCACTAAGGCCTAGGGGCAAACTCCAATAAACATTAAAACTTAATGTTTCTAGTTCCCCCCTTCACACCTAGGGATGTCCACACATCTTAAACTCTGTCCGGGCACCCCCCATGTGAATCATAAAATATTCTGACTCTGCAACCACCATGCCCACACTTGTCCTGCTCCATTTTCACAGGGCCATGACATACCCCCCTCTTGAAAAATGGCAAGCGTCCTCGATTGCATTCTGGTGATGCATCAAAATATCCAAAGTGAAATATACAATATGGCAAGATCAGCGTCCCAATCTCTCTGAGCCATACACATGTATCATCATTCACTGCAATCCAATGGCATAGTAATAGTCCAAGTTGTATACCACTGTGAACCATACATATCCACAAAAATCTCCATGTGACTAGTACACATATATCATAGAAGTCCCATAAACAGATGTACTGTCAGCCTCAGTACCTTCGGGTGAGATAAAATCTGCACCAAGCGACCTCTAGATGTCATCTGAGCCTGTCTGTATCAAGGGAGTGGAGGTGCTACCCCCTCTTGAGCATCAGGTAATGCTCCAGACCCATGCTCTGCTGAACCTGAATGAGCCACAATAAGAGTCGGCTCTAACTCAAAGGCATCGAGATAAAGCTGCAAAACCTGAGGTGAATCTGTTAAGTCACCTTCCTCCATCCACTTCGCATCCATCGGTGAATAGTTCTTGAACTTCACAAGATAGCGACGGGAAACTTTACCTCGTACCTTCCTTTCTTTATGTGCCAGTATCTGCTCTGGAATCAGAACCTCATCAAGTTCCTCAACTTCCGGCTGAGCCTCATCTGATACATCCTCAGGCACATCCCCACGGAAAGGTCTAAGAAGACTCACGTGAAAAGCATTGTGAATCCTCCAGTGATCTGGTAACTTCAAACGATAGGTTACCTCACCAATCTTTTCCAAAACCTGAAAAGGCCCATAGTATCGCATACTCAACTTAGGGAATAAGCGCTCTTTACCCTTCATCTTCTTGAGTCTAGCCTTTTCAAAACGCAAAAGAACCCAATCACCCAATGCAAACTGTAAATCACGTCTGTGACGGTCTGCGGCTTTCTTTTGCTTCTGCTGAGTTTTCTGGAGGGCCAACTTAACTCTCCGATAAGCTTCAGCCTTCATCCAAGCTCTCCACATACTGATCAGCCTCAAAGATCTTATCCTTTGTATGCAAAATGGGTGGAACCTTCTTCCCTCCTTCTACAATCTCAAAAGGCGCCTTGCCTGTCGAGCTATGTACAGTGTTGTTATATGCAAACTCCACTAAAGGAAGATACTTTTCCCATTGTTGCTTGTGCTCTGACACATAACACTTGAGAAGATCCAACACTGTAGAGTTAGCCTCTTCTGACTGACCATCTGTCTGTGGATGAAATGACGATGAAAACTTGAGAGTTGTACCCATGTTGTCAAACAACCCTCTCCAAAACAAACTCGTCATCCGTGGATCACGGTCACTAATGATAGACGTAGGCAAGCCATGATACTTGAAGATGTTCGCCATGAACAACTTCACCATATGATCCACTTTAATTGTCTTCCTCACGGGAATGAAATGAGCCTGCTTACTGAACCTGCATATGATAGTCCAGATGCCATCATTTCCCGTTGGTGTCCGTGGAAGATCAAATACAAAATCCATGGCAATGCTCTCCCAAGGTCTATCCGGAATAGGTAAAGGCTGTAATAACCCCGGTGTCTTCTGACGGTCAAACTTTACCTTCTGACATACGATGCATTGCCTCACAAAGGCATCAACATCTTTTCTCAAGGTTGGCCAATAAAAGAAAGTCTCCACTGCTTTGACCGTGGCGTCAATACCTCTATGACCGGCATACGGTGGAGCATGACTTTCAATCATAACCTTGAGTCGCAATGGCCTGGTAACACACAGTCTGCCATGCATCAATAAAAACCCATCTCTGAGAGTGTAATGCTCATGCCGCTGACCCTCAGACATCTGATGATACAACCTTTCAAAATCCTCATCATGGGCATACTGCTCTTTCATTTCATCAAGCTCATGATGATAAGCAAGTGAAACTGCAGAGACCTGTGGCTTGCGTGACAAAGCATCTGCCACTACATTCTTTTTGCCTTCCACATGCACAATCTGGAAGTGAAACATTGACAAAAAGTTTGCCCAACGCATATGCTTCTCGGAAAGCTTAGTCTGCGTGAGGAAATAACGCAAGGTCTGATGATCTGTCTGTACAGTAAAATCAGCCCCAAGCAAGTAGTGTTTCCATGTAGAAAGAGCGTGAATTACAGCCAACATCTCTTTCTCATACACCTGTAAATGCTTCTCGGCATCTTGCAAAACTCTACTCTCATAGGCTATCACATGTCCCTCTTGCATGAGAACTGCACCAATGCTACTTCCACATGCATCACACTGGACAACAAAAGCCTTTCGGAGGTCCGGTAACACCAATACTGGGTCCGAAGTAAGCTTTTCTTTGAGCTTTTTGAATGCTGTAATTTCCCGATCAGCCCATCTAAACGGAGTTGCTTTCTTCGTCAAAGCATGAAGAGGCGAAGCAATTTCAGCAAAGTGTGTAACGCCTGTAATAGGAACACAATCCTAAAAAGCTGCGTACATCATGCACGGTCCTCAAAGCTGGCCAATTAAGTATTGCTTCTACCTTGGCTGGATCCATACGGACTCCATGACCAGACACAATATGCCCCAAGAAATGTATCTCCTGCAAGAAAAACTCACTCTTCTTGCCATTAACCACCAACCTATGGTTTCTGAGTTCTGCAAACACAATGGCCAAATGCCTTCTATGCTCTTCCTCAGTTCGTGAATGCACAATCATATCATCAAAGAATGTGCCCACAAACTGTCTATGAGGCCTGAAAATCCTGTCCATCATTCTGTTAAATGTGGCAGGCGCATTCGTCAAACCAAAGGGCATAACCAAGAACTCATACAACCCAAATGTGGTTCGGAATGCTGTCTTATGCACATCCTCGGGTCTAATGCGTATCTGATGATACCCGCTTTTCAAATCAATACGACTAAAAACTGTGGAGCCCTGTAAGCGGTCCAAGATGTCATCGATCCTCGGTATGGGGAATCGATTCTTGATGGTATTCTTGTTCAGCGCCCTGTAATCTATACACATGCGCCAAGAACCATCCTTCTTCTGCACTAAGAGCACAGGTGAGCAAAAGGGTGATGAGCTAGACTGAATCAACCCCTTATTTAGAAGCTCCTGCACCTGACTCATAATCTCTTCCTGTTGGGCTGCACTAACACGATACGGCGGTCTATTCGGTGGAGTACTACCAGGAATCAGATCTATGGCATGATCTTCTGGCCTCTCAGGAGGTAATTCTCCTGGCAATGACTCGGAAAAACAGTCTTGAAACCCACTTAAGAAATCAGCCCTGTCCTTATCTAACATTGACAAATTAGACTTAGACTCATCATCCTGTGCATCCTTTACATAAATCAAGTACGCGGAAAGATGCTTTTTCATTACTGATGAAATCGCCGAAGCGGATACAATAGGAACAGATTCCCCTTTGAGTTTTACATCCAATACATGCTCTTTCCCTCTATGAGTCAGAGTAATTTTCCTATTGTAAGTATCCACCACCGCATGTACCCTGTGGCACCATGGCATCCCCAACAAAACATCACAGCCATCCAAAGGCATGATGAAGAACTCCTCGCTGTCCACATAACCCTGCAAATGAAGCCGAAGCTTCCCAATAATAGGAGTAACGGGTTCTGCATACCCTGGACAAGCCATATTTGCCTCATGTAACGGCCCCATCTCCTCTGCGCGAATCCCCAATCGGCCAGCCAAATCTGGTGAAATGAAGTTGGCTCTAGCACCTGTGTCAAAGAAGATCAAAGCATTCTCATCTCTCACTTTGCCCCATGCCCTGCACAACTCTGTAGCTTCACCACTTAGCTGCTCCCCCACAAGATCAGGAACTAAGCCTGCAGAAGGCTTTGGTTTCTTTGGCTTGGGCTCTCCTTTATTGTCAAGGTCCTTCTTGGACGTTCTTTTGGGACAATTGAATGACATATGCCCCTCTTCAGTACAATAAAAACACTTTTGAGCATCTCTCAAAGCCTGTCTTTCCTCAGAAGTCCTCTTGGGCATTGGCAACTTCTTATACTTTGTCTCTGTAGACCCTTTAGCATCACGAGAAGCATGCCCAAATTTTTCAGCTTTCTTGCTCAATTTCTTACTGCCCTTAAATCCAGATGAACCACCTGTGAGTAACGCATTAGCTGTCATAGCATTTTCAATCATCTGTGACATGTTCGTTACTCTTGTCTTTATACAATAATCTCGTACCTCCTTGGGCAGCCCACAACAATACTTCTCTACCTGCTCAGATAATGGCACGGCACGATAAGAAGTCACTGGGAGTAGAGCTTCCCAAAACTTCTTGTTATAATCCTCCAAACTATCACATTTTGAAGCATCCAACTTGTGCCATGCGGTCATAACATCCACCTCAAATGTAGATGTGAGCCATACGGAAGAGAAAACCTGTTTGAATTGGACCCATGTGGTGGGTGCTATGCCCTGCAAAAGAAGAGTAGACCACCACTGCAAAGCATTGCCCTTGAGAAAAGTGGCAGCTTTCCTCACCTTTGAGGACTCTGTGTAATTCCCACCAGAAAAAGCAGCATCAAACTGCTGTAAAAAGGTAAGTGCCTTCAATTTATCCTTGGCCCCACTGAAAGTGTCAAACTTCACTGCAGCTCCCCCTTCCTTGTAATCCTTCGCCTTTCCCATAGGCGTTAGATTATCATAGGGAAGTGGTTTCGTGAGATTGCTGCCCCCAACATTCATACCCATCATTGGGTCCGCATTTCCCATTCCAACACCAGGCATACCATACATCCCAGCCATGTTTCCAAACATTCCATGCTGCATACCTGGCTGCATGCCACCAAATATATTGCCTTGCATCCCAGGTTGCATGCTTCCAAACACATTTCCTTGCATACCGGACTGCATACCACCATACATATTCCCTTGCATGCCAGGCTGAAAATTGGCTCCAAAAGGCCCATACATACCCATGCCTCCCTGAGGATAACCCCCAGTCATGGATTGAAACACCGAGCCACCACCAAAGTACCCTGGATGCATGTTCTGCTGAGGAATAGGTGGCTGTCCATAGAAGGAACTCTGTGGGTTAGCACCAAAAGCATGCTGCATATTCGGAAACTGGGCAGGAGATGGATCCTGTGGAGTGGTACCACTATGACCTTGAGAAAGATTCTTTGAACGAACCTTCTTCTTCTTTTTCTGGGGCTCTGTGCGGGGCTCTGAGCGAGATCTCAAGAATTCAGCAAATCTCTCACTCTGTGTGAGCTGCATAAAAGTATCCATAACACTAGCCAAGCGATCTTTGAACCGAGCATCATCATCCTCTTTACCATGCACATCTTCTGGCTGTGTTACATCCTCATAAGGCTCAACATCTGCAGCTTGTTCTCCTGCAAAAATATCCTCAGATACATCTCTTTCAGGAGAAGTCTCTTTCTCTTCTTCTTCTTGATAGAAGTACTCTTCCTCTGTATCAGACATGATTGCTGAATTTTCAGCGATGGCTTTCTCCAAAACAACCACGAGCTCACCCCCTTCAGAAAGTCGATGATTGGTCCCGGCAACGGAACCTTGAAACCGGCCTCTGATAGAAAACCAGAGTGCGGTAGAAGCAATCACCCGTCCACTTGTAGTCTAGATGAGAAACAAAACACAGATTGGGGCTAGAGTGCCCAAATCTGAAAACACATCGACACCTATTGGCCCCAAAGCTTGGCGCCCCTTGCGGTATTTCTTTATTCCATTAAAATAATATGTATGGCTGAGTACAACACAAAAACCAGCCAAGAGTTTACACCTGTAAGTCCAATCTGACTGCCCACAAATCCTTCTCAGCACAGAGGATCTATGCACACAGATCTGTGTCTTCAAACAACACACTGTGCCTCCCTCTGATCAGCCAAGATCACTAAGCAGGCCAGCCATGGGCATACATCTGGCATAACTCAAGAGCATGATACATCTTCTCAGCTCAAACATACATGTGCTGTCCAATCTCTGTCTTAATCCCTTGTCAATCTGCCAAATCCCTCCTCTCACAAGGAGCCAGATAACACATACCTGCAGCAGACATCAAGCAGTAGAAAGAGAGATGGATGAACAGAAACAGAGCTTACCAAGTTCAGCTCGTGAAACAACACTGGAGGAAGCAACAGCACCAATCTGTGCCTGCAGGCACTTGAATCCACAATCCTGCTTCACACGTGTGCTTGCACTTGCCTGTATTCTCCTCCTGATGCTCACTCCTATGCTGTCCTTGAAAGTACAGATCTGAAAATCAGCACAGTACCCGTCTGTACCGCCTCGGGATACGTGCCAGGCGTTGTACTAGCATAAACAGCCTGCTGTCCACTTCTGTACCTGCCTGAATTTGAGAAAACAGGCCTGTCCAGCACCTGTCCAGCACCTGTTAACACCTCTGCAGCAACTGTACCTTCTGTACCCTGCTGCCCGTACACTGTACGGCAGCTGTACAAGGTGTACTTGCTGAAAAAACAGTCTGTACAGCCTGTACAGGGCTTCTGCGCAGCCAAACCAGCAGCAGTCCTGAGCGCCGCCAGCAACAGAGGAGAAAGAGAGAGAGAGAGAGTGTGCCCAGTTCTGGCCGTTCAGTGCTGTACGGCTGGTTTGCACTCAGAAAATCAGCAGCAGCAACACGACTTCTCCAACAGCCCTTCTCCTCCTCTTTTCCACGCTAGGGAACATGCGCATGAAGGAACTCTCCACTTTTGCTACACGACTCCCCAAAAAGGGAAGAGAGAGAGAGAAGAGAGAGAAAACTCCTCCCCAAATTAATCCCTAGGGCCCCAACTTTAATAAGTTCCTAGGGCCACTAAGGCCTAGGGGCAAACTCCAATAAACATTAAAACTTAATGTTTCTAGTTCCCCCCTTCACACCTAGGGATGTCCACACATCTTAAACTCTGTCCGGGCACCCCCCATGTGAATCATAAAATATTCTGACTCTGCAACCACCATGCCCACACTTGTCCTGCTCCATTTTCACAGGGCCATGACAAGGCGCCTGTATGTACTGTTGCGCAGCAGCCAGCCTGTTCTCCAAAAACGAAAAGAGAGAGAGAGAAAGAATCAACGCCTGTGTTCTCTGTGGCGCAGCACAGCAGCCAACTCCTTCACACTCCAAAAGGCATACCAGGGCCTAGTATTCAGCAGCGCCTGTATACACTACAGCGCAGCCCGCCAACAATCCCCTCCAAAAAGCATGAGAACCAGCAGCGCAGACCCACCAGCAGCCTATCCAAAAAGCATGAGAGAGAGAGAGTGTAACTTGGTTGAACACAATGCTAATCAATACACTTAAATACACTAAGATTTGAAGGACACTTGCTCAAATACAAGAAGTAAATTGCTGAATTGACAAGAGACACACAATGAGCCGGAACGGCCGACCCCTCCCTTGAGTAAATTGTATTACTATTGGAGAAATTCAATACATAGCTTCACGGGCATCCATTGCCAAATCCTCCATGCCAATGCATATGAAATTCAGCATTTAGAAAACAATGGTATGTCGATGTAGATCACCAAGGAGCTGCCTTGATGCCCGGCCCGACTTCAGTGCCCATATTCTCTACCATTGGCTCTATGTTCTACCAAGCAAGGTAGCAACATCTTCAAGAGCACATAGGACAAGAGAAATACTACACAGGGCGGCTAAACAAGGAGTCCTGCCCTTCTACTGAGTAAGTAATGACAACACATTGTCCAATTAGCTTACCAGTCTTCATAGAAGTTGTTGCAAGCGGAAGCCTTCGCGTTGGAAGCTTTAGAAGTGTTGATATCTTCGATTTGCCGCAATCCTTCGTGACAAAAGTCTTCAAGAGGATGAAGGGAACCCTGGGAAAGCTTCCCCTATGGTTCAACTTGAGAAAGGAAGGCTGAAATTAGGGTTTTTAGCAAAAAGACCAAAAATTACAGCAAAAATGAGAGCTGTTTTGTTGAATTTCAGTCATTGGGAGTGAGTAGGAGAGTGATTAGCACTTGGAAACACTCTTGGAAGCTTGGAAAACACCCTAGCAAGTTGGGTATGGCTATGGAGAGCTTGGAAATGGAGAGAAATGGTGGAAAAACAGAGTTTTCAGCCTCCAAAAATCCTCATGAAGAGAAAACACGAATTTCTCTTAATAAGTAAGTGAATTGGGGTCCAATCACGTAAAGGGACATGGGAGATGCCCATTTATGAGTAAAAGGGAAGGATCAGGTCCTGGACATTGAGTCTTGTCCGCCTCGGGACTTCAGTGAGTGTGAACTTGAAAGCGGTCATAATTTATAAGTGACTTTTGGGCGCCCAAACTTTAATGAAATGGAAACACACTCACTTATAAATATTGGCTAAGTCCTAAGGGCTATTTGAGCCTAGATTGGGTAATACTTACCACCTGTTCACATGCCACACAACCATGTCAGCAGACAGTTTCACACGCACGGTTCACGGGCGGACGTCCCCTAGCCCGGAACTACACATAGGTCATGCAGGCATGAAAACAGCATGCAATATCATTTGCAGGCAAGCACATAAAGATGCTATGCAATGCAGCATTGGCATGAGCAATTTCCGTTCATGAAACCATATAAGACCAAGCGTTTCCAGGCAAGTATATGCGATACCAGACCCAGTGGAAAGCCAATCCTCCGAGCGTTTCCGGGCATGTACACAAAGGCACAAGTCCCAGCGGAAAGCCAAGTCCTCCAGGCGTTTCCGGGCATGTACACAAAGGCACAAGTCCCAGCGGAAAGCCAAGTCCTCCAGATATTCCGGGCATAATAACATCAAGTCCCAGCGAAATATCATATCCAACTATACAGCATGACACGTGTCAATCACATGCATAGGCACATTCCATAAGCCATGGACACCAATCCGATATGTACATAGTGTGAAAGCAAGAGTGAACCATTCGGGTGGCTAAATGGTGACATTCCCCCTCGCTTCTAAACAGTTGTCCGCAAACTGAAATGCATCCAAATATGTCTGAAGCACATGCGGGCAATCTTTGAAGAACTCTTCATCTACCCATTTAGCATCAATGGGAAGATAGTTCTTAAACTTCACAATCGCCTCACAACTTTGCCTGCAGCAAGCTTGCGTTCCTTGTGATACACAATCTGCTCTGGCTGCAAGATCTCCTCAAGCTCATCCACTTCTGGTGGATCCTCAATGACCATTTCACTGGGCTCCGGCCCTACATACTTGCAAAGGAGACTCACATGAAAAGCATTGTGTATGTGCCAATGACTAGGTAATGCCAATCTGAAAGCGACTATCCTAAGCTTGCAACGAGGTACTATGGACCTTTTCGAGTGATCTTCTCTAGGTAATGCCAATCTGAAAGCGACTATCCTAAGCTTGCAACGAGGTACTATGGACCTTTTCGAGTGATCTTCTCGATCACTCGAAAAGGTCCATAGTACCTCGTTGCAAGCTTAGGATATGCACCCTCTTTGCCAGGCCTCTTTGCAAGTCTTGCTTTCTCAAATTTCAACAATACCCAATCATTCTCTTTAACATCCAATTGCCTTCTATGCTTGTCGGCAGCCTTTTTATGCTTGTCTTGTGACCTTGCAATGGCTGTCCGCACCTAAGCAAAAGCAATATCCAAGTCTCTTACATACTACTGCCATCCAAATCTGGTGAGATAAAGTTGGCTCTAGCACCTGTGTCAAAGAAAATCAAAGCATTCTGATCTCTAACTTTGTCCCATGCCCTGCACAACTCAGTCTCCTCACCACCTGGCTGTTTCCCAACAAGATCAAGAGCTAAACCTGCAGAAGGCTTTGCTTTCTTAGACTTGGGCTCCCCTTTAGTGTCACAGTCCTTGTGGGACTTACGCTTGGGACATATGTCCCTCTTCGGTACAGAAAAAGCATTTCTTGGCATCCATCAAAGCATGTTTCTCCTCAGGAGTTCTCTTGAGCATTGGTAACTTCTTACGTCGCTTCTCTGCAGGCACTGTTGCATCATGCGATGCATGCCCTGACTTCTCAATTTTCTTGCCAGTGCTTTTGTTGCCCTTAAATCCAGTTGAAACTCTAGTAACGCATTTGCTGTCATGGCATTCTCTATCATCTGCGACATATTTGTTACTCGAGTCTTAATGCAATAGTCACGCACTGCCTTGGGCAACGCACAACAATAGTTCTCAACCTGCTCTGACAATGAGACGGCACAATAAGAAGTAACTGGAAGTAAAGCTTCCCAAAACTTCTTGTTGTAATCCTCAAGATTCTCACATTTCGATGCATCCAACTTATGCCATGCTGTCATTACACCCATCTCAAATATAGATGTGAGCCACACGGAAGAGAACACCTGTTTAAATTGTATCCAAGTAGATGGTGCTATGCCCTGTAAAAGAAGAGTGGACCACCACTGCAATGCATTGCCCTTGAGAAAAGTCGCAGCTTTTCTCACTTTCGAGGATTCCGTGTAATTTCCACCAGAACAAGCAACATCAAGCTGCTGTAAAAAGGTAAGTGCCTTGAGCTTGTCTTTGGCCCCACTGAATGTGTCAAATTTCACTGCAGCTCCCCCTTCCTTATAATCCTTCGCCTTACCCATAGGCGTTAGATTATCGTAAGGAAGTGACCTCACAAGATTGCTACCCCCTGCATTCATGCCCATACTAGAGTCAACATTGCCAGTTCCCACACCTTGCATACCATGCAATCCTGTTGATCCTCCCATGTTTCCAAACATACCACTATGCATACCGGGCTGCATGCCCCCATACATGTTTCCTTGCATTCCGGGCTGCATGCCCCCATACATATTCCCTTGCATTCCGGACTGCATACCACCATACATGTTGCCTTGCATACTACGCTGAAAATTAGCTCCAAAATTCCCTTGCATTCCCATACCTCCCTGAGGGTAACCCCCATTTAGAGATTGGAACACGGAACCACCGTCAAAATAGCCTGGATGCATAGACTGTTTGTGGAATAGGTGGCTCACTTCTCTTGAGGCTGTCCCCTAATGGGAATACTGTCACATGTGCCAATAATGCTTCTTACCTAGTGAAGGGCATTCGTAAAATTATGCTTACTACTGCAAATGGCAGCGCTTTCACACTTTCAGATGCTTTGTATGTGCCAGGGATAAAGAAGAATCTATTGTCTGTCTCTGCGCTTTTGGTCATCTGAACTTTGCTAGTTTGCTGCGTTTGCAAAAATTTGATATGGTTGCTTCATTGCCCCCTCGTCCGAAAAAGGAACTCTGTGGGTTTCCACCATACGTGTTCTGCATGTTAGAAAACTGTCCAAAAGCAGGATCGTGTGGAAAGGCACCACTATTGCCCTAAGGTGGGTTCCTATGGGGAGGTGAAAATTGATGGATGACTGTCATAGAGCGTTGGAGTGAGTACAATGTAGAAGAACAAGGAGTACTTACAGATGAGTTGGATGCATATAGATCTGAGAGAGGCTCCTTCGCTCGTAAAATTGTAAAGGAAGAGAAAAGAATGCACCAAGCAATAAAATGGTGGGAGTCATTTGGAGCAAGTACACCAAAATTGCAACACCTTGCTCTTCATGTGCTTTCTCAAGGGAGTTGTGCATCTCCATGTAAGAGGAATTGGAGCACTTTCTCTCTCATACACACAAAAAGATGGAATAGGTTGAAGCCCTCCAACACAAAAAAGTTGGTTTACATACACACAAACCTTAGGCTCATTTCTAAAATCAAGGCAAGAGGGTTTGAGAAAATGGAGATTACCAAACAAAGAGAAAGATGATGAAAGGTTGATTATTATGCAAGAACTTCAAGAGCCTCAGGATGATGAGGACATTGTGGGGAATGCAACCACTAATGCTCAAGTGAATGTTGATGTTGAAGAGCAGGAGGATGATGACTCTGATGATGATGATGATAATGGTGCTTCTTCTCCCTCTCATGTGGCAAAAGAGGATCAGGAATCAGGATAGACTCTAGTGTTATGATTCATCATTTCTCGTACCTGTCATTTCTAGTTTTGGTATTTGAGTTTTGTTGTAGCTTCATATCTTTATTGTTGGGATTTGGTTTTTTCCAAACTCATGTTGGAACTTGGGACTTGGTCTATGTCATGAGATTTTTATTGAAATCAGAATTTCAGCTTGTCATATCTCAATGCTTATCATTTAACATTGATCAAAGTTTCAAACCTGACCTCTAGTTTCCAAGAGGTTTTAAGTTTTAAGTTAACAGCTTTTCATGTCTAGTGTCATGACTCATGAGGTTTTTATGAATTTCAATTTTCAGCATGTATGAAATCCAAATTCCAACATCATGCATCATTGCATGTATTAATTACAGCATGCCTATGGCTTGACCATTCAAGCTGGAGGTATTTGGGAGGCCACGTATGATACTCCACAGAGACTTCAATCAAACGTTTTCATACTTTTCATTCTCCCAAACATTTGACAAATGCCAAACAACGAATGTTTGGAACTATGTTTCAAAGTCTAGTCTCTCCTCCATCTCTTCCCTCTCTGAAGCACCATGTAATCTCAACAATCCCATCTTCTTTTCTCCTATGAAGGTGTTACAGGTTGAGCTTGAGCCTGCTGAGCACCTTGCCCTTCACCTCATTGAGGTGTGGTAGACACAATGTTTGGACGAGTGTTATCCCCACACACAAAACCCCAAAGGCCCTTGGGCACCAGCAGATTCTAAATCATGAAGTTTTACAGGGAGTGATTGCTCCAATCGAGCTTGTCCTCATGTGCCAAAACCCCAAATACATCCCCTGCTTTGATGAGCCATTTGCAAATGCCCAAATGCAAAACTCATTGCAAACGCAAAATCACCTGCAATGTGTGTGCTCACTGACAGAAAGTCAAATACTTGGCTTGTAGCGTACACCTTTGTCAAAATACCTACAAATCCCCTTGCAAATAACAAAATGGTGTAGGGTAATGACTTATTTGTTACCAATTTGATGCGTTTGCTTTGATTTTGCAAAATCCCCCACATGTCGAAATGTGCGGTATAGCAGGTACAACTGGTGCAACAGGTATGGGCAGATACACGTAATATACAGGGTACATCCCAAATTCACATAATTATAGTTCAGACACCACTTGAAATAATTAAGATTATATATATCAAACCCACTAGAATTATGGAATCATAATTATGTGATTTTGGGAATGTTCGAAATACAAACTAGTCATAAGTCGGACAGCCTATTTCTTCCCATTTTTCACCTATTCAAGGCTGTTTCCACCAAAGCGCATCACTGCTGCTGTCTTTTCTTGCTCATTCACCGCACATCACTATTTTGGACCAACTAGAACCTCTGTTGCTTCAACTTGCACTACTTGGCCTCTTGTAGACTTTGTAGGCTCCAAATTCAGGTAATTTCACCTTGGTTTTTACTCTCTTTCGCGATAAGTCTGTAGTGGTGAGTGGCAGGTGTGTCAGCCCAATGCTTAGCACTATTACAGGCAAATACAATCATAGAAAGCCATGAAGCTTCTAACATACACGTGTCTTCACTGTTTCAAAGCATGAATTGATAGGCATGTGGTTTCTAGCAGACAAGCGCCTCCACTCTTTCAAAGAGTGAATTACAGCAAATGACTTTTATTTGCAAGGATCTGTGCAGGTATTGACTCCTATGCAAATAAAATTGGTCCTTCACTATTAAGGATTGTTACAATCACAAGATCACTAGCATCTTTATGGCCACTAAAGGTCTGAGTCCTTAAATAATAAAAACTACATTCAAGCTTTGTCATTTCCTCTATTGACTGTGGTGCTGCTAAAGTTTACAATTTACAATAAAAACCATTCTACATCTGACTCTATTGTCTAGTGTCTTTATTCATGCTCTGAAGAGCTTGTACATGTTGCTCTGTGCTGGAAGAAGCCAAGTGCCATGTTAATGCATCAGTGTGCCAGCAATGTGTGTGTGTGTGTGTGTGTGTGTGTTTGTGTGTGTACGCATTGGCATGGCTTACCTGGGAGATATTCTAGTGAAAACTTGTCAGCAAAGTATCTTAAGGCATCTGTTAATGAACAATAAAAGCAGCTACCCTATCAGTGAAGGCGCGAACTTAACATGCAGAAGGACCTGCCTCAGATACAATTCATGTATTTTTAGCAGTAAAATTGAGAACACAATCTGCATTGAAAATAGATAGCTCAAAAATGTAAATTTAGTATACCAAAAAGCTAATACGTCGGAGCAAGCTTATAGAAAGTTCCTACAAACTCAATTAACTAAACCATCAAAGAGACCAATTTTCATCATACTAGCATATGCTCATCCCAAATTTCATCTATATGATCGTTGAAAGATAACTTAGATATCTAAATACCTTGAATCTCCACCATTAGGCACTTGACGTCCTCCACCTGCCGGCAAAACACCCTCTGATTCCTCACCCTGCTGAGAAGTAGGCTGCGGCAATGGACGCGATGTGTGTGGAGAACTTGCAGCGCTTGATGAAGAGACCGCAGATGATGCCAGAGTGTCGTGGTCGTGTTGCCGTGCATGACGATGAGAATATCTCCAATACAGAAGCGGAAGCATTGCAAGGCAACCTGCTGCATAGCCCATGACCCACAACGCCAGCGGGGCCCTTGGTTTTTCCTCCCTGGACAAGGAAAGCACAATGATGGAGGCAATTATTTGGCTGACTGTGATCGCCATATCGATTGATATCCACAGTCCAGAATTCAAAGGATTAGTCCGTTGCCGGGTGCTGTATCCACTGTTAGAGTTGCTCTGCCGTCCTGAAGATCTGGACCTTCTGGAAGAGCTAGCTGCCAGGATCAGCTGTGAATGACTTGATGTTGACATTGACCTCCCCAATGAGCTGGTGGCAGGGAGGTTCATATGTGTTTGACTTGGCATTGAAGCTGGTGAAATGCTGGGCGGATCAATGGAAATAACAATATTTTCTCGAGGTAAGGATGGCAAGTTGGCCGGATGAGAGCCCTTATACTCATCCAAATTTGCTGACGTGTCCGCCATGATAGACACTACATGCTCACGCTCCAAGCCTTCCATAAGCAAAGGGTACGTGTCAGTGTGCTGATGCTCCAAATTCACACCACTGTAGCCAGCAGCCATGGAACTAAGGAAACCCTTCTTGACAAACCCCCACACCCACAGATTTCAGATGCACAAATCAACCCAGTCCACATTTAATTTAACTTATATAATAACTTCTTCCACCTACTGCGCTGCAACCTCCTTGGCAAACAGACTTCTGTAGCAGATAAGCCTCATCCCCTGCAAAGATTAGTCGATTTTGCTGCCCCAATGACCCACTGACTTAAGGAGAGATTGAAGCACTGCAAGAAAACATACAAAAGCGCATATATCAACTGTAAAGATTCACGGAATGCTGAAGATTGATGTGAATTGGTTGGGAAAAAGAAGATCAATGGCTATGGCAAGAACAAGACAGGCAAAAAGCTTGAAATGTGCAGAAAAGCTCATCTAACTCTAAAAGTTCATGTAAATTGAAGCTATGAAATGGGTTAGCAGTAGTAAAGGTATGGCAAACCAAAAAACCCTCGCAGAAGCTGTCCCAAAACCCTAATATGGAATATCAGATGACCCTTGTGCAAATACTAGGATGGACACATAAACGTGAATACAAAGCAAAGAAGGCCGCGATAGCTAGGAGCTCCCTTAAGGCGCTCTCTGCTGATCTTCCACCATAGCCGTGGGAAGAATCAAGCTCAGCGAAACAAAGGGGGGATGTATCGCCCAGCCCTTGATTACCCAGTGTCCACGCCCTTATTTTACACGTGCAAACGCGTGTTCACTGCCTGCACATTACCATTGAAAAACACCCCTGGCCGCCCTCCCCCCCTGGCTAGTGCTTTGTCTTCTAGAAACTTGCTTTTGACCGCCCGCCCGTATTAGCCATGTGTGTAAGCGGTTTGACAGAGTCACTCAATCATCATTCAGGGACTAGAAAGATTATATGGCTTATAATGCTTAATTAATTCCAACCACAACATCATTTCAGTGCCCTACTGGATGCATTGAATGGCACCGAGGGAATTTGCTTAGGTGTGTCTCAACATTGATTGTCCTTCAAATTTCCTAGTGGTTTGGATCATCCTCAGGAATGGTTTCTTCATACATTTGAGAGCATGCTCCCTTGAGAGCAGAGGTGTTCAACTCGTCATCGTCGTCAGTTATAAAACCTTCTTCACATCACTTTTGGGATTGGTAGCTCTTGATAAACTCTCATCCACAAGATCTCTCCTTTGCATAATTCTATGGAACTATCAAGGCTCAAAGAAGCAAAGGCATCCCTTACTATGAACCTCACAATCCTCTAACATGGTCTACACAAGTCCTAGTGGGAAAAAAATATACGTTGGCAAATATGTAACTCATTATAAGATTAACTTTAAGAGTTTGATTTGAGAGCGTGGGCAACTTTGAATGGAACAAAAACCTTTTTACAATTTCTACTCAACTTTAAGAGTTTGACTTGAGAGTGCAGGCAACATTTAAATGGAGTATTTTACACACATGATCCAATGGCATCCACTTTTCTTACCATTGCTTTTGTTATAAATTAAAGGACAGCACACAAAATCCTTGCCAAGGAACCAAAACTAATTATAGTTGTGTAATCAAGCTCTTAGCTTATTTAGAGCACTAATTATTCATAATGATAGGTGCGTGCTCTCTCTCTCTCTCTCTCTCTCTCTCTCTCTCTCTCTCTCTCTCTCTCTCTCTCTCTCTCTTTGATAGCAATTTCTTTCATGGTAGGCAAAAGCAATGCATCTATCAAGCTTGATACTAAAAACACAATGAATGTTTCCTTTGTTTTTGTGTAAATAGAAGAGTTCCTCCATTATTATTTATGGTTAAAACAAGTGTAAAATGTCTTGTTGATCGGAGAGGGTGAGCTCAAGGTGAGAGGAACCATAGGAAATGTTTCAAAGATATAAATAGAGGGTAGAACTTTAAAAGGTTAGAGAGAAAACAAAAAATCATGAACTTAAAGAGCAAAGTTACGCACTTACTTGTGTCATGGTTGCATAATTAAGAAAAGAGAAAGAGATTATAGGTAAGATAGAGAAACTAAGGTGGAAATATGTCTTTCTCTAAGGCTACAACTATGTAATCCTTTTATGAAGAAAATAAGCGAGCACTTAGTGTTTATTCTCGTATCCTTTTGGCTTGTTTAAACCTTTCTTAGGTTTAGGGTTTGCCAATTCTTTCTTTCCTTCTACCATGTAGTTTAGGGTAGTAGCTAGCATGCTAGTAGGAAAATTAATGGTTCTCCTAATTTATAATAGAAATTTCTTGGGCATGTTTTTGTTATGCTTCTATAATTATTTTCAATATTGCTTTGAAACTACTATTATGAGTGGCCTTCATCTTAGCAGTAGTAATCTATTTATATATGGCTATGGGAAAGCATGCAGATAATCATAATTTTGACTTAATTGTCATTTTGTTAAAGTACGATTAGGAAATTAGAATATACCAAAGGTCAAATTTATTAATATACCATATTAATTATATTAAAAGCATGATTATAAGAGTAAGAATGAGGAGAAGTTTTACCAATCTAGACCACCCCTAAGCACATGAAGAATTAAACTAATGATAAAATCTAAGAATCAAACTAATGATAGCATCCAAACGTCTTCAAATCCTTATCATGCATGCATCCCATGCCATGCATGCATGCATCCCTCAAGATCAGTAACCCACTTCATGGGCTAGTTGACATTAAGCACAATACTGAGCGTGATGCTGACCCCAAAATAATAATGTAAATTTTACGGGGAGATATAGTATTAACTAATCCACGGGATATCTACTTTTATTCATTACATCCTATTGTGTTAAACCTTCGTAGTTGGTACTACAAAACTCTGAAATTCTGGATAACAGTGTCGACAAATTAGACCTATTTGTTCAGATGATATTCCCGAGACACTGGCTAACTACGAGGTGGTAGCACAAAGTTATCAACAATGGATTATAAGCCATAGGTGGCTTGAAGCCTACAATACTCACCAACATTTAAACTTATATGAGTCTTCTTTATATCACCCTTTTGGAATTCTGAAACTATACTCTAATATCTACAAACACTTAGAATCCATGTTAACTAGTGTACTTTACACTTTTGATGCCACCCATATTGAATATCCTAACATAAATTCTGAAGATATCCCTGACCTTCAAGAGTTTATGAAATCTCACAAACCTAGCCACCCACCCCCCACCAGCTCAGGTTAAGGTCAGGAAGAGACACCATCTTCATCTTCCATTTCCACTTACCCTGTATATTCTAATGTCGCTAGTAAACTACTTAATCCCCCCACCTACTAACAAGTCTCAGGCCGACTGCATCTTTTCTACTCTCACTCCTCAACATATGGATTTTCCCACTAACCCTCTCGCCCCCGAGGAGATACTAGCACCTCACCCATCTCCCCAATGGCAACCTTAGGAGGTACACTATATTGTTCCCCAATACAATATTAAAGCTTTTACTTGATGATACAGTTTTGGAGTCATTAATATTGTATTGTTCCCCAATACAATATTAAAGCTTTTACTTGATGATACAGTTTTGGAGTCATTGTCTGGTGTAGAATATGAAGGCTTCATTCGAGCTGGCAATCCACTGTTAAAGCCAAAGCTGATGTTCGAGGTGTTAATGCAAGTAATACCATTTGAGCCAACTCGAAGAATTCTACTAGAGACGTACGGTTAGTTCACCTAGGCCTAGATCCTCATACATATTTATATCATATTGAAGTAAGGAGAGGGTTAGTGTAGACATCATACATATTTATATCATATTGAAGTAAGGAGAGGGTTAGTGTAGACAAAAATAGAGTAAGAGTTTGAGGAGGGGCCCGAGGGGTTACTAGAAACTAACCTATCTCCGAGGCTCGCTCAAGGAGTAAGCGCATGTCATCCGTAGGCTCTTGCCGTTGACTTTGGTCATGTATTGCCAATTAGCGTTCCAACTCTTGTAGACGGGAGTCATTGGTGCTGAGGAGGTTTGATATGGCGGTTTCGCGGATCATCCTTGCAGCATCCAACTCCTCAAAGCGCCGCGTTACTTCCTCCTGGGCACGTCGGGCGGTAGCCTCTCTTTCTTGAGCTTCTGTGATTCTCTGAAGTCTTTCGATAGCCAGCCTTTGACTATCTTGTAACTGTTGGGTGACTTGTGTCATTGTCTCTTGGTGTGCTATCACCATTCTTTGCATCTCAACTTGATTGGCACTAATGGCATCATTAAGGGCTCTCACTTTCTCTGCATGTGCCTTGTTTGTTTGTTCTCTTTCTTGTTGTAAGTGAGTAGCCCTACTTTTTGCTTCCTTTAGACTTGAGAATAATTGCTGGATCTAGCTTTTCAGCTCTTCTTCTTTGGCCATGGACATGTGCTGGAGTTCTTGTACTTGTTGGGCATGAATAGCTGTGAGCTTGTGGTTGTGAGTAACCTCCTTCTAGAGTTTCTCCCTAGCCTGTTCCACCTTTACCTTAAGATCTGTATTCTCTTTAATTTGCTGGAACAATAGTTTGGCTTAGAGCCAATTTATTAATTTCCAATCATTTATACCTGGCCTCTTGCTCTTTAGTGGCCTTCAAACTCTTCATGATGACATCTCGATGCGTGACCTCTGCTGCTGCTGTCAAGTGTTCCTTTAAGGTCTGTACTTATGTGTTTGACTCCTGAATTTGCTTGCAAAGTGCAGTGTTATGATAATGCAGCATGTGTGTAGTGAGGAGATGGCAATGCCATACCCTTTGCTCCTGCTCCCATAGTGGTGCACTTGTGCTTGCGGCCCCTTCCAGTCCAGCATGTGGTAGGTTTAATAGTCCATCCAAACCTTCCATAGTTTCCTGCATGAACTGTTTATAATCGATATTCTGTAGAAAGGACAACTGGGGTAGTCTTTCTTCATCCTCGAGATGCCTTCTTTTGCTTGGACTGGATGTATCTTCACTCCTTGGTCTTTTACCTATATCCAGTTGGGCTGCTGGATATTGTACTGGGGTTGATGTTGCTGTCTCAATTTCTTGTGATTCCTGTGATTGATGATGCAATCTCTGGCTCCATCTCCGCAGGTGTGTCTGCCATGGTAGAATCCTTGAGTGGGGACAGGTTTGTGAAGATAAGCTGCACTAGGCTTTAAGGAGGAGTAATCTGCTACGGTTGTTCTTGAGTGGCCTAACTGACAGTGGCTTCCTGCAGTGTTAGTACTTCCTAGTATGATCTAATTTCTTGTGCCAACTCAACCTCTATCCTTTGTGATTCCACAGCCACATCAGGAATGATGCTCCTCATCTTCCTTTCTGTTTTCTTCTTCCTCCCTTTCTTTATCTCCTTCATTATGGCTTGTGTTTCTATTAGGACAACTTGGCACTCTTGCATCTCTGCAGCTGTCAGCGTTGGTTGCTTTGGCAAGCAGTAATGCTAACTGCATCTGCTTTGCTGGTTCGGGTTCTAGAAGAGTCCTTTTTGCCACATGGTTTAGGACCTGTGTCAGCAGCAGCAGCAGCAGCAGCAGCAGGTAGGGGTTGCATATCTTGGATTGATGGACCTTGAGGTAGTTTTCCATCTCCCTGTGTATGTAGTACACCCAGTCCTCTTCCTTCTCTTCATGGACTTTTGTAATTCTGTTCAGTGGGACCCTATTGTAGCGGTCCACTGGCTTCACCTGCATGATTAGCGACATTGTTTTGCATGCTTTCTTTGTGGCCTCATACCGGATATTCTCATATTCTGCCCCATTGGAGTTATATGAACCCTTCTTCAGCATAGTATCCAAGGGCATCTTGTCAAAGGCATGGGCATGTACCTTGACTGGTGGTGGGAGCCGCAGAGCTTCACGGATTAGTTCTTATGTGATTAGGACTTGCTCTATTGTGCCATTGGCCTTCGTGACTGTGCCCCACTTGGTAGCTTTGTCATAAGTCTTAATGTACTTAACACAAAGCTCCGTGTCAATATTCTTGGGAAGAATCTGTGCCATTATGCCTCGGCCCACTTTCTCCAACTTTTCTTTTACTTCTGCCTCTTCCAAGATTTGGAGGCACTCCGAGCTGTGATACTGCAACGCCACCTTTCCATGGGCCGTATGGATCTCCTTGTTGATGATGGCCCCATGGAAGGCTTGGGCATATGCGCCCATGTAGTTTATCTTTGGTCTCCGGCATCGGTTTCTTCTTCTGACTCACCAGGGAGCTTGTAGCGCTGGCCCGGGTTACTGGCCGGGGTCTCTACAGCTTCAGGGTCTGAGGTCAACATCTGTCGAAAGAGAATTAGTCTCCAGAGACTGGTGGGGTAAGAACCACTCCTTTTCTTTTCTTTTTTTGTTATGGTAAGATGGTTAATCGAGATGAGAAGTGTTTTAGTGGTAGGAGCAATAAACAAGGTGTGTTAATTGAATAGGTTAATTATGTAGCATGAAGGTGCAGGTTTTTGGTAATTCCGTGAAACTGCGGGTCGTGAGGAGGGATTTCCATGAGAGGGATTTCCGTGAGACGTGAGAATTAAAAGCGTGAAAGGGATTTCCGTGAGACGGAATCCCGTGAGAGTTAAGAGACGTGAAAGGGATTTTTGTGAGATGGAATCCCGTGAGAGTTAGAGATGGAATCCCGTGAGAGTTAGAGATATGAAAGGGATTTCTGTGAGATGGAATCCCGTGAGATTTAGAGACATGAAAGGGATTTTCATGAGACATTGGTCGATCATAATAATCAAAATTAAAAGAGGATAAAAAAGAAAAAAGAATAAGAAAAGAAAATAATGAAGGGTCTAACATCCCACCTTAATGTGTGAATGTTGATTAGAGTTGGAGGAAACGGGGAATGCGATGCAAGATCGAATGCGGAAGCTCACGATGGAAGGTGATTTGCGTTGGAGCACACGATGCAAAATGACAAAAAAAGGAAAGATTTTTTAATTTATAGCGCAGTCGTCCGGACTAGGCGGCTTCCTTAATGAAGAATGCCACGTGACATCTTGTGACTGGACCATGAGAAGTAACCGTTTCATGACGTGAAGCATGTTGGACCAGTTTACGACGTGAACTGTTTGAATTAGTTCACGGTGTGAACATTTTAAGATTAGTTCACAGCGTGAACATTTTAGGATTGGCTCACGGCGTGAACCTTTTAAGATTGGCTCACAGCGTGAACTTTTCCGGATCATAAGTGTGCAAGATTGATACCTTCTATTTCTCTTCATGCTCAGTCATTCAAACATGCATTAAATGAGTGAATAATACCTAGTTTTACCTTGTATCCATTGTGTGGCTAATGGATACCTTCATATTCTATTGCCATGGGAACCAAGGTGACCCCTTGGTACTTCTAGGTAGGTGTTGCTTCAGGCGTTTTAGCTCCGTGGAAGTGTTTAATTCTTCCTTCCACCAATTGAACAATGTTATTACTGGGTCCTATGGTCAGGGGCTTTTATCCGTGTCCCTTTTCTTCTGAACTTCTTTGTTTCTTCCTTTTGGGTCCCTATCCAGCTCCTTGATCAAAGTGGTTATTGATATTGCCTTGGCAACACTCAACCCTCTTGTTGAGTTTTCTTCTTCCTCCATACCAGTGTTTGTGCAGTATGTATCCCGTCAATTGTCTCAATTCTAATCGACCCCTGAGGTGTGATCTCAAACACTCGGAAGGTCCTAGGCCTCTGTATTTAAGTTTCTTTTTCTTGGTGCTTCCTACACTATACACGAGGACCAGGTCCCCCGTTTCCAGTTCGTTTTGTTTCAAGTTTTTGTCGAACCAATGCTTTCTGCGTAGTTTCTCAACCATGAGTCCATGCGATGCAATTAGCCTGGTCTCATCAAGCTTCTCTAAAATCAATTAGCCTTTCAGCTAATGCGTTCTCCAAACGTTCTTGCACTGCAATCCTTAAGCTCGGAACTGGGTATTCCATAGGCATTACAGCCTCAACACTATAAGCTAGACGGAAGGGAGTGTATCTCGTCACTACCTTATATGATGTTTGGTATGCCCTGTTAGCTTATGCTCCCAGTCTGTTTTTAACTTGCTTCCCAAGGTTTTCGTCAAGATAGTACACAAAATTTTGTTTGTACTCTTTGCTTGACCATTAGCCTGTGGATAATAAGGTGATGATTTTCGATGGACTACTAAGAATTCAGCAAGTAAATGATCAATCACCTCATTAATAAAATGTGAGCCGCGATCACTAAAACTAATTCTAATGGGCAGCCAAATCTTGAGATAATTTGTTCATATAAGAATTTTGCTGTTGTTCATGCATCAGCTTGCTTTGAGGCTCTGGCTTCTGCCCATTTGGTGAAATAGTCCGTGGCCACGATCACATATCAGGCTTGTGTGATGGATGTGCCATTGGACTAATAGATCTGAACTTTACATGGCATTGAGGTTTTTTCATGAACGTGGACATGGCAGTAAAGGTTTTCTCATGAACTTGCACATGGCAGTGAGGATTTGGACATGGCAATAATAATCCATGGACTTGGACATGACAGACAGGGATTTTTCATGAGCTTGGACATGATACCTATGGTTTTATCATGAACTTGGACATGACTGTAAGGGTTTGTCCACCTAACTTTTGATATTAAAAAGGATATTCAGACCTAATTGTGGGATAGCAAATCGTTGACATTCTTCACACCTTTTAACAAATTCTATGGCGTCTCCGAACAACGTAGGCCACCATAATCCTGCTTGAAGTACCTTGCGAGTCATGATCTCTCTAGAAAAATGCCCTCCTGCTTCCCTGAATGAGCTTCATCCAATATCGTGACAACTCATCTTCTCTCACACGTCTTCTTAGGACATTGTCTTTACCTAGCTTATATAGTTCTCTCGCAATTAATTGATAAGGTGCAGTAAGCTTGATAAGCCATCGCATTTTATCTTTGTTTAAGCGTGTTTCTTGCAGAAAACCATGAGCTAGATAATTAGATATCTCCTCGCTCCATTTGGGTACCATGTCCAATTTGAATAAACAAGCATCAGGGAGGTCATCTCATCAACAGCAGTTGCTGGTTTCCCATTTGGAATTCTTAACATATGATCGGCTAACACATGCTGTGTCCCTTTTCTTACCATGACACAACACATTGCTCATCTTGTTCAACAGAAGTCAAGTCCTTAGCAATATACACAGGTCTGGCTTCCTCCCTTGGTCCCACAATATCAACTTCCTTGACTTCTGCCGGGCCATCGTATGATGTGGACAGTCCATCCTCCTTAACCCTTTTTGCCATTAGTTGAACCACTTTCCATTCGTCTCAACAGTGTAGGTTTTGAAGTGGTCTGGTACTGAGAGCAAGTCTGGTTCATCCTCATTCTCACTTTTTGTATTAGCCATGACTTTTCTAGCCTCACGCTTTGCTTCTGCCAAAGCTTTGTTCTGTTTTCGACGTCTAGCTTTCATAAGCTTAGGTGTTTCTGGCTCTTGAAGGGTGACTTTCTCCTTATGTTTTCCTTCTAGTGATATCTTACTCAATTCCTCACCCCAATCCTTAGAAAACTCATCGTGTACCTTAGTGGCTTAGAGGTATCTCAGCCACTGGGCATCCATGGGTTTTCTTTGTAATAGGGCATTTTGTCAAACAATATATCGTTTCTATTTTCGCCATCTTCTGGAACGGCCTTGTGTTACGGTCCCCTCTATGCTAGAGGCCTCCTCTTCTGATTCTTCATCAATGGTTTGCCAATCAACCATACAGACAGAGGTCGTAGGGATAGTTCCAAATTCCACATATTGGGTCCCCCTGGGTTGCATCACATCTATGGTAGCTAGCACATGCATCCAGTTTTCACAGAAGTCCAAAGGAGGAAGTGATGCATACATTTCCATTTCCTCTTCTTCCTTGGAATTTTTCACTGTGGGCTGGCATATTTGTATGGATGTAGTCTACTCCATTGTTACCGAATCGTTACCAAATAGTTGCCCTTCCATGGGGTGTGCTCTCCACGTTCTCACATCTACCTTTAAAATTTGTGAATCCCTATGCATATACATGTGATCTAATGCCCAATCATGCACTAATTTGGACTCCCTCATGAAGGGTCTCCCCAATATTATGTCATATGAGTCGGGTTGGTGCAGGAAGTCCATTACCACAAATGTATGATGGTAGTGAAACGTAAAGAGTTTGAGTTTTACATTCTCCAATGGGTCTTGAAGATGTTCTGTTTGCCATTTTAATGATTAGATCTGCTCTTTTTAGATTAGGTTTTCCCTAGTTTTCCCAACAACATTTTGTGATGATGCCAGTGCTGCCTGGTACCCGCCATGATGAATCGGGATTATAGCATTTGTGTCATCACTTTCATAATAACGTCCCAATTGATTAATTGGTATCTTGACGACTCAGGTTTCCCTTGTGCGTTTTAGGGTTCTTTCTGCCAGGGGTGGCAGAACCTCCTCTGTAGTGTTGATTGGCCTTATTCCCCGCCTTCTACCCATTCCTTTATGTCTATCCATAGGGTTGGTGAACTGCGTAGCATTTGCACAGGTGTGGACAGTACAACCCGCGAGACTTCCTATGTCTTTGGGTTCTCTAGAGATTGAGGATTCTCCCTAGGTGTGTGTCTCATATTCATCTCTAGGGAAGGAATGGATGGACTCACCCTGCGCATTTTCCTCAAACATCATAGACATTGTGTTTGCTTGAGATCCCTCTTCCATTTCTTCTGGAATTGGAGTAGGTACGTCCAATTCTCTTTCCCTTGTTGGCTCGTTTCTTGGATACATTGTATCCCTAACCCGATTAGCCCTTATCTTGGCTTCATGAAGCCATTGACATTCTTCTACTAAGGCCTTGGCATCTTCGAGCTTCCTTATCTCCTCTTCAGCATTTGGGTACTCACCGACTTCTTTAGGGGGTCGATGGTCTCTCCCTTTGCTCCTCTAGGTCAGGCTCTTTGTGGTTGATCGCTTGATCCCCTTCTTCTCTCGATTGGGTGGATCTGGTGTTGATAGTATCCTCTTTGGATCCATCTTGGATTGTGACCCTGGTGTCACCCTTATCCACTTTTTTCACTCTTCTCCTACAGCCAGTTCTGGAAATGGTCACATCTGCTCGATTCTTCCCCTTGTCTTCCAATTGGGCCTGGGCTTGTGTTGTGATATTTCCATGTTGCACACTAATGGTTCTTTGGATGGTGATCTGATTAGAAGTGGTAGTCAAACCACTTGCGCGGTATGGAAAATCCTTGATCAAATGATCAATACCACATTTAGTACAAGTGAGTACTGGCATGTCATTGGGTGAAGTAATCAATTGTTGGGGTTGGTGCATATGAACCACATTCTTGTTTGGGCACTCACAGTGATTCGATGCGGCCCTCCAATGCCAAAACATTGTAGTGGTCCTCCCCTTATGTTTGAGTTTATGTCCTTTCCCTTCCACTGTACCATGGTTTGAAACACAGGTACTCACGTGTTATTCTGTAGGACATAGAATTCCCGCAGCTTCCTCATAGTACTCTTCGTTAAGTTCTACTCACGTACCATATCAATATCTTCTGATGGCGCTTCAATCAATACTTGGTTGATTTTAGCCTATGGTGGTTGTAGTGATAGAACAGGTGGTGGTAGAGGTGAAGTGTCCTGTACCCGGAACATCCCCCTAGGCAAATAGAAAGAGTTGGATTGTCGTGCAGCTGCAGTGATTTGTCCAGGTGGTACTGGTAAAGCCAATGGAGCTCTAGGTGTTGCAGTTGTGCAACTGTTTGGAACCTTGGAAATCTGCACATTGAAGTGTCATGATTCCCTAATTTTACACAGTGTGCACAATAGAGTAGTGGCCTTGCTCTTAATTGTGGACATTCGGTGGTAGTGTGATTCAATCTACACATGGAGCACCACACCAATTCCCTACAGGGGTAAAGATGGTTATGCCCATGCCCAAATGTTTCTCTTCCCTCCTTTACCTTCAATTTCTATAGTATTGCATTACTGAGCTCCACAGTCAAGTTCCCAACTTGCTTGTTCTAAGTTCCAATCTCTTGGTGACTGGAAATACGCGAAGTCGTTGTTGCCAAAGATATTATGACATCTTTCGGTTGCGGCAATTCCAACATATTATCTTCATATTCAATTACCACTTTACAATATGCATCTAGAGTGGCTGGTCGGGCTAGTACCAGATAATCATGCATCTTGTGGTCTCTGACTCCTCTCCGGAAGCAAGGCAAACTGATCGTTAGTTAACCTCTCCCATAGATTGCACCTTGAATTTAAGTGCTTAAGTCGAGACATATAGTCTCTCATCAACTCCACTTCCTTTTATTTGATATTGGGCAGCTGTGCCACAGGGCTCCATCTGTCACCACCTCTGACAAAGCTGGGTACAAACACATTCTTGAGTTGTGTGAAGTTAACCTTATCCTCAGGTTTGAGGGTTCGGAACCACTGATGCGCTTTCCCTTCTAGGGTCAGTGAGAAAGCAGGAATCATTGTCACATCACTAATAGGCTCGCAGGTTTTGCATGTGGATTCAAAAATCTCTACATGTTGAATAGGATCTCCATCCTCAGAGAATTTTTGGACGAGCTTAGAAATGATGTGTGGCTTTATCTATGAGGGTCAGGATTCTAGAGTAGTGCCTAGTTCCCTGACCATTCCTCGGCCCATTTCTAGAGCCATATTCAATAGATTCGTCCTTGTGGCTGCATTAAGATAAATGGTTGGATCCACCCTTGGTCTTTGAGGAATTGCTCCCCCCTACCTAGACCTCGTCCTCTTCTTGTGTTGGCTCTTCTAGGTAACTCCGATCCATGGTATGGTCCTGCCATTGCACCTTGGAGTGGCTCATCATTAGTTGCCTCTATACGCCTTTGCAGAATTAAAAGTTCCATGTCCTGTAGGAACGTAGGATGATTGATCATCTACTCGATGTCCTTTTTGGTGTACAAACGGTCCTCCACTTCACCCACTACTAGATTATCCTCTTCTTCTAGGGTTACAAAATCTTCCTCAGCTCTGGGCTCTTCATTTATGGGTTCTAAGTTTGGAATTTCTTCCCATAACTAATTTTGGCTCCTTACACCATGATTGGAGTAAGTTTAAACCTCTTGCCCATCAAATCACCTAGGATCTTCCTATCAAAAAAGTGTGAGTTCATGCCACTCAGTAAGCACTCACTTGAGTGTCTTAAGGAATCTGACCACCATTGAAACTAGTAGTGAAGAATCCATGAAAGAAGGGCTGAGGTACTCTGGGTTTGGTGAAGAGGAGAAACCACCCTCCCCAACCAGATCCAGTGGTATCATTAATATTGCCTAGGGATTTTTTGGTCTCCAAACCAGCCATGACGAAGAAGCGCAATCTGCAGGCATAGGTCTATCAACCAGCACACTGGACTTGTTGGTCCAAGGCAAGAGGTACCCATCCAAATGTCAAATTCAAGGCTGTCAAGCACCGGCACCCCTCGAATGAGATGGGACATGGAAAGTGCAGCCAAGATGGGTCAAGTATTCTTCCCAACCTTGGAGGAAGTAGAGTTAGATCTAAAAAGGATCGAGGTGGAACGATAGTTTACGAGAGTTGAGCTTAAGGAAACAAGAGCTCGATACTCAATAAATAGCATCCAAAATAAATTAATGGCACTCGTTTTGTCACAAAATCGAATATTATTTATCGACATTTCAAACTATCATCAGGTGTAAGATCGTCTCCGATGAGCTTTCTAGACCTTAAGTGCATGTATGTGTGATTTGATAAGCTACTTTGCTGTCCCAATGAAGTTTTGATTAGATTTTATCGACCTGTTTCTAAGGTTGTTAGATTGTAGAGAACAATTCACGGTGTGAAGTGTTAGAAAACAATTCACGTTGTGAACGATTTTCTACACTTTCATGTATTTTAATTTTTTTTCTCTTAGGATCAGAATTCCACGTTACCTTGTTATGGGTGTCAATCTTTTCAAGACCTCCTTAGCCTTAACCTGACTATACCAAGCTCTTAAGTTGGATTTGATTAAGGCGTGAGATTGCAGAAAAAGTTCACACCGTGAAGAGATAAGGTTTCACATTGTGAAAAATAATGGGTTCACGTCGTGAACAAAAAAATGGTTCACATCGTGAAGGTTCAAAAAATGGTTCACGTCGTGAACGATTTGGTTCACGCTGTGAAGAGTTCTCAAATAGTTCACATCGTGAATGATTTTTTGCACGTTTACGATTCCTAATTTTGTTAGACCTTGTGGCGTCAGAGGTGTCAGGATAAGGCTACCTATTTTTGGCAAGGTAATCCTCTGAATTACGGTGTTAATCGCGGTGCTAATGTCGGGAGTAGTTCACGGTGTGAAGTTGTAGAAAATGGTTCACGACGTGAACATTTTCCTGCAGTTTCACGTGGGAACTTCCTGCATCGAATAATGATGGGTGCAAAATACTTATCCAACAGTTCCCAAAATGATTTTGCCACGTCTAAGGAGTGAAATACAAGTTCAAGGCATAGCCAATGGCTCCTTATTTTTTCAAGTTTTGTGAATTTTTTAAAAGAAGAAAAACAAAACACCAACCTTCTCATTCACATTGATGATTCCAGTGATGCAAATATCAAAATTTAACTAGAGAAAATAGTGAAGCTCTATTCTAAGACCACTCCATCACACATATACACAATAAACACAACCAATTCTCACGATTTTTTACTTCCACACAAATCTTATCCATTCATTTCCTACACAATACACTACCAGAATGCAAAGGCAATCATGAATCTTATGCAATGGGAGCTGAAACTCCAAGAGGAAGGAAGAAACAAAGGTGTTTCCTCGACAACGGTGCCAAAAATAAAAAGGGCTACCACACCTCCAAGAGGGAACTCAATGCATTCACTTAAAGGAAGAGCAATATAACACAGCTGTCGTAGGGCACTTACCAATGCTTTGAACTTGAGTCCCTTGAGGCCTCCAAGCTCACTTGTTAAGCTCCAAACCTCCAAGCTTCACCTCCATGCTATCACCATAGAGTCGCTCACACCGTCCCACAAGACAATCACTCTCTCTCACTCTCCCACACAAGCATGAATCATACAAGCATAGAAGAGGCACAAATGCTAGAATGCTCTCTCTCAATCTCTCTCAAGGCATAAAGAAGATCTCTCAATAGCACAAAGGGGGATTGTGTCTTTTCACTATAAGAAAATGCCTCATACACAATTGGCCCTTATTCACACTTGGGCGCCCAAAACTTACTTAAATAAGGCCTTGGGTGGCCAATATCTCATAATGTATAACTTTTATAGTGCCTTTTCATGACACTTATTAATGTCCTCAATTGGAGGAGCATACTTGTTAATCCAAAATGAGATTAACACCTAATTAATTCAAAAACCAAGCCTGCAAATGTTGTAAATGTTCCTTTCAAGACTTACTATAAACCAGTATGTTATCTAGGAAAACTACTATAAATTTTCCTAACTATGGAAGTTACCCGTCAGCATCATGAATGTTGCTAGCGCATTTGTTAAGCTAAATGGTAGGACTAGGAACTCATAATGTCCAAAATGAGTCCTAAATGTGGTCTTAGGAATATCTTGTTCCCTTATCTTAACTTGGTGATAACCCGATCTAAGATCAATCTTAGAAAAGTATTGTGTACCATTAGGTTGGTCAAACAACTCATCAATGTGTAGCATTGGGTATTTGTTCTTAATCATAATCTAATTAAGAGCATGGTAGTCTATGCACATCTGTATAAACCCATCTTTCTTTTTTACTAAAAGAATGGGTGATGCCCATGGTGAAGAGCTTGATCTTATGAACTCTTTCTTCGTATACTCGGCTAACTGTCATTTCACCTCCTCTAGAGTGCCTAATTCTGTAAAGTAGACTTGCTTACACGTTTTGAACCAGGGAGATCCTCAATGCTATGGCAAGAGATGGTGGAACACCATCTGGGAAATCATCGAGGAAAACATTCCTAAACTCTTGCAATAAAGAACTCAACGTACCTGCGTACTTGTTAGTTTTTATTTACTCAGTTTCGGTCTTGGCTTTTAGGTTTTGTTCACAAAATAGTATTTAACAAATAGGGGTCTCTTCCAAGGCTAGTTAAGTTTTTATTACGTAAACCAATTTCAACTATGGAAATGTTAACTTTATTACTTGTTTTATCTACGAAAACAACATTATCAACATACGTTTCATCTACTACGAAAACAAATTTATATAAGCGGGTACTAAGATATACCTCATGAATATCATCGATGTCAATAGCACGACACAACTCTAGGGACGAAATAAGGGGTGCAATTGGTACCTCTCATGCTCACCTTATAGCCTCACTAATCTCCCCTCCTACATTAACTCTAGGGTATTATCCTGGTAGCTACAACGTAGGGTAGGGCCCAAGTTATATAACCACTCCCTCCCTAGGTAAATATCAGCTCTAGCCAAATGCATGGCCTCAAAGTCTAATGAAGTCTCACAGTCCTACATAGCTAGTGACATGTTACCTTATTATGTCCTACCTAAAGCATTTAAAGTACATATTTTCCTTTCTAGCTTTTTCATACTCTTGTTGCTTTTGGATCTTCGCTTGGTTTTTCTCTTTAGTATGGCGTGGTTTTTTCAACCAACACCCACCATGTCCCCTCTGATCACTCTGACTCCCTTGCCCCTTGTCACTCCAAAATGACTTTCTTTTAAAATTACCACCCTTCTCATTAATATATTCAAATGATGAATGTCGCTTCAATAAATCAAATGAGGAATTGAGAAATACAATCTTGTTCTGATGATTATGTCTACGTTCCTCTGGATCCTTCCTCTCTTCTCCCCCATTCTTAACATATCTTAGCTTCCCCACCAGTGAGGAGATGGCAATGCCATACCCTTTGCTCCTGCTCCCATAGTGGTGCACTTGTGCTTGCGGCCCCTTCCAGTCCAGCATGTGGTAGGTTTAATAGTCCATCCAAACCTTCCATAGTTTCCTGCATGAACTGTTTATAATCGATATTCTGTAGAAAGGACAACTGGGGTAGTCTTTCTTCATCCTCGAGATGCCTTCTTTTGCTTGGACTGGATGTATCTTCACTCCTTGGTCTTTTACCTATATCCAGTTGGGCTGCTGGATATTGTACTGGGGTTGATGTTGCTGTCTCAATTTCTTGTGATTCCTGTGATTGATGATGCAATCTCTGGCTCCATCTCCGCAGGTGTGTCTGCCATGGTAGAATCCTTGAGTGGGGACAGGTTTGTGAAGATAAGCTGCACTAGGCTTTAAGGAGGAGTAATCTGCTACGGTTGTTCTTGAGTGGCCTAACTGACAGTGGCTTCCTGCAGTGTTAGTACTTCCTAGTATGATCTAATTTCTTGTGCCAACTCAACCTCTATCC
Organism: Cibotium barometz; assembly: GCF_041138505.1. Lineage (NCBI taxonomy): Eukaryota > Viridiplantae > Streptophyta > Polypodiopsida > Cyatheales > Cibotiaceae > Cibotium > Cibotium barometz. The sequence goes on from NC_141099.1 coordinate 21,440,451, forward strand.
TTTGTGATTCCACAGCCACATCAGGAATGATGCTCCTCATCTTCCTTTCTGTTTTCTTCTTCCTCCCTTTCTTTATCTCCTTCATTATGGCTTGTGTTTCTATTAGGACAACTTGGCACTCTTGCATCTCTGCAGCTGTCAGCGTTGGTTGCTTTGGCAAGCAGTAATGCTAACTGCATCTGCTTTGCTGGTTCGGGTTCTAGAAGAGTCCTTTTTGCCACATGGTTTAGGACCTGTGTCAGCAGCAGCAGCAGCAGCAGCAGCAGGTAGGGGTTGCATATCTTGGATTGATGGACCTTGAGGTAGTTTTCCATCTCCCTGTGTATGTAGTACACCCAGTCCTCTTCCTTCTCTTCATGGACTTTTGTAATTCTGTTCAGTGGGACCCTATTGTAGCGGTCCACTGGCTTCACCTGCATGATTAGCGACATTGTTTTGCATGCTTTCTTTGTGGCCTCATACCGGATATTCTCATATTCTGCCCCATTGGAGTTATATGAACCCTTCTTCAGCATAGCATCCAAGGGCATCTTGTCAAAGGCATGGGCATGTACCTTGACTGGTGGTGGGAGCCGCAGAGCTTCACGGATTAGTTCTTATGTGATTAGGACTTGCTCTATTGTGCCATTGGCCTTCGTGACTGTGCCCCACTTGGTAGCTTTGTCATAAGTCTTAATGTACTTAACACAAAGCTCCGTGTCAATATTCTTGGGAAGAATCTGTGCCATTATGCCTCGGCCCACTTTCTCCAACTTTTCTTTTACTTCTGCCTCTTCCAAGATTTGGAGGCACTCCGAGCTGTGATACTGCAACGCCACCTTTCCATGGGCCGTATGGATCTCCTTGTTGATGATGGCCCCATGGAAGGCTTGGGCATATGCGCCCATGTAGTTTATCTTTGGTCTCCGGCATCGGTTTCTTCTTCTGACTCACCAGGGAGCTTGTAGCGCTGGCCCGGGTTACTGGCCGGGGTCTCTACAGCTTCAGGGTCTGAGGTCAACATCTGTCGAAAGAGAATTAGTCTCCAGAGACTGGTGGGGTAAGAACCACTCCTTTTCTTTTCTTTTTTTGTTATGGTAAGATGGTTAATCGAGATGAGAAGTGTTTTAGTGGTAGGAGCAATAAACAAGGTGTGTTAATTGAATAGGTTAATTATGTAGCATGAAGGTGCAGGTTTTTGGTAATTCCGTGAAACTGCGGGTCGTGAGGAGGGATTTCCATGAGAGGGATTTCCGTGAGACGTGAGAATTAAAAGCGTGAAAGGGATTTCCGTGAGACGGAATCCCGTGAGAGTTAAGAGACGTGAAAGGGATTTTTGTGAGATGGAATCCCGTGAGAGTTAGAGATGGAATCCCGTGAGAGTTAGAGATATGAAAGGGATTTCTGTGAGATGGAATCCCGTGAGATTTAGAGACATGAAAGGGATTTTCATGAGACATTGGTCGATCATAATAATCAAAATTAAAAGAGGATAAAAAAGAAAAAAGAATAAGAAAAGAAAATAATGAAGGGTCTAACATCCCACCTTAATGTGTGAATGTTGATTAGAGTTGGAGGAAACGGGGAATGCGATGCAAGATCGAATGCGGAAGCTCACGATGGAAGGTGATTTGCGTTGGAGCACACGATGCAAAATGACAAAAAAAGGAAAGATTTTTTAATTTATAGCGCAGTCGTCCGGACTAGGCGGCTTCCTTAATGAAGAATGCCACGTGACATCTTGTGACTGGACCATGAGAAGTAACCGTTTCATGACGTGAAGCATGTTGGACCAGTTTACGACGTGAACTGTTTGAATTAGTTCACGGTGTGAACATTTTAAGATTAGTTCACAGCGTGAACATTTTAGGATTGGCTCACGGCGTGAACCTTTTAAGATTGGCTCACAGCGTGAACTTTTCCGGATCATAAGTGTGCAAGATTGATACCTTCTATTTCTCTTCATGCTCAGTCATTCAAACATGCATTAAATGAGTGAATAATACCTAGTTTTACCTTGTATCCATTGTGTGGCTAATGGATACCTTCATATTCTATTGCCATGGGAACCAAGGTGACCCCTTGGTACTTCTAGGTAGGTGTTGCTTCAGGCGTTTTAGCTCCGTGGAAGTGTTTAATTCTTCCTTCCACCAATTGAACAATGTTATTACTGGGTCCTATGGTCAGGGGCTTTTATCCGTGTCCCTTTTCTTCTGAACTTCTTTGTTTCTTCCTTTTGGGTCCCTATCCAGCTCCTTGATCAAAGTGGTTATTGATATTGCCTTGGCAACACTCAACCCTCTTGTTGAGTTTTCTTCTTCCTCCATACCAGTGTTTGTGCAGTATGTATCCCGTCAATTGTCTCAATTCTAATCGACCCCTGAGGTGTGATCTCAAACACTCGGAAGGTCCTAGGCCTCTGTATTTAAGTTTCTTTTTCTTGGTGCTTCCTACACTATACACGAGGACCAGGTCCCCCGTTTCCAGTTCGTTTTGTTTCAAGTTTTTGTCGAACCAATGCTTTCTGCGTAGTTTCTCAACCATGAGTCCATGCGATGCAATTAGCCTGGTCTCATCAAGCTTCTCTAAAATCAATTAGCCTTTCAGCTAATGCGTTCTCCAAACGTTCTTGCACTGCAATCCTTAAGCTCGGAACTGGGTATTCCATAGGCATTACAGCCTCAACACTATAAGCTAGACGGAAGGGAGTGTATCTCGTCACTACCTTATATGATGTTTGGTATGCCCTGTTAGCTTATGCTCCCAGTCTGTTTTTAACTTGCTTCCCAAGGTTTTCGTCAAGATAGTACACAAAATTTTGTTTGTACTCTTTGCTTGACCATTAGCCTGTGGATAATAAGGTGATGATTTTCGATGGACTACTAAGAATTCAGCAAGTAAATGATCAATCACCTCATTAATAAAATGTGAGCCGCGATCACTAAAACTAATTCTAATGGGCAGCCAAATCTTGAGATAATTTGTTCATATAAGAATTTTGCTGTTGTTCATGCATCAGCTTGCTTTGAGGCTCTGGCTTCTGCCCATTTGGTGAAATAGTCCGTGGCCACGATCACATATCAGGCTTGTGTGATGGATGTGCCATTGGACTAATAGATCTGAACTTTACATGGCATTGAGGTTTTTTCATGAACGTGGACATGGCAGTAAAGGTTTTCTCATGAACTTGCACATGGCAGTGAGGATTTGGACATGGCAATAATAATCCATGGACTTGGACATGACAGACAGGGATTTTTCATGAGCTTGGACATGATACCTATGGTTTTATCATGAACTTGGACATGACTGTAAGGGTTTGTCCACCTAACTTTTGATATTAAAAAGGATATTCAGACCTAATTGTGGGATAGCAAATCGTTGACATTCTTCACACCTTTTAACAAATTCTATGGCGTCTCCGAACAACGTAGGCCACCATAATCCTGCTTGAAGTACCTTGCGAGTCATGATCTCTCTAGAAAAATGCCCTCCTGCTTCCCTGAATGAGCTTCATCCAATATCGTGACAACTCATCTTCTCTCACACGTCTTCTTAGGACATTGTCTTTACCTAGCTTATATAGTTCTCTCGCAATTAATTGATAAGGTGCAGTAAGCTTGATAAGCCATCGCATTTTATCTTTGTTTAAGCGTGTTTCTTGCAGAAAACCATGAGCTAGATAATTAGATATCTCCTCGCTCCATTTGGGTACCATGTCCAATTTGAATAAACAAGCATCAGGGAGGTCATCTCATCAACAGCAGTTGCTGGTTTCCCATTTGGAATTCTTAACATATGATCGGCTAACACATGCTGTGTCCCTTTTCTTACCATGACACAACACATTGCTCATCTTGTTCAACAGAAGTCAAGTCCTTAGCAATATACACAGGTCTGGCTTCCTCCCTTGGTCCCACAATATCAACTTCCTTGACTTCTGCCGGGCCATCGTATGATGTGGACAGTCCATCCTCCTTAACCCTTTTTGCCATTAGTTGAACCACTTTCCATTCGTCTCAACAGTGTAGGTTTTGAAGTGGTCTGGTACTGAGAGCAAGTCTGGTTCATCCTCATTCTCACTTTTTGTATTAGCCATGACTTTTCTAGCCTCACGCTTTGCTTCTGCCAAAGCTTTGTTCTGTTTTCGACGTCTAGCTTTCATAAGCTTAGGTGTTTCTGGCTCTTGAAGGGTGACTTTCTCCTTATGTTTTCCTTCTAGTGATATCTTACTCAATTCCTCACCCCAATCCTTAGAAAACTCATCGTGTACCTTAGTGGCTTAGAGGTATCTCAGCCACTGGGCATCCATGGGTTTTCTTTGTAATAGGGCATTTTGTCAAACAATATATCGTTTCTATTTTCGCCATCTTCTGGAACGGCCTTGTGTTACGGTCCCCTCTATGCTAGAGGCCTCCTCTTCTGATTCTTCATCAATGGTTTGCCAATCAACCATACAGACAGAGGTCGTAGGGATAGTTCCAAATTCCACATATTGGGTCCCCCTGGGTTGCATCACATCTATGGTAGCTAGCACATGCATCCAGTTTTCACAGAAGTCCGAAGGAGGAAGTGATGCATACATTTCCATTTCCTCTTCTTCCTTGGAATTTTTCACTGTGGGCTGGCATATTTGTATGGATGTAGTCTACTCCATTGTTACCGAATCGTTACCAAATAGTTGCCCTTCCATGGGGTGTGCTCTCCACGTTCTCACATCTACCTTTAAAATTTGTGAATCCCTATGCATATACATGTGATCTAATGCCCAATCATGCACTAATTTGGACTCCCTCATGAAGGGTCTCCCCAATATTATGTCATATGAGTCGGGTTGGTGCAGGAAGTCCATTACCACAAATGTATGATGGTAGTGAAACGTAAAGAGTTTGAGTTTTACATTCTCCAATGGGTCTTGAAGATGTTCTGTTTGCCATTTTAATGATTAGATCTGCTCTTTTTAGATTAGGTTTTCCCTAGTTTTCCCAACAACATTTTGTGATGATGCCAGTGCTGCCTGGTACCCGCCATGATGAATCGGGATTATAGCATTTGTGTCATCACTTTCATAATAACGTCCCAATTGATTAATTGGTATCTTGACGACTCAGGTTTCCCTTGTGCGTTTTAGGGTTCTTTCTGCCAGGGGTGGCAGAACCTCCTCTGTAGTGTTGATTGGCCTTATTCCCCGCCTTCTACCCATTCCTTTATGTCTATCCATAGGGTTGGTGAACTGCGTAGCAGTTTCCCTAGTGGCATTTGCACAGGTGTGGACAGTACAACCCGCGAGACTTCCTATGTCTTTGGGTTCTCTAGAGATTGAGGATTCTCCCTAGGTGTGTGTCTCATATTCATCTCTAGGGAAGGAATGGATGGACTCACCCTGCGCATTTTCCTCAAACATCATAGACATTGTGTTTGCTTGAGATCCCTCTTCCATTTCTTCTGGAATTGGAGTAGGTACGTCCAATTCTCTTTCCCTTGTTGGCTCGTTTCTTGGATACATTGTATCCCTAACCCGATTAGCCCTTATCTTGGCTTCATGAAGCCATTGACATTCTTCTACTAAGGCCTTGGCATCTTCGAGCTTCCTTATCTCCTCTTCAGCATTTGGGTACTCACCGACTTCTTTAGGGGGTCGATGGTCTCTCCCTTTGCTCCTCTAGGTCAGGCTCTTTGTGGTTGATCGCTTGATCCCCTTCTTCTCTCGATTGGGTGGATCTGGTGTTGATAGTATCCTCTTTGGATCCATCTTGGATTGTGACCCTGGTGTCACCCTTATCCACTTTTTTCACTCTTCTCCTACAGCCAGTTCTGGAAATGGTCACATCTGCTCGATTCTTCCCCTTGTCTTCCAATTGGGCCTGGGCTTGTGTTGTGATATTTCCATGTTGCACACTAATGGTTCTTTGGATGGTGATCTGATTAGAAGTGGTAGTCAAACCACTTGCGCGGTATGGAAAATCCTTGATCAAATGATCAATACCACATTTAGTACAAGTGAGTACTGGCATGTCATTGGGTGAAGTAATCAATTGTTGGGGTTGGTGCATATGAACCACATTCTTGTTTGGGCACTCACAGTGATTCGATGCGGCCCTCCAATGCCAAAACATTGTAGTGGTCCTCCCCTTATGTTTGAGTTTATGTCCTTTCCCTTCCACTGTACCATGGTTTGAAACACAGGTACTCACGTGTTATTCTGTAGGACATAGAATTCCCGCAGCTTCCTCATAGTACTCTTCGTTAAGTTCTACTCACGTACCATATCAATATCTTCTGATGGCGCTTCAATCAATACTTGGTTGATTTTAGCCTATGGTGGTTGTAGTGATAGAACAGGTGGTGGTAGAGGTGAAGTGTCCTGTACCCGGAACATCCCCCTAGGCAAATAGAAAGAGTTGGATTGTCGTGCAGCTGCAGTGATTTGTCCAGGTGGTACTGGTAAAGCCAATGGAGCTCTAGGTGTTGCAGTTGTGCAACTGTTTGGAACCTTGGAAATCTGCACATTGAAGTGTCATGATTCCCTAATTTTACATAGTGTGCACAATAGAGTAGTGGCCTTGCTCTTAATTGTGGACATTCGGTGGTAGTGTGATTCAATCTACACATGGAGCACCACACCAATTCCCTACAGGGGTAAAGATGGTTATGCCCATGCCCAAATGTTTCTCTTCCCTCCTTTACCTTCAATTTCTATAGTATTGCATTACTGAGCTCCACAGTCAAGTTCCCAACTTGCTTGTTCTAAGTTCCAATCTCTTGGTGACTGGAAATACGCGAAGTCGTTGTTGCCAAAGATATTATGACATCTTTCGGTTGCGGCAATTCCAACATATTATCTTCATATTCAATTACCACTTTACAATATGCATCTAGAGTGGCTGGTCGGGCTAGTACCAGATAATCATGCATCTTGTGGTCTCTGACTCCTCTCCGGAAGCAAGGCAAACTGATCGTTAGTTAACCTCTCCCATAGATTGCACCTTGAATTTAAGTGCTTAAGTCGAGACATATAGTCTCTCATCAACTCCACTTCCTTTTATTTGATATTGGGCAGCTGTGCCACAGGGCTCCATCTGTCACCACCTCTGACAAAGCTGGGTACAAACACATTCTTGAGTTGTGTGAAGTTAACCTTATCCTCAGGTTTGAGGGTTCGGAACCACTGATGCGCTTTCCCTTCTAGGGTCAGTGAGAAAGCAGGAATCATTGTCACATCACTAATAGGCTTGCAGGTTTTGCATGTGGATTCAAAAATCTCTACATGTTGAATAGGATCTCCATCCTCAGAGAATTTTTGGACGAGCTTAGAAATGATGTGTGGCTTTATCTATGAGGGTCAGGATTCTAGAGTAGTGCCTAGTTCCCTGACCATTCCTCGGCCCATTTCTAGAGCCATATTCAATAGATTCGTCCTTGTGGCTGCATTAAGATAAATGGTTGGATCCACCCTTGGTCTTTGAGGAATTGCTCCCCCCTACCTAGACCTCGTCCTCTTCTTGTGTTGGCTCTTCTAGGTAACTCCGATCCATGGTATGGTCCTGCCATTGCACCTTGGAGTGGCTCATCATTAGTTGCCTCTATACGCCTTTGCAGAATTAAAAGTTCCATGTCCTGTAGGAACGTAGGATGATTGATCATCTACTCGATGTCCTTTTTGGTGTACAAACGGTCCTCCACTTCACCCACTACTAGATTATCCTCTTCTTCTAGGGTTACAAAATCTTCCTCAGCTCTGGGCTCTTCATTTATGGGTTCTAAGTTTGGAATTTCTTCCCATAACTAATTTTGGCTCCTTACACCATGATTGGAGTAAGTTTAAACCTCTTGCCCATCAAATCACCTAGGATCTTCCTATCAAAAAAGTGTGAGTTCATGCCACTCAGTAAGCACTCACTTGAGTGTCTTAAGGAATCTGACCACCATTGAAACTAGTAGTGAAGAATCCATGAAAGAAGGGCTGAGGTACTCTGGGTTTGGTGAAGAGGAGAAACCACCCTCCCCAACCAGATCCAGTGGTATCATTAATATTGCCTAGGGATTTTTTGGTCTCCAAACCAGCCATGACGAAGAAGCGCAATCTGCAGGCATAGGTCTATCAACCAGCACACTGGACTTGTTGGTCCAAGGCAAGAGGTACCCATCCAAATGTCAAATTCAAGGCTGTCAAGCACCGGCACCCCTCGAATGAGATGGGACATGGAAAGTGCAGCCAAGATGGGTCAAGTATTCTTCCCAACCTTGGAGGAAGTAGAGTTAGATCTAAAAAGGATCGAGGTGGAACGATAGTTTACGAGAGTTGAGCTTAAGGAAACAAGAGCTCGATACTCAATAAATAGCATCCAAAATAAATTAATGGCACTCGTTTTGTCACAAAATCGAATATTATTTATCGACATTTCAAACTATCATCAGGTGTAAGATCGTCTCCGATGAGCTTTCTAGACCTTAAGTGCATGTATGTGTGATTTGATAAGCTACTTTGCTGTCCCAATGAAGTTTTGATTAGATTTTATCGACCTGTTTCTAAGGTTGTTAGATTGTAGAGAACAATTCACGGTGTGAAGTGTTAGAAAACAATTCACGTTGTGAACGATTTTCTACACTTTCATGTATTTTAATTTTTTTTCTCTTAGGATCAGAATTCCACGTTACCTTGTTATGGGTGTCAATCTTTTCAAGACCTCCTTAGCCTTAACCTGACTATACCAAGCTCCTAAGTTGGATTTGATTAAGGCGTGAGATTGCAGAAAAAGTTCACACCGTGAAGAGATAAGGTTTCACATTGTGAAAAATAATGGGTTCACGTTGTGAACAAAAAAATGGTTCACATCGTGAAGGTTCAAAAAATGGTTCACGTCGTGAACGATTTGGTTCACGCTGTGAAGAGTTCTCAAATAGTTCACATCGTGAATGATTTTTTGCACGTTTACGATTCCTAATTTTGTTAGACCTTGTGGCGTCAGAGGTGTCAGGATAAGGCTACCTATTTTTGGCAAGGTAATCCTCTGAATTACGGTGTTAATCGCGGTGCTAATGTCGGGAGTAGTTCACGGTGTGAAGTTGTAGAAAATGGTTCACGACGTGAACATTTTCCTGCAGTTTCACGTGGGAACTTCCTGCATCGAATAATGATGGGTGCAAAATACTTATCCAACAGTTCCCAAAATGATTTTGCCACGTCTAAGGAGTGAAATACAAGTTCAAGGCATAGCCAATGGCTCCTTATTTTTTCAAGTTTTGTGAATTTTTTAAAAGAAGAAAAACAAAACACCAACCTTCTCATTCACATTGATGATTCCAGTGATGCAAATATCAAAATTTAACTAGAGAAAATAGTGAAGCTCTATTCTAAGACCACTCCATCACACATATACACAATAAACACAACCAATTCTCACGATTTTTTACTTCCACACAAATCTTATCCATTCATTTCCTACACAATACACTACCAGAATGCAAAGGCAATCATGAATCTTATGCAATGGGAGCTGAAACTCCAAGAGGAAGGAAGAAACAAAGGTGTTTCCTCGACAACGGTGCCAAAAATAAAAAGGGCTACCACACCTCCAAGAGGGAACTCAATGCATTCACTTAAAGGAAGAGCAATATAACACAGCTGTCATAGGGCACTTACCAATGCTTTGAACTTGAGTCCCTTGAGGCCTCCAAGCTCACTTGTTAAGCTCCAAACCTCCAAGCTTCACCTCCATGCTATCACCATAGAGTCGCTCACACCGTCCCACAAGACAATCACTCTCTCTCACTCTCCCACACAAGCATGAATCATACAAGCATAGAAGAGGCACAAATGCTAGAATGCTCTCTCTCAATCTCTCTCAAGGCATAAAGAAGATCTCTCAATAGCACAAAGGGGGATTGTGTCTTTTCACTATAAGAAAATGCCTCATACACAATTGGCCCTTATTCACACTTGGGCGCCCAAAACTTACTTAAATAAGGCCTTGGGTGGCCAATATCTCATAATGTATAACTTTTATAGTGCCTTTTCATGACACTTATTAATGTCCTCAATTGGAGGAGCATACTTGTTAATCCAAAATGAGATTAACACCTAATTAATTCAAAAACCAAGCCTGCAAATGTTGTAAATGTTCCTTTCAAGACTTACTATAAACCAGTATGTTATCTAGGAAAACTACTATAAATTTTCCTAACTATGGAAGTTACCCGTCAGCATCATGAATGTTGCTAGCGCATTTGTTAAGCTAAATGGTAGGACTAGGAACTCATAATGTCCAAAATGAGTCCTAAATGTGGTCTTAGGAATATCTTGTTCCCTTATCTTAACTTGGTGATAACCCGATCTAAGATCAATCTTAGAAAAGTATTGTGTACCATTAGGTTGGTCAAACAACTCATCAATGTGTAGCATTGGGTATTTGTTCTTAATCATAATCTAATTAAGAGCATGGTAGTCTATGCACATCTGTATAAACCCATCTTTCTTTTTTACTAAAAGAATGGGTGATGCCCATGGTGAAGAGCTTGATCTTATGAACTCTTTCTTCGTATACTCGGCTAACTGTCATTTCACCTCCTCTAGAGTGCCTAATTCTGTAAAGTAGACTTGCTTACACGTTTTGAACCAGGGAGATCCTCAATGCTATGGCAAGAGATGGTGGAACACCATCTGGGAAATCATCGAGGAAAACATTCCTAAACTCTTGCAATAAAGAACTCAACGTACCTGCGTACTTGTTAGTTTTTATTTACTCAGTTTCGGTCTTGGCTTTTAGGTTTTGTTCACAAAATAGTATTTAACAAATAGGGGTCTCTTCCAAGGCTAGTTAAGTTTTTATTACGTAAACCAATTTCAACTATGGAAATGTTAACTTTATTACTTGTTTTATCTACGAAAACAACATTATCAACATACGTTTCATCTACTACGAAAACAAATTTATATAAGCGGGTACTAAGATATACCTCATGAATATCATCGATGTCAATAGCACGACACAACTCTAGGGACGAAATAAGGGGTGCAATTGGTACCTCTCATGCTCACCTTATAGCCTCACTAATCTCCCCTCCTACATTAACTCTAGGGTATTATCCTGGTAGCTACAACGTAGGGTAGGGCCCAAGTTATATAACCACTCCCTCCCTAGGTAAATATCAGCTCTAGCCAAATGCATGGCCTCAAAGTCTAATGAAGTCTCATAGTCCTACATAGCTAGTGACATGTTACCTTATTATGTCCTACCTAAAGCATTTAAAGTACATATTTTCCTTTCTAGCTTTTTCATACTCTTGTTGCTTTTGGATCTTCGCTTGGTTTTTCTCTTTAGTATGGCGTGGTTTTTTCAACCAACACCCACCATGTCCCCTCTGATCACTCTGACTCCCTTGCCCCTTGTCACTCCAAAATGACTTTCTTTTAAAATTACCACCCTTCTCATTAATATATTCAAATGATGAATGTCGCTTCAATAAATCAAATGAGGAATTGAGAAATACAATCTTGTTCTGATGATTATGTCTACGTTCCTCTGGATCCTTCCTCTCTTCTCCCCCATTCTTAACATATCTTAGCTTCCCCACCACTAACACAAATCACATGTAACCTTGCTTATGAGTGCCAAAAATAATGTAAGCAAAAAACCCCCAAAAAATGCTCACATAAATATAAAAATGTTAAAAAAAACCCCACGCACCCACTCATTAGGAATTCCTAATAAACCACTAACCTTTTCATTTACTAACTAGCCCTTCTTATTCCTCACATAAATATAAAAATGTTAAAAAAAACCCACGCACCCACTCATTAGGAATTCCTAATAAACCACTAACCTTTTGATTTACTAACTAGCCCTTCTTATTCCTTCCAAAAGAACAAAAGACCATTGAAAAACAATCAACATCAAAGCCATCTACAAGCATGTAAATTCTCCCCACACAAAGGTCTTCAATGCGATCACAACAAGGACATGATCGCCATCAGGAAGGGAGAAATGTTATTCCATTCCTAGGGTTAACGGATGGTTAAAATGGTGCGCTTTCGTTACGATGGGCGAGGGCCGACGAAGCGGTCCCTGAGTGAAGTGTTAGCAAGCAATGGTGTCCAAATCTACAACTTGGATGGGCACCCGTAATGGTGTGACGACAGAGTATTTATGACGATTCCCGCTTCAAGAGCATGTGGTAGCATGTAGGATGAAGTCCCAAGTGATGTACTTCATGGATATATTATGAGAGTAGTCATTGTAATAGCACTAGGCCTCTTATGAACCTAAAGTGCTCGGCCGGCCACAGTTTAAGTGAGTGTGATCACTTATGGCCACATATATAAGTGAATTTCTCTCATAATACAATAGACTCTCCGATTGTGTGCAGTTGAGTCTTGCTCTTGCTAATCTCTCTCTCTCTAATGCATGCTAGTGAGTGTGTGTGAGTGAAGTGAGGTGAGAGGAGGGACGAGTACTTGTAGTGCAACGCGGCGGTGTGACAACCAATGCTCGACAGGAGATGCGGTGGAACTTCTTCTCAAGGAGTTGTAGAGGTTGGATACCTCAAGGGTTACGAGCTCGACCATTGAAAAGATCCTCACAAATAGTTGCGGTGGAACTTCTTCTCAAGGAGTTGTAGAGGTTGGAGACCTCAAGGGTTACGAGCTCGACCATTGAAAAGATCCTCACAAATAGTTGCGGTTCACCAGGTAATCTCTTGTTGGATGTATTTTAAGGGGGGTTAGGGTGGGCCATAACAATCATACCTTTCTTTTGGTTGGTCAATCAACCCCACGATCAACTTCAAGAATTTGACACTGGCCACGATAGCTAGATCTAGAATACAATGCCACGCATGTATCCAGGTCTGCATTTGTTGTCTTTGTTGTGTTATATCTGAAAAAGCCGCTGGGATAAATAATGGGAAATTATAGCACACGTGAGAATCCTGTTGCTTTACATCTTGGAACTCTAGTAGTGTCATCCTTCACTTGACTGGCATGTACAATGGATCTACTCTTTGTGTGGGCGGTGAACACTGGTATTGTTGGCTATGCCAAAATCCTCAATTGTGGCATTTGCATCATCTATGAAAATGGTGCTATAAACCCCTCTTGTATGTACCGGATGTGCCTTTCTCCACCGGTGATAACAATAGCTGATCATAAACGTCACAATCATGATTTCCAGTAGATAAGCTAAATGAGGGTTTGCCAGCTTTGTATGCTTTGCTACATTAGCCCATAGAGTTCCTTCTCCTGCCCCACTAGCAATAACTCCTCCTATTCTTGTATGGGTTCTCGAAGAGGATATGGTAGATTTGACTTCAGAGTAAGCTTCTGGCATTATACGTCTAGTGGGTTCAAATGGTGTGATTTGCATCAACACCTTAAACATCAGCTTCGGCTTCAACAATGGATTGCCATCTTTGACTAAACCTTCATACTTTGCACAGGATAAAGACTCAAGAATAGGGTTGTCATAGTAAAAGGCTGAATGTCATCTCTAGGTTGAATTTGACATACCTCTTGAATTGGCCTTGGTGGAGACGAGTGGGGTGCCAGCAACTCCTCGCGGGGGCGAGAGTGTTAGTGGGAAATTGTACAGGTATAGAAGGAAGATGAGAGAAGATGCAGTCCGCTTCAGATTTGATGCACTATCTCGAAGTAAGCTCATCTCCAATGAGTTTACCAGACCTCAAGTGCATGAGAATATGTTTTGATAGGCTAAATCACTACCCCAAATGATTTTTCATAGGGTTCTATTGATTTGAATTTTTAGGTCATGAGACTACAGATAGCAGTTCACGCCGTGAGATAGCAGGGAATGGTTCACGTCATGAATTCGTAAATGATTCACGTCGTGAATTATTTTTTGCACTTTCACGTGTTCAAAAGTCACTTCGAATTTCAAGTCCACGTTGTCTTGATCTGAGTTAGTTAGTCTCAATTTGCATATAGAGGTACTTTACTAACTTTAACCTAACTATCCTTGGTTCGTGAATTAGATCCATCATGATAGTTCACACCGTGAAGCCGCAGAAGTCAGTTCACATTGTGCAGTAGTAAGCAAGAGTTCACATCATGAAAGGGCAAGTGGTTCACGTTGTGAAATCAAAATGGTTCATGCTATGAAAAGCTAGACAGTTCATGTCGTGAAATATTTTTTGCTAATTCACGGGATAAGATTCCGTATGATCTGTTGTGTCAAAGGTTTTAGGATAAGGTACCCTATTTTCAACAAGGTAATCCCCCAATTTACGGCACTGATTTTGCGAACATGGTTCACACCGTGAGATAACAGGGAATGGTTCACATCGTGAATCGTTTTCCTACACTTTCACGTGTTAAGCTCCCATGTTGACAGAGTTAAGATTGGGTGTAAATTATCTAGATGCTCTAAAATGGTTATGCTAGGAGTGTAATGCAAGTTCAAATGGCTTCTTATTTTTGAGGATTTAAAAAAAAAATACAGAGTATCACACTTGCTCATTCACGCTAACAAGTTTGGTGATACAAATATCAAAATTAAAAGAAAAAACGGTGTAACTTTCCTCTAGGGTCACCCAAGTACTCACCCACACACCAAAAACAAACAATTTCTAACAAATCTTCACTTCCACTCAAACCTTACCCATTCATTCTTTATACAATGCACTTCCTAAATGAAAAGGAAATGATGAAACTTGTATAGTGGGAGCTGAAACTCAAAGAGAATGAAAAAAACAATGGTGTTTCCTCGATAGTGGTGTAAAAAATGTTATAGGCTATACCACACCTCCAAAGAGAGAACTTTAACATTCACCATTGGATGAAGAAATAGACAATAACCATCGTTGGGGATTTACCAATGCTCAGAGCTCACGTCCCTTGAGGTCTCCAAGCTCGCTTCCGAAAGCTCTAATCCTCCATGCTCCACCTCCACGCTGTCACCGTAGAGTCGCTCGGACCACCACACAAGACAATCTCTCTCTCACTCTTCTTCACATACATGCATAGAAAAGGTACATGCACTAGAGCACACTCTCACACTCTCTCTCTCACACACACACAAGACAAGGCAAGAGCTCTCCGAGGACAAGGCGGATTGTGTCCATTCATTACAATTGGCCCTTATTCATACTTGGGCGCCCAAAACTTACTAACTAAGGCCTTGGGTGGCCAGCATCTCATAATGTTACAACTTTTATAGTACCTTTGCATGACACTTATTAATGTCCTCAAATGAAGGAGCATAATTGTTAATCCAAAATGGGATTAACATGCTTCATTGAAATCTTTAGGCTGTTTAGGCTCAACATAAGCCTTGTAATCAGGAGATAAACCTCTCATGAACCCACATAAAGTATGGAATTCATCAATTCCCTTTAACTTCAATACAATCTCGTGGTAGTTAGAGATATATTGGGTGAGGGAGATTCCTTGCATCATCGAGCACTTATCCCACTCCCGCCACACGATCTCTGAACTCCATTCATTGGTGGTAGGAATTTGTTTCGAAATAACGTTTCGAACTTTGCCAAAGTACGAGGATGTGTGGTACTATCGACCAAGCTCATCCACCACTTGTATGCCTTACCTGTTCAATGACAAGCTAGCCTCTATGGGCCTCACCTCATCTAGAAATTACTTGAGGTTATGAAGATCCGACCACTTTTGTAGGAATATATTCACTGCATCCTTGTTGCTCTCTTTATCCTCTCCCACACCTCAATTAAGAGGGGGTGTTGAGAGATGTAATTGTGGTGTTGTGTGTATATGGGAAAGCACCCTAGAGGTGCAAGATATTGTGGTGAGATAGGAATGCCACATGTAATATTGTATGGTGTGTGAGTGTTGACCAAAAGAGTGGAAAAGGGAGTGCCACATGGATGATGACATGTAAAGTGGGATAAGGTTAGAGAGCCTATATCATTTTATGGCTCATTGTTTGTGATATGATAGAGAATAGAGCTTGGTGTTGAGTGTGCAATCTCTCTCTCTCTCTCTCTCTCATGGAGTTTTTAGTGTGGTATAACCCACCTTAATCTTATGCTTAATCTATGTCCTTCACCATGATCAATCCCATTTTAGGATTGTTAACATGGTATCAGAGCTTGGGTGGGCTCTTGGTCATGGTGAATATTTATATATAGTTTTTTCTTGGTTATAAGTTCTTTGATTAAGCAGCATTTTCAGTTTAAGATGGAAAAAATTATGCACACTCATATTATCATTTGGATTTGCATTTGTGAGGATTTGAGAGGAGATTTGCAACAAGGAGGTTGCATAGAAGCTGCCCAAGAGAGTTGCAAATGGGAGTTTTGCAACATGAAGAGCCTACTCATCATCAAAGAAGCTGAAAATGAAGATTTCAGCAAGTATGAAGACTATGGAGTCTTCGGTGTCAACAAGGAAGCTGCCAAGGAGATTCGTGAAGGTATTTTGGTGTTTTTGCCTCTAATTTGGTGTTTGAGCATAGAAGAATGCTCGTATTTGAAAAGGGTTGCCATGTTGGGATTTGTGAATCCTATGGTTCTTTGCACTTGGGCAAAGAGCATGTGTGGAGGTGCATGCTCGTGAAGATGATGGCAAGTGAGATGGTGGGCTCAATGGAGTTGACATGTGTGTGCATCAAGAAGAGGATGCACTTGTTGATGTTGCTCAAGGAGATGAGCAAAGTTGTGAAAGCTGTGGGAACTTTCACATTGGATTACACCTTGGTTCTTGTGGGAAACTTGTGAAGAGGCACCCTTGAAGATGTTGGCGTGCATATGGAAGAGCATGCTATATATGGAGTTCATATTGGAGCTCATGAAAGGCCATGTTGATGGCTATGGGAGAAACCTCAATGAGAGAGGTTTAGAAGAGCAAAAAGACTGAAACAAGAAGGAGCTACATTATGGAGCACAATTGGGAGCTCAAGGTAACCACACATCCAGCTACATGTGTAGAAGCCAATAGGCAAGCATGTGGAGCTTGTTATGGGAGTTATGCAAAGGCAGTAGCAAAGCTCATTTGGGAGCTTATGAGCCATAATGGTGATGGTTATTGGGACCGCAATATGGAGGTCTTGCAGAGACAACTTGCAGTACATGAAGCTTGCACATAAAGATTACAAGCAAAAGGAGGTGTGCAGAAAGACAGCAAGTTGAGGAGAAGCTACAGTTATGGGAGCTCAAATTGGCCCTAGGAATGGGGCTATGGAAACTTCAACAATATGTTTGATGAGAGTTTCAGCAGTGGCAAATAAGGATGGTCGCAGCACAGCAGCATGAGGATGAGAGGTGGCATCGACCGATATTCTACACTCCTCATCACACAAGGAATCGTCTATGAACAACAGCAGTAGAAAATATAACTCTAGCAGGAACCTAGAATAGTAAGCTCCAAGACGCAGAAAAAGCTTGCGTTGGGACAACGATATCCCTGTGCTGCTAATCATGATGTTCAAATGGCTGGAGAGGAGTCTGTGATTGAATAGTGACAATGGACTAGCCACCATTCAAGGCAGTTATAGCTGGTAGAGAGAAATGACAACCCTGGCAGTTCAATCTCTAGCTATGGCGGCGGGTGTGAACTGAAGGTGCAGGGAACCATGGTGGAGAAGATGGAGTCTGATGGGTTGCAGAGTAGATGGGTCTCGGAAGTAAAGGAGCCGCATAGGTATGGTATGGCGGCACATAGTAGCGGATGCCAACGATGAATACAGCTGGAGAGCCAGCGTTGCAGAGAAGATATTTTTTTTTCCTTTCTTTTCTTTTCTTGCCTAAATGAAAAAAATCAAGTTTCATCCTTAACAAAGTTAAGAGTGGATTCACACACTTATCCCAAACAAGAAGGATATTCACATGTAAAAAAGTGAATGAACTTAAATCATGTTCACATGCAAGAAGTGAACATTTTTTACATCCTTGCATAGCGCATAAAAGGGTTTTGTAAAATCATATCACCCACATTTATGAGGGTAACCGTGCCCGAGCCTGCATGATGTGAGGATTTGTTTTGTAACCACCCATGGTATGAGGGTTGCCCTACTTGATCTCACCTAAAAGCTCGAAATGGTTATTGCGTGATGTGTGCATGAGCGATGCACGTGTGAGGTGCATGCGCATGGGTTGGTTCCCACCCAAATTTCCTTGATCAAATCGAACTCAGTGGTTCCGCTGTGAGCGAGTTGGCTCAAAATGGACTTGGTATCTAAGATGGTAGACACACGCACACATGTTTGGTTGATGGACACTCCAATGTATCATTGAGGGGGAGTGTTGAGAGGTAGCAATTGTGGTTGTGCAATGCTACATTGATATGGGTGATGGGTGATGGGTGAGTTGTAGAACACCTCGATTAAGAGGGGGTGTTGAGAGATGTAATCGTGGTGTTGTGTGTATGTGGGAAAGCACCCTAGAGGTGCAAGATATTGTGGTGAGATAGGAATGCCACATGTAATATTGTATGGTGTGTGAGTGTTGACCAAAAGAGTGGAAAAGGGAGTGCCACATGGATGATGATGTGTAAAGTGGGATAAGGCTAGAGGGCCTATATCATTTTATGGTTCATTGTGATATGATAGAGAATAGAGCTTGGTGTTGAGTGTGCAATCTCTCTCTCTCTCTCTCTCATGGAGTTTTTAGTGTGGTATAACCCACCTTAATCTATGTCCTTCACCATGATCAAACAAATTTTAGGATTGTTAACAAGATAGCCATTTCACCAGCGAGTGAGAACGAGCAATATACTCAAGCAATTGCAAAAATTTTATCAACATAATACTATTCATCTCACAATATAAATAGACTATTAAATAGAGATCACAAGTTATCTAAGGAGACAACTATAGACACCAAAATATCCAAAGTAGCTACATCGATCCATAAAACCCCACCAAAATATTAGAGCTAGCTACATGAAAATATCAAAAGATGTTTGCCACATAGGTAGAACTGAGAGGACCAAAGTTATCATCTCTGGAGAGATGCTCCTACCAAAAAGTTAAAGGCATGTAGCATTGATGGGGAAGTGGCTAGGCAATTTTAGTAGCTGTGGGATAATGACACCGTGATGGCAAAGCCTGAAACAATTCAACTTTTGTGAGTGCTTGTTGATGCATGAAATCATAAGCAGTAGCATCCAAGTTCAGCAGTTGTAAGAATACATAGTAGAGGTACTTGCAATGCAAGTAAACTAAGTGCTTAGCCTCTCTCTTGTGGAAGTCTACACATGTACACCTTGGGAATTCAAAAATTGTGACCGAGCAATTCACACCATTTGCCTTTAAACCCTTTGTGCTGACATAAAAAATGTGTGTCTCATTACAAAGGATAATCACCTCCCTTAGGATCTCAACTGCAAATAGGCCGACCTTTCTAGATGTTCTCATAGAACTCTTTAGTTAGCTTGCTTCTCCATCGCACTATCTTGCCATCCATATACTTTGCTCAAACAGAGCGCAAGACTCTTGGTGCGATAGTAGTGGCCCCCCTAGCTGTTGGAGCTATCAGGAAAATTGCACCTGCCTCTAATCCTACAGACTGTAAACTTGCTATTTCATCAATATTTAGGTTAGTTCCCTAGGCCACAAGACAAACCCTAGGAGCAAGCCCTGGTGGCCCAATGACATTTGTAGTATCTACTTTTTCCAAGAGTGTGTGTTACTAGAACTATAGAACCAAACAAATCCCTCTCTCATACCACCAGGGTAAGTGTGACGTCCCTAAAAACAAGGGGCTGGCACTCCCTCCTAGTCAGACCCACCCATGGGGTTAATAAAAGCACCACATCTCCCACCAGTCTCTTCTTGAAGCCCAAAACATGTAACTTTACTCGGCGGTTCAGTTCGTCGACGAATGTCCAAGAAGCTCTAATTCAATTGTCTTTCTCTGACCATTGATTGAGATTCCTATGTAGGCATGCTACGTGTTGCCTTCCTTTGGTTCATAGTAGTCACTATCACATATTTTGGTCTATGATTATCATTTTCTAGTACAGCACTTGGGTTGGCCCATATATTTCACTTTCATCGAAAACTTCTCTATTAATGGTGAACATGGTGCATTTCTGGACCATTAAAACTTGTCTCCTCCATGGTCGAGTGTGTTAAGTCTACCAGTTCCTTACTAGAGGAGGCACCACCCTTTTTAGAGCAAAAGCATTCCGTGATTTCTTCCAACCTTGAGCATGTTCTAGTATACCCACCAGCAGTGAGATGGGCATTACAGTGTGCACTTTGAAGGACCGCCATAGAAAGGTCAACAGTTGTGGCCTCAAATAATGTCAGGTGCTTCCTATACCCAACAGTCACTCTCATACTAGGGTGTTTGCTCTCTACCAAATTAGCGGTAGGGACAAACAGCCCATCATCTTCTTGCTTCAAAAACCATGCACTCCAATAGAATGCATGCACTTCCCCCCAGGCACTCCAATAGAACGCACACACTTCCCCCTAGGCACTCTAATGGAACGCACTTCCCACCATGCAATCCATGTCTCCAAGGATAGCAACTCACTCGTAAAGACGTGTCCCTTTCTCCACCATTGCTACTTCAAGTCTCTTTTGTAATTCTTCATAGTTATCACCGTAGTTGCGATTTTCCATTTTCTACAAAAGCACCTTGTGTTCTTCACGAGAAGAAGACCCAATGCATTTTTTCGTGTGTTGTATCATACTCTGTTCCCAATCAAATGAACATGACCGCTCCTTATCGGGCATTTCTTTTCCTTTAAGGTATACTTTACGTACTGCAATCCAATTTGCACTCACCTCATCTGCCCATAAGTCCTCTGAACTGAGGGACTTCATATCCACACTTCTTCACAATAGCATATCAATATCCACACTTCTTCACAATAGCATTCAATATCTTCCAAAATTCTATTTCGGCATATCTATCCTCACCTTTGAACTCACAAGCAGCAATTGTCAATAATTCACAGAGGTATGGGTCATAGACACGAGCATGAATGCCTTTTTGGGTTTTCATTCATACATGCACCCCAAATACAAAAAATGAAATGCAATGCAAAGGGTATGCATGATAGTAAATGCTATGCAGTGGGTTTTCACATGAGCAGTGCCCTTAAGGGGTTTTCACTTACTCATGCACCCTTCACAACAATGATAAATAATCCAAATGGTGAGTATGGTTTCCCTTTTAAGATGTTAAGGGTGACGGTGGAGGACCGATGCTGCCGATCCACTCGTTGAGATGAAGACACTCGAGGATGGGTTGGTTGATAGACTTTGTAAGAATATCAGCATGGTTTTTTGTAGGAATGTACTGGAGCCTGATGGTACCAAGCTCAACCTGTTCCTTTGGTAAAATGAAAATGAACACCAACATGCTTGGTAAGTTTAGAAAAAATAAGATTGTCAATGAGGGCAATCACACTGTAATTGTCGACGAAGATGGTAGTAGCATTATCCATGGGAATGTATATCTCGTCAAGAAGCTGACAAAGATACATAGCCTCAATGGTGGCATCATAAAGGGCCCGATACTTAGCCTTAGCGGAAGAACCTGCAACAACAACAGTGTCTTGCTTCTTGCTAGACCAAGAGAAAGGGCCAGATCCAAGTGAGTACAAATAACCACCATGAGAATGCTGGGAATCAATATCACTGTCTCAGTTAGAGTCCATGTAGACACACAGGGTGAATCCACGACTACAGTGAAGTCCAAACATATAGGTACCCACTAGATAGTGAACAACCCTCATCTCATATCGAACTCCAATGTGGTTCCTTTGAAGCATTAAAATACTGACTTAAGATGGATGTGCAATAGGAAATGACAGGTCTAGAGTTAGTGAGCCATATAAGTTTCCCAACCACTTGTTAGTAGGCTTGCTCTTCATGTGGTGGTGGTGAGTCGTGAGTCCTCTTCCTTTGTAAGTTTTATGGTTGGATCCAGTGGGATGGCCACATGCATAGAACCATTAGGAAAATAGGAAAGGATTAGTTGAAGATGGTACTTTTGTTGTGACACAAAGATACCATCAGGATGTTTGACCACCTCCATGCCATGGAAATACAAGAGAAGATCGAGATTACTCATCTCAACGTTCGTCTTAGTTGTCCCAAGGAAATACCATCAGCATGTTGGACCACCTCCATACGAGAGGACTGAGATTAGTCATCTCAGACGTTCATCTCAGTTGTCCCATGATATCAGCCACTTTGGCTTGATTTGAACCAAAAATGATAAGATCATCGACATACAACACTAGGTAGCACACCATCCCCTGATTTGTGTGGATATGGATCACAGTGGAATGGCTGAAAACCTTGGCTATAAAGAAATTTATCGATGATGCAAGATACCATGCTTGGGGGGCTTGTTTAAGCCCATAAAGAGCTTTATGTAGGTAGAAGTCGAGGAACTCGATTGTTAAAGTACACTCCACGATCAAGTTGGGTCAACTGGGATACAGAAAGTAAGTTGAGGCCCAAGTTAGGAACAAGATAAACATTGTCCAAAGTTGCGTGATTGGGGCCTGTGGTAGTGTCAAATAATACAGTGCCAATAGATTTGATGGGCATCAATGTATTGTTGCCACATCAAACTTCACCCTTAGCAGGACGCTCAGAGATGAAAATGTCAGCATTGTGTGCCCTATGGTGTGTAGCTCCACTATCGACTATCCAAGTGACTGGATGGCCACCACAGGGAAGAGGGGTGGGCTTGAATGCTTGGCATAGATTGATCATCAGGTAATTGATAGATTTGAATAAGGATAGAAGCTTCCATATGCTTGTTGCCTCGTCGAAACTGATGTTTCATCTTCCTTTCGGAAGAGTGGCTAGATCTAACTCAGATGTAGCCTGAGCAACATTGGCTGAGGGGCCAGAATGAGGTGTAAGAGAAGACCAATTAAACATCCCTTCCAGGGTGGCAAAGTATATTGACTAGGGGGTTGTACCTTGAGTGACTTGACCATTGGTTCACCAACACTGAGAAGATCTAGGCCAATTCGTACCGGTGCCTTATTGTTGCTGGTTCCTTAGTGGGGGACCTAAGGTTTCCCATGTAATAAGCAAAAACGATTAATCATACCTCCATTGGATGCCATAATGAGTAGCCATCCATGATCAAAAAGCAAAGAGGCTGCCACCACTGATATCCCATATCGCAGGTGCTCCTCTATGATCATATCCCATGCAGGTCGAGGCAAAGAACCATAAAGAAATCCATCGAAGGGGAGATTAAGAAAAATAAAATCTACTACCCACCCACCCATAGGTTTCTCCTTCCTTACACACTCTCTACCTTGAGGCCAATATCTCATGAATGCTCATGAATCTCTATGTACATGGGATTCTTCTTGTTGCCTGAGAAATCTATCCCATATGGCAATGTAATCACCAACAATGGCTATACACTTATTCTCCATCCCAATAGGCAATGAATCCACGCTATGCTTAAGAACTTAGGCAAAAGTGCTTCTTTTCTTAGAATGCACTTAGCAAGTGTTGTCCACACTTAGCGAGTGTTGTCCGCACTCCCTTCCAAACACAAACAACCAAAGAGTCACCTCGTTTGAACCAACTACCCCAAACCTATATAATTAAGTAGCATATGAGATGGAATGACTTCTTAATAGGAAAAGAACTATCATCCTCTGAAAGAATAGGCTCCCTATCCTCTGAAAGAATAGGCTCTTTAGCTCAATGTCAATGTTTCTCATGGCCTACCAAAACCAATACATAGGCCTATAGTCAATACATATCATTGTCAATTTGTATCCAAAACAAAACACAATGATCCTACCATGCAATTTTGCAGATGTGTCCCTCATACCACCTTGTTCCAGCTCCTTCTTCTTAAATTGTGCATGCTTCTCCTTTTCTTGCTCTAGTACTTCACCACTATCGATATCGATCCACCATAGACAGAGCATGTAAGGAGGATACATCGTGGTAGCCTCATTAGTGATTGACAACCACTGTCCAACCTTAGAGGTAGAGCAATAATGTGTCCACTCATAACACACGCTAATAGTAGAAACCTACATAATTTCTATGCCTCTCTTGAAAATAGTAGAAACCTACATAATTTCAAACACACACAACGAAGAGTAACTTAGAAAACAACCAACAAACACAGAGCTGCCTCTCTTGAAAATAGTAGAAACCTACATAATTTCAAACACACACAACGAAGAGTAACTTAGAAAACAACCAACAAACACAGAGCTGCCTATAGCAGACGACCACTCTAAAATAGTATACTTGTATACCAGTCTCTGAGCAGTCATTTGAACCAAGTCAAGTTTTCTTAGAGTTTTGAGATCATCTCCCTTCTCTTTTCCCTCCACACACTTGACCATATGAAACAAGAACTTGATTTTCTCAATCCTCACCTCCTCGTAGTAATCAAGAAAAGGGCACTTGACAGGAACTACAATTCCACCAGGCATCTTGATGAAATCCTTAAGCACATCTTGAGCTCTCAAGAATATCTTCTCCAACACAACCTCTCTTTGAAGCCAACTACAAAATGATAGCATTTCCAATATTACATGAGATTTGTTTATTTATGTACTCATTCCATGTTCTTCACAATGACAAAGTACTTGGAATAGAGAGAAAGAAAGAGGCTTACTTTCTGTAGTCACGGTCCCCTCTTGGAAGGGAAAACATGGATTTAGTAGCCTTTTTTACCTCAAATAAAGACAACCAATATAACTTTGTCTCATTGGAAATATCACACATTGCAAGCAAGTTTAGCTTCTCCAATGTCGCGAAGCTTTCACTTTGCCACTTTACTGCCAAAAATCTCTTCAACCACTGTTCCCCAAGGGAGGGATCAACAATATTCAAGATCTATTCGTAATAAAAATAATGAAAAAAACCAAAAATTACATGCTAGAGCAGTAAAAAGAGCAAGGCATAATGTTAAAAGACACGATTTCCAAGTTGTTCACAAAAATTTACCTTCCAATCCTATCACTATACTTTCTAGCCAATTCATCCATTTTCTTAATCTCTACCTTTCTCAACTCTTCCTTAGATAAAGAAGACATCATTGGTTCCATCTTCTTATGTAAATCTTTGAAGAATTGAACCTATGGAAACCACATTATGCTCTCAACAACACAAAATATCCAATTCATAGACACTTGATGCTTGTTTCTTATGCCCTTGACTTATTATATATGAAAACATTTTACATGATACAGTTACACATGTTACGTCTTATCAAACATTAAAAACCATCAATCAGAAACACCAACACTTTAAAAGTTTTTCATCAACACTTAAATAAAAACATAAAAAGTTCTTCATCAATACTTTAACCAACATAAAAAATTTAAGCACTCTCAAGTTTAAATAACAAAGAAAAAGGTTAGGAATTACAAGTTCATTCTTTGTAAGCATGAGAGAAGCGCAATCTCGCTAACTTGTGAAGGATTAATAATGTTGGATAACACTCAGACATGCTTGTCTCTTTTGTTAGCAAAACTTTCCCATATTTCCTCCATCCATGCCACTGTTTTGTGGTTTCCCTCCCATTCATAAAACACATGCCCTGCAAGCATCTGAAGATTGGGCCGGGTTGCTATCTCTTCCTTAAATTCCCTATTCATGTCAAGCCATAATGTCCTCACTAACTAAAGCTTCACCTTCATCACATGTCAACACTGAAATAATGAAGACACCTTTCTCTAGCACATAACCCTCTAGCACATAACCCTCTCTCCCAAAAGCAATCTTCAAACAAAAAATATCATCTCTCAAACCTCTAACTTTAGCAGCATATGGAATTATTTGGCAAAGTGAAATTGGAGGACATTCGAAGCAACTCACTTTTTTTAACCTTCTTGAGGACGTCTTCACCTTGGAACATGGAAATGCTACTCTCATCCCTGAATGTATCTTCTTTCAACGCCTCCGGATGCAAGACGTAGGGCACAATTTGCAATCTTACCTCTTGCTCATTCAATACTCCTCTCCTTCGTTGCTCTCTGTAGCTGTATCTCTAGACTCATCTTCTCCCATGCCCACATCAACTCTTTCATTATTTTTGGAGCCTTCTGTGTTATCCTCCTAAGACTTTGAAATCAAATTTACCTTGCTTGGCCCTCTTCTGCCCCTTCTACCTCCCCCTCTTTTTGAAGACTCAGCAACACATTTGCTACAAAAAAAACATCATGGTAATCTAATCAATTAGCAAAACAAAGAGGTTTTAATGTCATCAAAATGCAAAAGGAGAGGGTTCCCATGGTATGTTAATTTTATTCATTTTTAGCAAAACACAGGACAATTCCATGAAAATGTAAAAAAGAAAGGGTTTAATTCTATGAAAAAAGAAAAAACAAAGTCTCTTTGAGAGCTCATGCCGAAGCGGTCCATATTGGCAATGTGCATTCTATTTAATTTCACCAAACACAGACACACACACACACACACACACACACACACACACACACACACACACACACACAAAACCAAAATTCCAAACAAAGAGAGTTTAATTCTTTAAAAAATGCAAAAATAAGGTCCACGCCACAGTCCATATTGGCCATATTAAATTTCACCAACACACACACGATATTTCCATCAAATAGACAAAAAGAGAGAGTTTAATTCTATTATAAAGAAAAAACAAAGTGCCTTTGATAGCTCGTCCGGCACATAGTCCGTATTGGCAATGTAATTAAACAAAAATTATTGCTAAAAGATAGTTAAAGAAATGATAAAGAACTTAAGACAACATTATCGTGACACTAGAAGATCCTTTAAATATGGTCGAAAGTCTAAATTAAAGACATTGAGAAGGACCCTTTTATTCCTAGAAATTCTAAGTTTTTGACAATAAGACCCTTAGAGACTAAGCATCAAGGTGATGAATAAGACCCTTAGAGACTAAGCATCAAGGTGATGAATTTGAAATAAGTGAGTTTGTGTAGATGACTTTTAGAAAGACTCTATTGTACTTGAGAACTCTAGCTTAAAGTTGTGATATATGACCATATGGTTAAGGAGTTGTAATCTCCTAATGAAAACTGTGAAATCTCAAGAATGATGCATAGGACTTGTAATCTTCGAAGGTAAACCAGTGAAATTCCAAGAACGATGTGTAAAGGAGTTGTCTTAAGAAGCCCGTGCCAAAAAATATGGAGATGGAGGAATTCTATATACTTAGTATATTGATTGGAGAGCTGTGATGTCTTGTTGAGCTTGTGATGGTTTACACTACTTGCATGTTGCTTAAAATCGTATCTTATTGTTTTGGAGACTATATTCTTGTGATGTATATGTGTTTATTTGTGGAAGACTATGAACACACAGGTTCATGGATTTCCATGTGGATGTCATCCCCATGGAATGCGTCTCACCAAGGCGATCATCCAAGACCTTGATAAAGAGAATGCAAGGGAGAGGAAGAGCTTGAGTTCCTTATTACAAGCAAACACACACACACAAGAGAGAGCGATACACACAAGAGAGAGATGGATAACTGAATTTTCTTCTATCTTTTCCTCTTCTCTTTAACCATAAACTAAAGAGATAAGAGTACATACTAGAAGGGATAGTACTCTCCTACTATAACACACAATGGTCGGTCCATTGTGTGAACCCAACTATATGCAATGGTGCTATAATTGTGCCATACTCTAGTAATCTAAATGTGGCTATCACACAACTTGTCGTCCCCACCACTGGTGGCAGCATATAATCTCACCAACCATGCCAGTGGCATGTGTAGAAGCTATAACCCAAGCGGGTCAGCACTAGTTAAGCTCGATATCTCAACACTCCCTCTCGAGCTTAACGCCAGAATTTGTACTCCAAGTAAGCTCCTAAACTTACGGAGCTTCTTTGTACTAAGTGCGTTTGTGAAGATGTCAACCACCTATCCTCTATGCTGATATATACCAAATCTATGCTGACATATTCTAGATCTACATTACCTACTAGAACCTTATCCCTCACAAAGTGATAATGTACATTAATGTGCTCCTAAACTTATGGAGCTTCTGTATACTAAGTGCCTTTGTGAAGATGTCAGCCACCTAATCCTCTATGTTGATATATTCCAGATCTATGCTGACATATTCCAGATCTACATTACCTACTAGAACTTTGTCCCTCACAAAGTGATAATGTACGTTAATGTGCTTCGTCCTAGCATGGTATACTCGGTTATTGGCCATGTTATCACAATAAATAACAATGACCCTATCCATGTGCTCACCCATCACCAAGTAACTTCTAAAACCAAGCTACCTCATAAGCTGCCATAGCAACACCACCCCTATACTCTATGGAGAGAGAGTGTTGGCCCCACCATAAGCTCGCACTACTCTAGAGTGTGCTTGTTCTAATACATCAACAAATTCATGTTTTCACACACTAATCGCATGCACATCGTTCTTTTCCAACTCATACAATTAACTTGTGATATATACCTACGATCAACTAATAAGGGGTAGCATGTTTTGATCAAGAATCTCATGTGATCTTTGTTCAAGGTTCCATATGTGGAAAAGTGTGAGATCTCCTCACTCCATTTAGGAACTAAATAATGGAGTGTTAGGCAAGTTCATTGTTTGGGATCCTAAGTGTGAGACCCCTACCTCTCTGTCTATATAAGAATCTAGTAGCCAAAATCCCACTCAAGGTACTCAGGGCCTCATATTACAATATCCCAAGGCTTGGCTATCCCTCAACTCTCCTCAGTTTGATTAGAACAATCCTTACATAAGGAAAGATGAATGATTCTACTAGTTGTTTTCCCTTCATAATTCTCACAAGCTATGGCCAAACAATAATCACACAATCACACATCACAGGGTAACACATTTGTGCCACATTATCATCTCATATCTCCTTGCACCACTAGGACCGTAATCCTCAAACAAGACAGCACATATTGCGGTATCCAATCACTCTTGGATCTCAGTGGGACCAATGCATGGAGGATCCCACATATGTCTCATATCCACCACATTCATGAAATCCCACTATCCAAGGAGCCGCTTCTACCAGCCTTCACCAGTCCCCAGAAGCTGCACACTCCAGTATCCAGAGTTTTAGGAGCCAAATATGTCTAGTACTAGTATGCATCCTTAGCCATTGCCCAAATCGATCTAGAGACACTTTCTTGTTTATCACACCAATCGTGCTAGGAGTACACCCATGTTTGGCCGAGAGGAGTCAAGTGTGTGTTAAGATATTGAGCTCAACTAGTGCTACAGACATTGATGATCTGCCTAGGTGGTGATAGCTTCCACACTTATGCCATTGGCATGGTTGGTGAGATTATGGTTGATATGTTGCCAATGGGGACGATAGGCTCTACGAGAGCCATATTTGGATTACTAGAGTATAGCATAGTTACAGCACTAGCTCATATAGTCAGGTTCACACTATATGAACTCTTGTCTCTTTAGTTTATGGTGGTTGAAGAGAAGAGAAGAAGCTGGAAGAAAATTGAGCCATCTATCTCTCTCATATCTTGCTCTCTCTCTGTGTGTGTGTGTGTGTGTGTGTGTGTGTGTGTGTGTGTGTGTGTGTTTACTTGCAAGGAATTTAAGCTCTCTCTCTCCCCTGCATTCTCTCATATCTTGCTCTCTCTCTCATATCTTGCTCTCTCTCTTGTGTGTGTGTGTGTGTGTGTGTGTGTGTTTACTTGCAAGGAATTTAAGCTCTCTCTCTCCCCTGCATTCTCTTTATGGTATTAGAGCTCCGATTCATGTGAGAGCTAAGGGGGTAAGCGAGAGGCAAGAATAAGTCAAGCAAGAAAGCAGTACACAGGTAAGAGCATTTTCCATCTCTTTTCCTCTTTGATTTTGAACCAACAACTTTGGTAGCTGTGAGAGCTACAGGAAGACAGGGAAGTCAATGTCTCAGATTAAGACATTCTCCTAGGTGATGGAAGAAGACCATATTGTGTTCAATTAACTATGTTAAGTTGTTTAGTTAACCATGTTAACTAAGTTTTATGCATTTCAATGCTATTTAAGCACGTTTTGGGCCCCGTTTTGGCTTTGCAAGATTTCAATAGGCTTTCTCTGAAAGTGTCAATTTTGATTGTGTATGCCCAATTTTTGGTTTGGTGCAAAGTTGCAACAAAAATTTGGTTCTATGCAAAGAATCTAAGTGTTACAAGGGTTGGTGGATGCATGTTTATGTGACTGATTCACATATAGTTACTGTATAACATGTTTATGATACTACGTGGTTGGAGATTGCAGATTTTCTACAAGTGCAGAAGTTTTTGAAAAGCACCATTTGGTAAGTTCCTGTAGGTAATCATGTCTAACAATCTATCCCAAAATGTGAGTGAAAAACTAGACAAGAATAAATTCCAAGCATGGAAGTTTAGGATGACCAATTTCCTTATGGGGGAAGGATACTGGGAGTTCATCACAGGTGATGGAAAGGAAATGCTGATTGTTAAAGAAACTTTGATCCCATAGCAGGTGCATGCATATAAAGCATGGCATGAAAGAGCTAGAAAGGTGCTATATTTGTTGTCTACTGTCAATGTGATAGATTTTATAATTGTGCATATACATGATGCACAAATGCCTAAGGAGCCTTGGGATACCTTGGTGAAGATGTACAACACAAATATCTAAGCTTGGAAGATGCACCTAAAGAAAGAGCTGCATAATGTGACCAGAGGACATCCGACATGGTTTGAGCACTTCAGACTGGGACAAATCTTGATTGTCCTAATCTTGAACCCACCTCTCACTAGAGCTTTGCTCGAAGGCAGGTGCCCAAAGACAAAGGATGATTCCACGCTATTCATGAGCATGTTGGCAAATTTTGGACTTGGTGGAGGACAGTGGTGCACCTCTCGTTTTACAAGGGTTCCATGGTTCCTCCACCCACCAATAATGAGTTTATTTGACTCGTTTCTTTCTAATACTCCACACTTGAGGTAGATTTGAAGAAAGCTTACTTTCTTATTAGAGAAGCACTCGGTTAAGTGATGGTCGTCGTTTGATGTTGTCGAAGGCTAGGTGGATTTGAGGATGTACGATTTGATGTGCTATAATCAACTAGATTGTCATTTCCAACAATTAGCTCAAATTTGCATCAGAGAGTTTCTTTTAGTGAATCAATCTCTAGTGCTCCCTAAAGCTCATCCTTCCAAACAGATTTAGACACGTGTGTAATAGCCAGTTGCAAAAAATGAAAGTTCTCTTTTTCTTGGATTTTGGTTTTTTTGCTTTGTCTCTCTTTTTCTTTTAGTTCACATGAACTTGACTCAAGTCATGTCTAGTAGACTCACATCACGTCTAGATATCCTAATGCCCCGTCTGGTGGCATCATGTCACATGAGGTTAAACTCATTAGTGGGCTCACATTAAGATGCTCACATTTGTATGGTGGTGGTTTACGTCATGTCTTGTGACTTGGGCATCTGGTGGGTCATGCTACCTAGTGGCTCACGTCATGTCTGGTTGGGTTCACATGTTTTTGGATGAAATGGTTTTAGGTGCAACTATCCTTAGGCTACTCTAATCCATAAAAATAGAACTTGTCGTCAATGTTTAGGAGTGGATACGACTCCACACAATAGTTGTCACCAATGTTTTAGGAGTGGATGTCACTCCTAATCGTGATTGCTAAGCACTCTTAGATTTAATACAACAAAATCCAAGTCTTTTGGACCTAAAAACCAAGCAAATAACCAAAAAATTTAGATTTTCCACCACCTGCAAATAAAATGTCCTAATGGTAATCAAAAACAAGATTGAAAACCACAAACCCATGTGTGTTTTCTTAATCAACACCGAGTGCTATAGGATAGACCCACTCGCTAGGAATGAATGGAAGTCAAAGCTAAGCTCGTAGGCTACTCCCCAAGAATGTGTCAAATATGTTCAAGTCAAGAGCTTACCCTTCTTTTCTTGAAACAAGTGTCATTGGGAGCTTTGCGTAAAGCTATGAAATGCAACTTCCTTGTTGCGGGTGTCCACTATTTCTAGCCTTGAGCACACTTTACATGAAGTATGTGAATTGCCTATTTTTACCATTAAGGACTAGGTATGGTTGTTTCATGGAATACAAACCTCTTACAAAGAAGGGGCGTTCGTTACATGCAAGTAAAATGGCAAAGCACCTTACGATAAGAATAGGCAAAGCTAATTCATAGTTGTTAACAACACAACATGAAGTGCAACCCCTTACCACCTCATTATTTTACTACACAATACATATATCCGTGGTGGCCATGGCCTTTTTCCTTGGAGATTTCCATGGAGATGGTACCTTGAATACTGCAAGAAATATCTTCAAGTTTCTAATACATCCAATTGTGTTAAACCTACTCCCAAAACCCACACTTTAAAGATTCGTTTTACAAGCCAGCTTGACATGGTTCTAGAGTAAATTGATAAGCAACACCTTTGTCAATTTACTCTATTGCACAATAGCAATCACATTTCATGTACCACATCAACTTTAACATACTTCCATATACTCTTTTTTATAACATTCATTCAGAGCTGACTGTTTTATTTTTTTGTTGGACAAGTTTGTAAACAAAGGTGGTACTAGTTGCTAACTCCTTTAGAATGGTCACTTTATGTGCTTTCCTTTCATCATTCGAGATGTGGTAATCCACTAAATTATTAAGGTGATTAATCCAAATTAACTGTTAAAATGTTCTGTAAGATCATTTTTTGCTGATCAGGTACTTCATTAGAGAGAACAGACAGTATTGCTCGTTTGTATGACTTAGAAGCCTTTCCAACACCACCACCATATTAGTTGGTAGAAAACAGTTAAATTATAGTTAATGAATTGCCTATGTCAGATTTTTTATATAATAGTGCATATTTATATAGTAATGACATCCATGATTGTGGTAAAGTCACTAATTCTAAAAAACACATCTATGTTACCTCCCCTAAAAATATCTAGTGAGAACATAGAATTTTAATTTATTTAATTTTTCAGATAAGGTCCGAAGTCCAGCCTATGGGCACAAGGAATTTCATTTTACTTCTGAATACACGCACAACTTGGGCCTACTTTTGAAGGCAATGTACATAAAGAGCTAGAAAAAGTCCTTAGTCTACCCTATGGGCACAAGAAATTTCATTTTACTTCTGAATACATACACAACTGGGGTCCATATTGGCCACTTTATATTAGCCACTTTTGAAGGCAGTGTACTAAAGAGCTATAAAAGGTCCTAAGTCTAGCCTATGGGCACAAGGAATTTCATTTTACTTCTGAATGCACGCACAACTCGGGTCCATATTGCCCACTTTATAGTACCCACTTTTGAAGGCAGAGTACATAAAGAGCTAGAAAAGTGATCATATCATTTAAGCAGATTAATCAGACAAAAGAAGGAAGTCAAAAGGCAGTAGAGAGAAGTCCTTTTGCACCTGTAAGACTGTTGGATTGCCTTAAAATTCTCAAGAAGTGTGGTCACACCATAAGCTCAAGGACAGTCAGCTCCACTGATTGATTTGATACAAACTAGAGGAAATGCTGATGCTGCCCATTCCTTTTTCTCACATTAGAAGGCTTGCCAAATAGTGAGAGCACTTTGTTATGTCCTCTTGTTAATAATTATAAAAAGGAGAATGAAGTAAGAATCAATGGCACCTCCATAATTATGCCTTGTCTAAAGACGACCCAAAAGAATGATTTCCCCTCCCCCCCCACCCCCACAAAAAAAAATGTTACGATTCAAGGATATTACAATGCCGAATAAACTCATTTGAGTAGTCTACATATTTGGTCCAGAGAGATTTCAACTCTGGAAATGCAATGTCGAGCCATGGTTTGGCTTGCCCGTTGTAATGGATCACAGCTGCATGCTTGGCACTCTCGATCTTCGTCTCAGGCTGGTATCCTAATCCCAGCATGTGCCAAGAGGGATCAATAGGATGCACGTAGCCATCAAAAGCAATCAAGGAGGGAGGGAGAGTACCCAACCGCCACAGGGTAAGGTTCGCATTAATGTTCTGCAGCAGCAACCAGCATTAGATGCTTGAAAGGTGAAAACTCAGACACAAAGAGAACATAATTAGCTGCACAAACAAACAAAGCACAACAAGCTGCAAGAGATTGCTTCTCGTGTCTCAAGAACTCACGAAGTCAAGTCGGAATGGGAAGGGCCTGGAGGCGTGTCATTGGAGAATCTCAGAGAATGGTCACATACTGATCCATCCCATGATGCCCATACACTTGCTAGAACACCAAGGGGCATGCTCGCACTTCCCAAACCCGAAGAGGAGATACATGGCATTGATGTGGCTAACTACGGGCATCCAGCTACCACTTTTCTATTGTAGTCTCCATGCCACAGCTCCCCCCATCTAAGTAGACAAGCTAACTCCAACCTTATCCAGCTGCTTATATTTCCAACGTTATTTATCCTGACTACTGCCTCCATAGACAAAACCTAAGCCCAACATCCTCCAGGTTTGTAACTTTCTTGGCAATGGATTCAAAGGTGAAGTTTCACAGCAACCACTTCTTATGAATTACCATTAACAACATAGACTAGGGCACTTGTAGGAGCACATGTCAAGCCTGCTATGGGGATAGCCATTACTTAGTGCAGCAACTTATGCAGAGGCTTATGACCTACACGCTTTAGGGGAAAAGATCAAGACAATGTTAATAATGCCAATGGCATGCAACAAACAAGACGAAAATAGGACTAAAAACTAAAAATTAAAACTAGTATACACATTCTACAAAAAACTACCTAGGATATGAAACGGAAAAAACTCGAGTACCTCCGCAACGTAATAATAACCATGTATCTTCTACAGAAAGAAGCCAGTATTACCTTTTCAATTGAGACTTTGACCCCAACCACAACTAATCTTTCACCTCTTCCTTGTCATTGAAACCTTGCCAAAGCTTCTCAATGTGCGTAAGCCCACCAAGCAACTTTTTCACCTAAAGAACTACTTTTTCCCTAAAGAACTACATCCAATGAGGCAATACCTTACAAAACCTGTGGTATGGTGATGAGTGGGATTGTAATGATACAGGACTAGCATTGGGGCAAAGAATGAAACACTAGACCAACTTGGTATATAAAGTTTGGCATGCAGCATGCTTTCAAGTTGACACGTGAATAAGAGACCCTTCACATGAAAAGGTTCTACAAGACATACTGAGAGCTTCGATCGTAATACTTGAAAAGAAAGGACCAAAGATATGAAGCACATAGACCCCTCAGCAAATGAAAAGCACCTGTTTCAACCAATGATGATAGACTTTCGTGATGTCAGACTTTCTCCATGCTTCCAGATCAAAAATATTCATCCCATAAGCCCAAGCACACTTTTCTGGATCAAAGTTCTCCGCAATAAGTGGATTTGAGAAATCAAAATAAGTTCTGAACCTTTTGGACATTACCCAAGTATCATCACCACGACATGTTTGAACTGCTCCATTGACCTTTCCTTCCATATCAATATCCCAAAGTGGAGAGAGGTCACGTTGGACTACCACATCATCATCCAAAAAAACTACCCTCCTGAGCTCTGGGAAAAGCTGTACATTTCATAGTAAACAAAGAATTTAAGAAAGTTTATATGTTATCTTAATTCTTGCAGTTAAAAATCAAATGCATTGATTATTTGCTATTCCCTTCAAAGGATTGGAGAAAATTTCAAGGTTAACAGCAGCATTTTAGCACAACAATGCCTTTACCAAAATTAATATATTTAGCTTAGCAAATACATAATACGCACCCCTCCACCACCCACACCTTCCGACCCTCCCCCTTTGCTCCATACATACACACCAAAACTAAAAAGATAATAGGAACTCAAATGACTGCGATATTTTTATTTATATACTCCAGCAACATACATTGGCCCACCACAGGAGGTGTCCATTGCCAGAGGAGGATGACATGTAATGAGTTTCCCTCGTTACATCGGGACCGATGTTTATGATCTTCACTTTACACATGAACTCTTGCAGCACATGAATTACAAAAGTTATCTGTTATCTGAATTCTTGCATTTAAAAGTCAAATGCATTGATTATTTACTATTCCCTTCAAAGGAGTGGAGAAAATTTCAAGGTCAACAGCAGCATTTTAGCACAGCAATGCCTTTTACAAAATTAATATATTCAGCCTAGCAAACACATAATAAGCAACCCCCCGCCACCCCCACCTTCTGGCCCTCCCCCTTTGCTCCATACATACACACCAAAACAAAAAAGATTATAGGAACTCAAATGACCGCAATATTTATACTCCAGCAACATAGATTGGCCTGCCACAGGAGGTGTCCATTACCTCTATGTATACTGTAGTAGAGGAGGATGACATGTATTGAGTTTCCCTTGTTACATCGGGACTGATGTTTATGATCTTCAGTTTACACATGAACTCTTGCAACACTTGTTGGTCTCATAGACCCAATGGGTCTTTAGTAGACAATAATAAAGTCTTTCTTTCTTTCATTCTTTCTCTCAAGAAAGGTAAGGTAAAAGATCACGAGGGCATACAATCAAAATTGTTTACCCATAGTTGCCCAACCCTTGCAAGGTAGACGCATTATAACAGTTCACTAGGCAAGGGACCCCGTTAAACCCATAAAACTACCAAACTATTAACTTAGACCATCTCACCACAAAGAAATTTGGATCGACAGTAAAGGCACATCTTAGTGGTTGGTGTTGCATGCGCGAAAGCCTTGTTGTACTCATCCACAGCCCTAAGCATGGTTAAGAACATTGATGCTAACTAACACAAGATTAAGACAGGAGAGAGAAGAAGAGAGATTATGTGTCAGGTTTTCTTGTATTATTATGGTACAAAAAGGTTAGCTTGATGCTTGTACATGATATATATACCTAGATGAATCCAGGAACATGCCCAAATTCACCTTTTACGAACGTGCATGTTATTACTCATGGTAGTCAACCACAAGACTATATAACTATCAACTCCACTATGCATAGTATGGACTAGATACTACGACATCCCCACTAACGTCATCAATGCCCAATAGTGGATGTAGAACTCTGTATCAAGATATGCTCTCTCTCTCTCACACACACACACACACACACACATAAGAGCATATATTCACACAAAGCCCTTCGTACTGAGTTTTTGTCAAACCTCCGGAGATGCAGGGCAGACTTAGCCATAATGAAGCCTAGCACTAAGGGAAGTAGCAAATAGAAAGAATTAGTACAGCAAATAAGTAGTTGATAGGGCAAATGCACCGCTTAAGATAGAAAGAATAAGCACAATATCAACTGGCTGCAACTCGGACGAAAACTTCACAACCAGAAGACTATATAACTATCAACTCCACTATGCATAGTATGGACTAGATACTACGACATCCCCACTAACGTCATCAGTGCCCAATAGTGGGTGTAGAACTCTATATCAAGATATGCTCTCACACACGCACTCCACACACACACACACACACACACACACACATATAAGAGCATATATTCATACAAAGCCCTTCGTACTAAGCTTCTGTCAAACCTCCGGAGATGCAGGGCAGACTCAGCCATAATGAAGCCTAGCACTAAGGGAAGTAGCAAATAGAAAGAATTAGTATAACAAATAAGTAGTTGATAGGGCAAATGCACCGCTAAAGATAGAAAGAATAAGCACAATATCAATTGGCCGCAATTCAGACGAAAACTTCACAATGTACATGATGTAGGGCTATGGTCAGCCCCATAGGGGTGACCTAGGCCCCTTCTACATATGCTCTATTGATGCTATAAATGAATGATGATGATCTAATGACTTGCTGAATACTGATTTATGATTTATGCTTATATATGTGGGTTGGACAGTAGTCAGCCATCCTTACAGCTGTCGGCCAGCAAATATGGACAAAAAATGCTTGAAATAATGTGTTGTTGGCTGCGCTTGTTGACTGGGCTGCCCATACCAGCTGAGACCTGCTGTGACCCTGGCCGCACAAGGCTGCTGCCTGCCAACACCATGCTGCTGTCAGCCGACAGCCCCTTCATCCATCCCATGTGGATGATGATGAGGCTGATCTGATGATGATGCTGATGCTTACGATGATGATGAAGATGATGGTTCTGATGCTTTTGATACTGATGATGATCTAAATGCTTATCTTTACTGCTGCACTAATCAAGGATTAAGCCAGTTCATGCCGAAGATTAGCCATGGCACGGGCGTGCACGTGACAATTGGGCAAAGAAAGGAGGGATCCATCCATGGGCCAGCCATGCTTTTGACGAGCTCATTCTCCAGTAGACCACACCTTCACACTTTGGCCAATCATCGAGGAAGCCAAACCTTGCTCCTTTGTGGATTTTCACAAGGCTTTTGACACAGTCACATGAGCCAAATTGATTGGTCAGTTCAGACAATAAAGGAAGGACAATTAGGTCATTTGGGCCACAATCACAGCTGGTCTGGATTAACATTAATCAATAATTCAAAATTACACAATAGACCAGATATGGAACTCTAATCTATCATATATTCCACAACATGAATACAATGGGTTCCCAGATGTACACAGATTTGTTCATGCATATTATGCATGACTACAATGCAAAGCATATCTTGCCATCCTCCTGCTGAGTAATACTCACATGATGACCACTGTCTAGTCTATCCTGATGTCGTTGCTGCCCTTGTTCTTGGCTCCACAACCTCTGTCTTTGAATGATCTATAATTACCCTTGAGTTGCCCTTACATAGTGGCTAAAGGACTGGTCAGCTGCCAAGGATGGCTGGTTGGCCAAATGTGCCAACTGGACTGAACCAAGTGCACCAACTATGCATGACTAAATACAATGTATCCAAAGGCTGCCCACACTAACTATTCCTTAACCACCTTGATGTTCTGTATCCGGTTGCCCAAACATGGCCTCTGATCTTGCCCGGAAGGTGACTACACTAGTACGCCATGTCCATGACCATCTCTAAATGGGCATGCACATGACATTGCCTCTTAAAAACTTGGAGCACCAAGGCAAATAATGCACCTTTGCTCCACTTCTCATCTGGTCCCATCTGTAGGACCTCCTCCATATCCACCGGCTCTATCTCCAATGGTCAAGCCCCTCTCACCAAACACATTGGCTCTACCTCCAATAGTACCTCTACTGGAGATACTGCCTCGAAAACTACTACACCACTCTGAATCTCATCCTCCATGCAAGACTTGGAGAGACTCAATATCTCTGTTATCTATACCTCGGGAAATTACTCGTCTTCAAAGACTGAATCGTGTGCTGGCGTTGTCTCTTCCACGACCATCAACACTTCATTTCTGGGCTCCCTCCACTGGTCTATATACTTGGGGAAACGGTCTCGTATGTCACTTCCGGTCTTGAACTCTCTAGTATCCATGGAAACTGATTCCTTCTAGGCTTCAAATCAAGTGTGACACACCCCATCTGTGGTACACAGAAGATAAGCCCGTGGGTAGGGGCAGGTGATGATGTGGCGCAACGTGGACCTAGCTGACACCATAAAACAATCTGGCCAGTAGCACTGGTGCATATATATACATGGGTAGCCAAATCGTTTGGGCCCAAAGCGGTGGTCTTGGGAGTTTTGCAAGTGGTAAATCCACACTTAACATAATTTATAGCATTATGGTTTATGTTCA
This sequence comes from Cibotium barometz, assembly GCF_041138505.1. NCBI lineage: Eukaryota > Viridiplantae > Streptophyta > Polypodiopsida > Cyatheales > Cibotiaceae > Cibotium > Cibotium barometz. The sequence continues at coordinate 21,479,977 of NC_141099.1, forward strand.
CTAATAATATCATGTGTAAGTCCACATTACATTAAAAGAAGGCTAAAATGGCTCATAAGATGTTCACACACACTGAAGTGTGGGCACCTGGGAAAGCAAAGACCGACACTTATTAATGTTTGGGCACCCTTTTTCTCATAAGCATGGGCTTTCTCATAAGTGTGGGCTTGCATAAGTGAAGGAAAGCAAACATTAAAAACTTATAAGATGAGGCCATTTAGGAAAAGCAAGAAAAAGCAGGTTTGGCAACATATAAATACACATGCTTGGTGGCTCTGACGCACACATCAGCAGGCGCCACTCCCTCTCTCACACCATCACTTGGAGCTGTACAACCAGGGGCTGCAACAAGTGCTACCACATCGTCGTCGTCATTGTAGGGCAGAGTATCAAGTGCTGCACATGACTGGCATGTGTCAGCCGCACGGGCAATACAAGCAACTGTACGAACAAGGAAGACATGTTGCCGAAAACCCTAATCTGTTGTTGAAAACCCTAAATTGTAGTCAAAAATCCTAATTTTCAGAAAATACCCTCATTTCAATAGAAACCCTAGCTTGGGACAAGTTCTTCTCACCTGAAAGGGGTATTCTATGTGATGGTTTTGCAGATTTGGTTGCCGATGAAACTTTAAAAGTGTTCCTGTCCTTTGGATTGCGTGTAAGAGGCTTTCCGGGTTATTGCACACTTGGATTTGAAGTGTTCTTGTGAAGACTCCATTTCCAACAAGGTGGATTGTTTCTTGAATTCTGCAGTAGGGCGAAAGAATCTAGGAAAGCGGCTTTGGAAATTCACACATGGCAAGTGTATTCCAAGGAGGTTCCTATGCATCAGGAAATTGACAAGCTAGATGATTGTGAAACACTAAGGCTTGCTTGTTTGCCTTGTATTCAAGGCATGTACTTGATTGGTGCAGACCGTTGGTGAGCCTCCGGTACCCGAGATCTTGTATTTGGAGCAAACTCCTTTTGGTAATATAACCTAAAGGGGGAGGTCAGCCCATCTTTGACCCCTAGTATGTTCTACCAAGATATTTCATTATCATTGAGTGTGTGTTCTATGTTGTCATTAGCAATCTTAATCTTGCTTACGATTATTTAATCCAATATACGCACCACCCCGTTACATTGGTATTAGAACTCAGTTCCCTTTTTGTTTGGCTTGGAATCATTGATTGTAGATTTGATCAAATTACTATGGCTAGCCATGTGACTCAAAGTGTGCATAGCACTCCCGACCACCTTCGAGAAGGATGTACACAAAGAGTGGGATTGGCTGTCTCAAGATGAGGGAGAGTTAGTGACACCTTAAATAGCAAAGTTTTGGAAAATTCTTCTCAAAGTTTTGTGCAGATATTTGATGAGGAGAAGAAGAGGAAATTTGAGTCAAGAATGCATCTCATTCTCCAGAAGTGTATCCTAACCAAACCATTAAGCAACTCATGCACTCAGCTTTGGTAGCCGAGAACTTGCACATAAGTGGCCATCAAAAAAGCCTTTGGAGGGCCAAGTAAAGGCAAAGGCTGGCTTTGATCCTAAGAAGGATGCCACCTTGAAGTGAGCACAAGGAGGACCGTGATTCTATGAAGAGCTCAAGGAAGAAGCCGGGGGGCAAACCTTGTTTCGACTTAACACCGCAACAATTTCAAGATTACAAACATGAAGGGAAGTGTATACATGTGGTAGCAAATACCACCTTCATGGAGCATGCCCACATAAACCTAAGTCTGATGAGACTAAGGTAGAAAGACCTCATGTGAATGTGGTACCAGATGTTCATGGAAATTCGGCACATGAGCCTAAAAATAGAGTCATATGCAAAGAAGGATCAACCCGCATTATTTCTTTTTGATGATGCCTCCATGGGTGATGTGATTCCAAAAATTCTCCACCTAACAGGCCTCCCTATAGGGTGAGTGCTAGTTAGCTGGAGGGGATCATGACAATTATTCTTCTCTATCTCTATTATTTTGCAATTTGAGTGTTCTCTTGTATACACCGCATGTTGTATTTGTTGGGTATTCACTTCTTGCGTGTGAACACTCCCTATGAGTGTCAATGTGTGTGAACACCTCATAGAGGTGAAAGAGTTAAGTGTGTGTGAGCAGGGGCTCATAGTCACTAGCGTTTGTGTAAGCAGTTATATCATTAGTTTAGCTAAGTGTCACCGCCCCATAAGTAGAGTATTGAGAAAGATAAGGCATTCAACCTATAAAAAGCATGTACTTGTTGGTGTAAGCTTCGATTAATCAATCAACAAGATTATTGAGTCGTGCAACATATTCTCTCTAGTGTTGTTATCTCTCCCTCTCTCTTCTCTCTCACTCCACACTAATGAATTGAGCAAATTGAAGAGCCCAAAATGTTCAATTTTTTGGGCTTTCCCAAAATTTGACATTTTCTCACTAAATTGATGTCTCTTGCATCAATTATTGTCACCCCCATGGGTATCAGAGGCGGCAAAACCATCTTGCATCATTTAGGCAGCACCAAGATTCTGCATAAGTATTGCTCAACTCTACCAAATCAACCTTAGCCTTGCCAGTACTTCCCACATGCACCTCAAGCGACGTCGACTTCCTCTATGGGCTCCATGTACTGAAGGATTTTCTCCCACCAAGAAAATCTATTTTTTCATGATTATCTTTATGTGTGAGTGTCATGGGTCCTTTGCCTGAGTCCTCCTCGAATGTAATAAATGTTCGACATGTATCTCAGTTTTTATGTGCTTTTTTTCCCCTAACGGGCCTTAGGCCCAAGATCCTCTCATAGTTACTGATTTTTCACCGCCCGCAGGCAACACCACCGAGGAAGCCCAAGGGGGGTTTTTGAACCCAAGACCTCTTGGGCCTAGGCAAACACCTTCACCACTCGAGCTATCACATCATTGGCCATTTTTTATGTGTTTATATCCCCTTGTGTTATAAAACGCTCCAATACTTCAATTTATCCCTGCTCAGGTCCATGGGGGGAGGGGGGGAGCGGGGGGGGAGGGGGGGGGAGCGTTGATTTTCTGAGAGACTGATGTAAGTGAAAGTCATGAGTGGTCAAGGTCTTTTAACACATGTTCCCTAGAGCTCTAAGTCTCTGCGCGTCCATGCTTGTTAAGCCTCTACGCCATGCTTGTTGAGCCTTTTGAGCCCTTTGTATCAAGCTCACTAGCCTCTAAACTAGACTTACTAGCCTCTAAGTCTATAGCAAGAAACATGTCTTAGATGGATCATTAGAGTGCAATGTTGAGCCCAAATCACAATGGTGATTGAAGCTCTATCTGGGAATCTCCACCTTCACTCCGAAGGGGGGATTGTTGGGTATTCAGAGTTTCTTGTGTGTGAAAACTCTTTATGAGTGTTAGTGTGTGTGAACACCTCATAGAGGTGAAGGTGTGAAAGTGTGTGTGAATGACCTTATAACCACTAGAGTGTTTGTGTGTAAGCAATCATGTCATTAGTTTAGCCAAGTGTCGTTGCCCCATGAGCTTTATTTTTGGAAAAAAATGGAAAAAAAAAATCCATACGATTGTACAGTATTCCGTACAATATGGCGTTGTTCGACGTATGAAAACAATTATGCGAGGCATCTAGAAAGATTAGTGCTCCTCTATTTCAACCTCTAATGAACAAAATCGAGAGATCGTGTTTCTCCCTAGCAATGCCCTCTTCTCTCTTCTCACCCAATCTCCACCCTCAGGTGATGAGATGATACTCTGATCTAGCAGATCGCAATACTCATGGATGTGACATGTGTCTATGAAGATAGCCAAGATTTTGAATGAAGCTTCTTAGCCGAAGGCCGAAACGTTTTGCCCCGAGACCTCAAAAACCCCAAAACGTTTCTGGTGACTATGCTACTCTCTGAGCCAATGGTGAACCTCTCCCTCCGAAACTATCCACAAATATTGTGATCTCATCAATGTATAGACCAAAGAGTGTAGGTGAGAGTGGACAACCTTGCTTAACCCCAATAGTGCTACATATATCTCCCGAGGTCCCACCGGGTGCACGTACTCGGCCAAGTACTGCCTCATATAGTGCCATCACACCCCATATCATCTCATATGAGAACTAGAGCTCCTGCAAGCGTCCTATCATCTATGAGATGGGATCGAGGGGTGGAGTCAAAGGCTTAGCGGAAATCCACAAAGCAGCAGTACATGTCTCTTTGAAGACCTCGCCTCCTCTATGCTAGCCCATAAAGGTCCAACGTGGAGAAGTTTCTCTTGAAGCCTGCCTGGCCTAATGCTCTGTTTCCCATTCTCTCTGCCATAGAGCTCATCATGTCCTCTGGTACTGCCCCATAGATTTTGGCCACTATGTGACCAATCATGATAGTCCTGTAGTTACCTAGGTCCGTGGGGTCTCCTGCTTCGTGGATGGGGACAATGGTGTTGGTAGTCCGAGAGAGAGAGAGAGAGAGAGAGTTATATTAATGTCTTCAAAAGACCCAAAGGGTCTATGAGACCAAAATGGTGTATACATAGTGTCCATGATTTCAGGACTAGCCAAGCCCTAAGCATTGTATTGTGCCCATAGCTAGCAGTAAAGCAAATACACTGCAAGGTGGAAACTTTTTAAGCATTGTACTATGCCCATAGCTAACAATAAAGCAAATACATTACAAGGTGTATACATAGTGTCCATGATTTCAGGACCAGCCTAGCCCTAAGCTTTGTACTGTGCCCATAGCTAACAATAAAGCAAATACACTGCAAGGTGGAAACCCTATAGTGGAGGTTTTTAGATATGTTGAAAATGATTTTGTTAGGAGAAGAAATGGTGTAATCTAGACAGTAGATAGCACATGTAGGATTTCAGCCTTTTTTCCAGCCACAAAGCAAAATAAAGAATTGAAAAAGAGTTTTCCTACAATGCACATGCCCAATGTTGTAGATCACAAGATGTGATGTAACAAGCTTTGAACTTTAGTCTTTGAGTTCTTATGTTTGCAAACTAAGCAGTTTCTCCAATGTCATGTTGACAAAAGGGTAGTGATAGCATGTGTTTGAAACTCAATACCATGATAAATCTATGAAGATTTGTCTACCATGATGACACATATTTATGCATAAATCTGCATCTACTTTTGGGCGCCAATCATGTGAGTGGAGATGTCATAGCACTTAGTTTAGGCTATGCATGATGGACTTGATGATTTTAAGCTTTGTGAGTAGACTCACATAGAGTCAAGATCCCACTTTGATTTTTGTTAAGTTTGGAAAATAGCCCAGACTTTCCATTGATATATCTTCCTACCAGATGAGCAGACATACAAATTTCTTTTGAAGTCTTTATCCAATCTGCACCCAATGATGTGAGTGAGGATGTCATAGCACGAGTATGGGCTATGCATGATGGAGTTGAAGATTAAAGTTTTGTGAGTAGACTCTCATGGACTCAAGATCACACTTTGGTTTTTGTTGAGTTTGGAAACAACCCAAACTTTCCATTGGTATATCTTTCCTACCGGATTAGCAAGCAGACATGTTTATTTTGATGTCTTTGTCCAAGTTGCAAGCTTTATATTATTTTTTTCTATCAAAAGAGGGGCAATTGCCCAATCAACTGCCATGCGTGCGTGCGTGCGTGCGTGTGTGTGTTGATTTGCAGACTTTCACTCTTTTCTTTGACTGTTTCTGAGGAACTCTAGTATGGGTCTTTTTTGGACTCATCATTGTACAGTGCATATTTCTTCGTGGGTTTTCACCTCGCACTGAGGTTTCCCACTAGTAATATATCCTTACTATTAAAAAAATGTGTGTGTGTGTGTGTGTGTGTGTGTGTGTGTTTTCGTGCTACCCTTCATCATGGCCGAAGGCCTTTGGAGAAATGATAGAAACTCAATTTGAAGGTTTATCTCTATGAAGACTTGTCTATCACGGTGACATATCTTCATGCATGAAGAAATTGATCAACCATAGAAATAAAGCACAGCTTTGATAAAAATTACCTCTGGAAGATATATACGAAGGTGGTTTAAAATTGAAATGTACTTGGGACTCCGAGCTTGCAGCTTGGATGCCAACAATCTTGGAGAGTCGTTAAAATTTGTCCCAACTGCATGGTCTCCATGGTAGTACCACAAAACACTGTTGTGAGTTTCCAAAGCCTCCAATACAGGGACATGATCCTTCGTCAACCAAGCAAATTGATGAACACCCTTCACCTCCACAATGGCTGGAGGGAGAGGGTATAGTGCAAACCATGCATGCATAGCTGCATAAGTTTTCCTATCAGTGATAACATGAAACACAATTTTCCAAGGCTCCTTTGCATTCTTTATAGTAGATGACACAACCACAGATGCTGCAAGAACATTGTCTGTTGCCACGATGAAGTGATGCAGAGAGTTGTCTGTGAGATGAGGGACAAGCTCAGGTGATGGCAGCTCACGACGAGCTCTGGCATTGGAAGTGTATTCAGTTGTTAGTTTCAGTGATAAGCAGTGTAAACCTTTTGGTATGCCTGTTGAGGCAAAGTGCCTATATAATGCTTCTTGAAGCTTTGCCTGTTTTGCTCGCTGGTCAAACGCTTCAACCTGAGCACAAAAGAATTGGATCAGACTTCATGTGCTAGGCACACCACTTTGAAGAGACTGATATGCTTCAGCCTGTCTATGTACTTGGCTTGTAAACAGTATGACTCGCAATACTAAGTGTATAACCAGAATTCAAAGAAAGACAGGTGGAAGGAGCTGAAGCAAACCATGGCCCTAAGCTTTAACACAGAAGTCCGAGTATCCAAATTCTTGGCCCTGACTTCAGCAATAAGATCATCAAAAGACTCTGGAATGCCCATCCCTTCTGGAAGCGCTTCTTTTGCTGCTTGTGTCAACAAGGCAAAAATGCGCTTTGAATCTCTCTACATTAAAACAAAGGTATCAGCAAATTGCTAGGTAAAAACTAATTCTTGGACAGTATAATGTTTCTGACAATGGCCTACAAATCTACACCATGAAAAAAAAAACCAAAGCATGTCTTGACTCAAAGAAATGAATATCACACTGCATCTATGAGAAATATAAAAGAACTCACCAGATTGGGATCAAGAGGAGGAAACGTCGGCCCCCATTTCCTCCCCAAACAATCTAACCAAAACAACCAAAGCCAATTTAAGTCAGAAATCCAAAGTTAAGTCCAGATGAGAGTCAAAAAATATAAACGAAATTTATTGATGAAAATTATCTTTATTTTACTGTTAAGTAAGGCCAGCCTAGGTTTTGACATTTTATCGCACGCATAATACTATTCTGACCTGTGAAAAAAGTCTACATGCACAATGGAATACTTAAACCATTGTGCGTGTAAAGCACAAGCTGTGGGTTCTTTGCTCATTCTTGCCCCATGTTAAGGAGCCTGCTATCTTCCCGTTCCTTGATTTATGCCCGCCTTTTTTGCCACCAAAATAGCTCAGCATGTTGGCCAGAGCCAAAGAAATACAAGTTTAGTATGGTATTAAGATCCATGGTTACACGTGCTTCTTTGTTATGGCTCATGATTCATCAGTACTGCAACATCCATTATGTGGCCACTCATGGTGGATGTCCACCAAAACAAAACTCATCAATCATGATAGAACTGTGGAAATATTGAGCTGTATGTTTACGCTGTAAGTAAAAATCAAAAGTTGTGAGGGAATGACTACTTCACACTTGAATCAACCTATGCCTCTAGATGAGAAAACTTCCTAGGACCTGATTCTTGCTGGTAAGTCTCGTGTATAGTTTAAGGACCATACCTAGTCAGTGATTATCTAGAAATAGCTGGCAGATAAAGGGCGTTGAAATGTCTCAATGAAGCTGGACATGACCCTACGTGGTCTTATATATGTGATCCAAGAGACTGTTGTCTAAGCCTTGCTCCCATACCAAAGTCAGAAACTCTGTAGGAAGTGGCCTGAAAAGAATTTGTTGCTCAAGCCAGTGAGGTGATAGCTCAAGAGGTAAAGGTGTTTGTCTAGGACCAGGAGATCTTGGGTTCAAAACCCCCACTAGGTGCTTCCTCAGCGGCATCGCCTATGGCAGATAAAAAAGTGCCTATGAGCAGTGAAAAACGGTAACTATAGGAAGATCTTGGGCCTAAGGCCAGTTTGGGAAAAAAAACAGCTGCCATTGTTAAGCTTATTGCTGCCCAATCCCTCCACCAAACCAAGCACGGTAAGGTTCATTCTCTTCCTCTCTCGATTGTTAAGCTTGATATGGTGTCCATTTATGCTTCTAGGATTGATTTAATGGCCAGGACACCCTCTCTGATCCCCTTTTTCGGCGATTCAACATTAACTCTACTAATAAGAAAATTAAGCACAATGCAAAATCTTGGATGAAATCTGACAAAATACCTCAAGGCTCTCTATGCACAATACAAGGCCTATGTTTGCTAAATTGAAAGCCCTGAAGATATCTTCATTTGCTGCATGTTTTGGCACTGGTATGGGCTGTTTGTGCCCCTGATCATGTTGCTAAAGGGGGCTAAAGAAGGCTGCATGCTCAAATGATAGAAATCCCAAAAATTCCATAAAGCCTCAAATCAAATCACATCACATCATCAATCCACAACATAAAGCACATGATAACAGGCATTCCCAAAAAATGGATGTCCTTCAATATATGAAGAACGCACAAACTACACTTGAGAGCTTAAGCCGCCATACCACCCCCGAGTAAATCTCACTCCCACTCACGACCACGAAGGGCCTCAAATCTTGCCTCCACAGAGAACTTGTCACACTCGACTCTCACTCTCTCTCATCGACCAGAAAAGGAGAGCTCATAAATGTGGATGACCAACCCTAGAACAACTTCAGAAATTGACAATCAGCCCTAAACCCACCCCAAATGTGCTCAAGTAGATCACTCTCCAAATGGGAGTAAGTTCAAAGCTTTGTGGAAAGATTCAAGCTTCTCTCTGGGCAATGCCTTCGTAAACAGATCTCCAATGTTCTCATGTGTAGGACAGAAAACTAAACTGATCTCCCCTGCATGTAGCCTCTCTTTAACATAGTGATAATGTATCTCTATGTGCTTGGTGAGAGCATGGAAGCCTCAATTATGTGCTACAGCCATAACACTCTGACTATCGGTGAGAATGGGAGTGGGTGTCGACTAACTCCCATGATGATCTACTATCAATCTCCTCGGTCATACACCTCAAACGTAGTAGTGAAAGATGCCCTATACTCAGATTCACATGAACACGAAGCCACAATAGGTTGCTTTTTGAAATGCATGAGCTCCCAAGGAAAAAGCAATTCCCACTTGTGGATTGCCTTATGTCATAATCACCAACCCATAGTAACATGAAACGTTTCGTCCGTTTCGAAGGTTTCGTTTCGTCTGTTTTGGACGAAATGCAAAGGTTTCGAAATGACACTTCTTATACACATACAAGATTTATAACATAGCCAATAGAAATATGAAGATGCATTTTTCGGGACCCGTGGGTATGAAATTCATGATTTTGGGAGTAGGTTTTTTGGTATTTTCGAAATCCAGGCAAGAAAAGGAGAGAGAGAGAGAGAGAGAGAGAGAGAGAGAGAGAGAGAGAGAGAGGAGGAGGAAAGAAACAAGTTGGAAGGGAAGAGGGAGGTGAGAAGAAAAGGGAAGGCGGTGAGAAGAAAAGGAGAGAAAGTTGGAAGAAGACCAGAAAAGGGAGGAAAGAGGAGGAGGGAAGAGGAGAGGTGGACCGTGGAGGAGAAGAGAGAAAGAGGAAAAGGGAAGAGGAAGAGGAAGAGGAGGCGTGGAGGAGAAGAAGTGAAGGAGCGAAAAGGAGGAGTGGACGAGGAGAAGAGGCGGGACAACGGGTTGCAACCGAGAAGATGAAGTGGCAAATGGGCAGCAAACAAGGATGGAAACGACAACAAAAATCGCATTTGCAAAAAAAAACCTCCCACCTGTTTTTTTGACCTCGCTTTACATTTGGGCGAAACACCATTTTGATGGGCAGGTTTCGTTTTGTTTTGAAACGTTTCGTGCCAAAAACGTTTCGTGCCGTTTCGAGAGGGCAAAACGGGTTTTTATGTTACTATGCACCAGCCCAATCCGAAACATTATAAGCTTGGAGCTGAAAATCACCCCCTCTCGCATAGAACAAACCAAGAGATTGGGTCACGCTTAACAACTTGTCAATACTTTGTCACTAAGCTGTGCACATATTTGCTTAACTGGGACACTATGAATAGAGAGTTATGGCTGAGGGTCATATCATTCATTCATCATTGAGTCATTGAGAGCTGAAGGGCTGTGAGCCATATCATTCATTCATCATTAAGTCATTGAGAGTTCAAGGGCTATGCTATTATTGAGTATCTCTAGTCCATTGTAAATAAGTCATGCATATGATGTAACATGTGGAAGCTTACACACTAGATTATACTTTGATAACGATTATTCAGCACCTTGGTTCCTCACAATTGCACGATGAGTACGAGAGAGAGAGAGAGAGAGAGAGAGAGAGAGAGAGAGAGAGAGGAAAAAGTACAACAAAGACAAGGTACACCTGATTGGGTCCAAATACCCTCTGAAGGGGCCCCACCAAGGACTGGTGTATTTGCTTTATTGAATGATGAGAAAAGACTGACTTCTTGATGATCTTGCTTGGCTGTAAATATGCAGCCTGAAGATGATCTTATTCTGACCTTCAAGTTCACTTGATTGGAGTTTTCCCTTTGGCTGTCCTGGCCCTTGGATCACTTCAGCACTATGTGAAATATGAGATGAATAAATACCATGACTAGCCTATGCTTATATACTTTCTGATATGCTGGTCCGTGCGTTAATGAGCTATCAACCTATTTATTTATCTCCCACGAGCTGTTTTTATGTGCTTTAATATGCACCTTTTCCAATATGCTGGCCACCTTGCTGTTGTCACGTGCACACCCAGTTGATGTATAGGTGACATGGCATTCTAGGCATTTCATAAGCATTAAGCAAGCATTTATGAGCATAATCAAAGGCCATAAAGCATCATCCAGGCATTTACAGCATGGCATTCAAGCATTAGGCAAAGCATCCACAACAGCCGACTTGGCTTTTATGCCAGTCGTGGGATTCTCCAACCAACCGACAGGTGTGTCAACAGCCGACAGCAGATCTTTGGCATTTAATGAAGTCGTGGAGGAATATTCCGACAACCGATTGCTGTACTTTGGCCGACCAGGAGTAGAACCTCATATATAAAGCAGCGCATCATTCATTCAGTTGATCATCTCATCATCTCCCTACTCCTCAGCGTTTCCAGCCTATGGAGCAAGTGAGATCATCAGCATATTCAACATACAGTCAGTAGACAGCATTGCAATCATCTCCTGCCTCCTACATAGAGGAAAGCCAGCATTCCAAGGGCGGACCTCAGCATTGGAGAAGGGAACATTCAAATTTCAGTCAGCATCAGCATTCGGGATCTCTCTCTCTCCCGAGATAGATACTCATCTAGGACAGGCATAGATCTTCATTGTAACCATTTGCATTTAATATAGCTACATTGCATTGCATTGACACCATTGTCTATCTCTTAAGTATAATAATTAAGTGGAATTTTGTTAAGCCTAAGGTTGTTTTACTACAATCAATCCCTCGCATGTCACATTGGTATCAGAGCTTTACAGGATAAGCAACCTTAGTTCATGTTAGTCGCTTCCGCTCAGTTAAATCCAATTCTCAAGATCTCTTCTTCTTCTTCTTTTTTCCGAAGGTACAAGAAATTTTTAGAAACACACACACCCAGCCCCCGTGAGGTGGAGGCGACCCCGCCAGGATGAGGGCTGGCGAACCCATCGTACATGCTTATAATCAACCCATCAAGGGTAGGTACCTAACGAGTTTTCCCCTTAGGCATGCATCAATAACCCATCCATTTGCATTCCTGCACAGCATATAGGGTTGCACAGGGCTTGCATCAACATAGTAGTCATCCTTAGTAGTCCAGTAAAGATAGTCAATCTAAGCATCTTGCATCTGCAAGGCATACAGGTTTTACCCATGAGTTCTCTGGGGAAAACTGACATCCATTATCAAAGGAGTAAATGGAGTTTTGGGCTTCAACTGACAACAGGGGGTTCTCTTCCACATAAGAAGACGGAAGTTGGCTCCAACATCACCTCAAGAGGTTCAAAGTTCCATGAACGACGGAGATGGTGTGTAAAAGGATTTCACAAACAGGTCAGTGGAGTTTCAGGTTTTCCAAGCAGATATATCAACATTTGCCATTCAGTTTTGGCAGTGGAGAAGCCTTTGGATCAAAGGATTCAACTCTTGCAATCAACCTCAGTCCCGGCAGAAGAAGTGGGGCGGTGGTTTCAATGGAGGGGGATCAATAGAGTCGTCGAAAGGTTGCCCTGTGTACCACCCAGCAACAGTTTAGCACAGGGGAATGTCACATGCACACCCAATTGGTGTACAAGTGACATGGCATTCTAGGCATTTCATAAGCATTAAGCAAGCATTTATGAGCATTAAGCAAAGGCCATAAAGCATTATCCAAGCATTTACAGCATGTGCCCAAGCATGGCATTCAAGCATTTCAAGCATTAGCCAAAGCATCCACAGCAGTCGACTTGGCTTTTATGCCAATCGTGGGATTCTACAATCAACCGACAGGTGTCATCAGCCGACAGCAGATCTTTGGCATTTAATGAAGTCATGGAGGAATATTCAGGTAGCCGACTGCTGTACTCTGGCCGACCAACAATAGCACATCATTCATTCAGTTGATCATCTCATCGTCTCCCTACTCCTCAGCGTTTCCAACCTATGGAGCAAGTGAGAATCGAGATCATCAGCAGATTCAACATACAGTCAATAGACAGCATTGCAGTCATCTCCTCCCTCCTACATAAGAGGAAAGCCAGCATTCCAAGGGCGGACCTCAGCATTGGAGAAGGGAACATTCAAATTTCAGTCAGCATCAACATTCAGCAGCTCTCTTCCCAAGATAGATATTCATCTAGGACAAGCATAGATCTATTCATAGATCTTCATTGTAACCATTGCATTTAATATAGCTGCATTGACACCATTGTCTATCTCTTAAGTATAATTAAGTGCAGTTTAGTTAAGCCTAAGGTTGTTTTACTACGATCAATCCCTCGCATGTCACAGCTGTCCAGGCTGCTTGTATGCTGGCCCTCCATGGATTGGCCGGGTGGCTGCCCAAGCCTCATGGGCTGGCATGGGCTGGCTAATTGGCTGCCTAGGACTTCTGGGCCTGGCCAACAGCCAGTCCATGCCCCTAGAAGCTGGCTGACTAGGCCTATGCCCTACAAGGGCCAGCCATTACATGCTATAGGGCTTTTTGGGCCAAAACCATGGCCCATGGGCTGCCCCACATGGCCCAAGTGTTGGGTACCATGTGTAAACCCATGGTCCGCACACTCTATGAAAATCTACATCCATCTACATGCTTCCTCAATTGCCTTGCATCTGGCTACAAGCCTCTCAATGCCCGAAACACCCGTCATCATTCCAAAGGATGACTCACAGTATGGAGTCTCGACTAGCATTACTTCATGTGCAGCAGGACTTACACACCTAATGACGACCATGTACGGGACTTGTACAACTGACCCTGGATGCTTAGAGGGCATCCAAGGGCAGGATGCATGTGACATCCCCTTCTACTTAACTTGACAGAAGCTGCAAGCCTCCAAGTAGTCCGTCAATAATGGCAGATAATCTTCAAAGTTGTTCTTGTCAAGACACACCGCTTCATGTGTCCCTCAATTTTGAAACTTCATGAGGAACTGAACTATCTTTCTTTTGGGCCGGAGCCGTGTTTGAAGTGATGCAAGAGGATTTATTTTAAAACCATAACTTCAACTTCGTCCACTATGTCTGGTTCCTATTCATTGTGGACATCGGAAAGAGAAGATCCAATATAAGGCTTCAACCAACTGACATGGAATTCATGGTCCAACTCAAAGGTAGCTTCAACTTCATAGAAACCTCATTGATCTTCTTTAAAATAGGGTCCGAAGCTTCGAAACAACAACTTTGGGCATTGCTTGCGCACCTCTTTCAACCTTTGCTTCATTATCCTGAGATATAGACTCGTACTCTCCAGAAAGTACAGGTCCATCTCCTATATGTGAGACTTTCATACGTACCCTGATACGTTGGATAACCCTCTCTCAAGGCTTTGATGTGTCTCTATAAAAACATACCTCTTCGTATATATGTTTCTATTGTCATGTGCATGCACATGCACATGTACATGTTAATCCCACAGCTAATCCCTGAAGGGCAACAAATAAACTGAGGAATTAGGGCTTGAACAAGGCACCGGAGGACAACAAAAGGGCATCCTATGGATGCAAGAACAGGTCGGCAAGTTGCTCAGGGAGCTACAAGTAACAACGGCAACAAACAAAATATTTTATGTATTTTCTGTTGGCCGACTACAGTCGACCAGCAGAAGGGGTTGTCCCAAGTACCTATAAAAGGTTCAACCAAGAATTGTATCATTGATTCAATCCTTTAGGAATTGGATCTTAGACTAGGATTTCATGGAGTCAAGACCACCTTTTTCATGGGCAGCCTAGGGCTGCCAAAGACTGTACCTTTTTGTACATTATTAATATGCAACTCTCTCCCTCCCTCTCTCTTCTCTCCATCTCTTGTATGCGTTTTGCATCAAGTTGTTCCTGGAAAGGTGTTAGGGCTTAAAGAAGACACGGAGCTTCCGTGCATGTGACATTGGTATCAGAGCTTCAGGTTCAACAATGCTAAAGACTAATGGTGCCCTACATGAAGGTGCACAGTCCAAGGAGAGTAACACGACATGGAAGAAATTCCCCAAGAGGTTGGTTGGTAGTGTTCCACAAGACCCAAGGGGAATGGCAACCCTGTGAGTCAGATGCCACTTTGGGCATACCAAGAAAGGCTTTCAAGAAAACAGTTCCAAGGGATGATGGTCATCCAAGGGGTGGAGTGAGGATGCCAAACTCAATACTCTAGAAAAGAAGACCAAAGAACTTGTTCAAGGAGAGGGCAAAAAGGCAAGGGGACAAAGTGGAACAGATGCACATATCTTCATCAGATTTGGAGTGGAATTGGAGACGTGGCAAGGTTTTCAGTGAAAAGGTTGCCAAGAAGGGAAGGATGACAAGTTGGGGAGCCCATGTGGAGACAAAGGGATGATGAGAGTCATCAAAGGATAGAAGTTTGGAATCCCGTCATCAAGTTTAGCAGAAGGGGATGTCATGTGCATTCACATGTACATGCGAATCCCTCAGCTAATCGCTAAAGGTGTAACATGTAGTGGAAGTCTTCGTATTGGAGGATCTTGTCACAAATGCTCACATCGTCTTCTGTATCCTGAGTTTCGCGAGTTTAGCAATCCACTTTAATACTTCAAACTTTAGAGAGAGATGAGAGAGAGATGAGAATTATACACCGTATGGGGTCCCGAATTACACACTGAAGGGCCCCCTATCCCGTTACCGAGATAGTATTTGCTTTATTATCTTTAAAAAGACCGACGGTGTGACTGACAATAAGCCAAACGCAAGACCTCTGAAGACCAAGTGTTGGGTTGAACTGTGCGCTGCTGTAGAAGCACCAAAGATGTCCAATCTCGAGCCTATGCACTCTTCCCAATGGTATGAGGGAGGGATGCAAAGCTAGGGCTGAGAGAGGGGCTATTTGAGACTGTTCTAAACTGTATATGAATGCTGTAAATGAATGAGAATGCTGCGTTTTACCTTCACCAAGTGGCTGGAGCAAAACGATGAATGGATGAATGCTGAAAACTGTATGGATGCAGAAAACACAAGAAGGACTAAAGGCTGAATGCTGAACTGCTGCGTTTTACTGATGTAGATGGCTGAATGCTCATGCGTTTGAGGTGCCTAGGGCTGTAGGAGACAAACGCTGAAGAGAGGGCTGAAACTACAATCGCCTATGCTCCTGGGGCTGAGGATGGTAAGCACTTGATGGCTCTCTTGCTGAATATGATAAATGAATAGATGATTGTGCAAAGCCTCTATTTATACCAATGATGTTGCTAGTCGCTTGGCACTAGATGCTGGCCGACTGCTATATAAACATTAAATGCTTAATGATGATGCATAAATGCTGAAAATGATGAAAAAAATACCAAAAAACTCCTAGATAAATCCTGGATAATTCCTAGATGCTATCTGAGGTTCCTACAATGGTCTAGATGCTACGCATGAATGATGTGCAATATGCAGGATGCTTTCTACTGCAAACCCTAAGGTTTCTACTGACAGCATGAATGTGTCTCTTTAAGTGGGTTAAGGGACTTAGATTGACTGACTGACTATGGCTGAGAATGACCTACGTAGCTCGTGCCTGACTTATCGTGAACTGAGGATATACAATGGGGTCACGGCGTACGACAAATATCATCCTGAATGGAACTAATACTCTACAAATGTCGCACTGCTGATGATGAGCCAGCTTGTCACCATGCACTTCAATGCAGAGTGCATGTGACAGAAGGGCGGCAGATAAACAGAGGAATTAGGGCTTGAACAGGGCACTGGAGGACAACAAAAAGACATCCTATGGATGCAAGAACAAGTCAGCAGGTTGCTCATAGAGCTACAAGTGACGTCGGTAGCAGATACAATATTTTGTGTATTTTTTGCTAGCCGACAGCAAAAGCAATCGGCCAGCATAAGGGGTTGTCCCAAGTACAGCCAAGAATTGTATCATAGATTCGGTCCTTTAGGGATTGGCTTTTAGACTAGGACTTCATGGAGTCAAGACCACCTTTTTCATGGGCAGCCTAGGACTGCCAAAGATTGTACATTATTAATATACTGAAAATACAACTCTCTCTCTCTCTCTTTCTCTCTCTCTCTCATGTGTTTTGCATCAGGTTGTTCCTGGAAAGGTGTTTAGGGCTGAAAGAAGACAGAGAGCTTCTGCACATGTGACATCTGTGAAGCCTCTTAGATCCAAGCATAATGTGCCGTTACAATTCCATGTGGCCCTGCTCAATGTATCTCTCATCCCATAGACCCCGTGACACTATTTAGGACGGTAATCCATGATGTTTTGCATCAGGTTGTTCCTGGAAAGGTGTTTAGGGCTGAAAGAAGACATAGAGCTTCTGCACATATGACATCTGTGAAGCCTCTTAGATCCAAGCATAATGTGCCGTTACAATTCCATGTGGCCCTACTCAATGTATCTCTCATCCCATAGACCCCGCGACACTATTTAGGACGGTAATCCATGACGATAACTTTGCCGCTGTATTAGTTGGCCCATTTTCCAACATTGCGGAACTCATATTCTTTCACCATGGCAAGCTTCCTTTGCTCTACTTCTTTCTAGGTTTACTAGGGATGCATATCCTCTCGCCAAACATGCATTGGCAGCTGGTCTCCTGGAAAAGATTGAGCCAGTAAAAGTAACCCCAATGTATACATACGAAGAGACAATCTCCACCTGGGCTCCCCCGTATGAGAAAAATGGATTACATGTAACCCAATAAGATGTGTTGAAGACCATGATATAAGGTTCTCAAGCATTTCATTTTTTAACATTGGTATCAAAGCCTGACCTGGTGATTGTGTGCTCTAAACGCCCCTCATCCCAGGATCCTCTATGAGATGGAGGAATTGAAGATGAATGGATGGCAGCATGCTGTCAAAAAGTAGAATTTTGAGGTGCTTTTGTGGTCTTGGAATTGGCACGGCAGCACGAGCTACGTTAAGGTTTTACAGTAAGCACAACGTAGCCAGCAGCCGATGGAGCACCGTGTACAAGGACATACTTGTTTGGTGCATACAAATAGCATACAAGGCCCATACAAGAGTTGTATAGGCAGCACATGGCCATGCAAAGCCATCCAGGCGTCCTACTGTCAGTACATCTGACGTACATATGCTGCATGGAGGCTGTACGGAACTGCACAGATGCTGTACAGTAGTACACAGCCATGGTGGTTGCGGGCTGGTCAGTTCCCACTGGTGTCCACAGTCAAAAACTAGTTTGGTGCAATCCTAATTGCATCCCAGCTGCACAAAGAATTTCATCGGAGTTTTCATTGAGTTGTTTGATTTGTATGTTTTGTTTTCTTGAAATTATGGTGCTCGGGGTGAGAAAGTCTCCCTAAGTGCCCTCAAAGCTTTGTTCTTAAAATTTCCCTTTTGATCTGGAAAGGAAAACAGTCAAAATAGAGAAATGCTACCTTTTCAGATACTCGGTGTACTATGAGATACAAGGGAGGTTCTGTATCGCGTTTCAGGACCAACATTGCCTGTGAGTATACCTAATGGAGCTGCGCCACCATAGAGTCCACCTATCTAGGGAGGATGTAGACCTAGGCCCCAAACAATTCAGTCATCTATCACTCTCCAAGTTAGTCCTGGGTGGAGACACCTAACGACAACCACGAGGATCCCTGAAGTCAGATGATCTCACCAAACACATAAGGCAAACCACGCCTCCCACCCGTTACATTGGAGAGAACACTCCAATTACAACATGCCAGATGTGTGAGGCCTACTTGACCAAGGCGACCATCTGCACAAAAACTCCAATCCAAAAGATCCTTAAAGAACACAGGAGTCCTCAGCCTTTGGTAATGGATGTAGAGAGTCTCTAGGAGGTCACAAATGCGCAGACATATAAGCCACATAGAGGGCATGTACCCAAGATGCAGTGTTCTCCCTTTCCTTTAGCTGGGCGATTTTCCTAACCGCATGTTTCAGCTACTACATGAGTACATTGTATGCCCATGGACATTCTTTAGATCATTTTCTCTCTATTCAATGAGACAGTAGACCCTCTTATATTTTGTAAATGTTAATAAGATTGTGTGTGAGAGTGTGTGCACCTGCATGTGTGTGTGTGTGTGTGCGCGTGCGTGCGTGCGTGCATGTGTGTGTGTGTGTGTGTGTGAGAGAGAGAGAGAGAGAGAGAGAGGCATGTGTGTGAGAAAGAGAGAGAGAGAGAGAGAGAGAGAGAGAGAGAGAGGCAGACAAACAACGTTCTCTTACCTATTGTGGAGCATTTGCTCACATTTTCGAGGGTCATAAGGGCTGTTGTAATGAAGACAAAGGGCAGGAGGAATGCCAACACCAGCACAGAATAGAACAGAGTGCGATATGACAAATGGCGAGCTGCAACTTTGACTTTTGTGAAATCCAAGAATCCGTTGGAGGTAGATATTGTGATACGATTCATGCTAGGAGAGATGTGGACCTGCATTGTGAGATCTGGACTAGAAGACCCTCTCCCGCAGCAGGCAAGCTACCTTTTCTTGGCCAAACAGTCTTCCCTTCAAGCTTCCAAAGAAGTTCCTGCATCTAGTTCTCATCTTCAAGCTTGCGCTTGCCGATAGCAAGTGCATCATTTCAGCAGCATATCATTTAATGACAGAGATCCCCTAGCTTCGATGTTCTGATGAAAACCCTGGTCTCCGCTTCGATAGTTGGATTCCAAAAACAATGTGGAAATCGAAAAACCTAGCCTTTATAGAATGCAATGGCTGGATGCAGAGAGCACGCTGTTATGAAAAACCTGATTTGTTCTATGTGCAGCACAGAGCAAGCAAAACCCTAACTGCGATTGCAGGATGCGATAAAAAAAGGCCTGACCTCTTCTATAATGTGCTGTACAGTGCCGGATGAAACCCTACATACGATGGCCAAATGCAGAGAAAAGTATGTCAGGAAGACCCTCGCCACGCGATAACCAAAATGGAATGGCTCGATGTTCAGGACAAGCTGGATGAGAAGAGAGGAAGGGTGATGAAGCTCGGTAAGATGAGAAGGCCGTCGTTTCGATCGTCACTGAGAGGTCATGGCCATCTGCGGGGCAGTTTCTGCAAACCCTAGCTCCGAGGTCGCCATAGCCAGCTTTCCTGCAGGCAAAAGGCCATCATGCGACAGCAATGCCGTGTAAGGCTCATTTTTTTCAACGCAGATCGTCAGAGAGAGCAAGGTCAGCGACCGACGCTGGGGGGGGGAGGGGTAAGAACCAGCTCAGCGTCAAGAGCTCCCTTGACTGTAGCAGATTCTTCCTCTCTCTCTCTCTCTCTCTGGTGAAAATGCGAAATGGTGAAATAAATATGCAAACTGTCTCCCACTGGTAAAATAATATTTGTTACTAGTCTTACAAAAATATTATTTGCAAGTGTGTATCCCACGTGGTAAAATAATATTTTCCCATTTGTCTTCCTCCAATAATTTTTTTTGCAAAAAAAATGTTATTTATTAGTTAAGAAGGAAAAAAAAAACTGTCCTTTTTTGTCTTACTCATCCCCCTTCTTTTTTTTGGGGGTGCCACAATAGTTCCTCAAATGAAATGTCATTGGTTGGGTTCGAACCCACGGAGAGGCGGGGCCGGCTATCACTCGAGTCACTCGGGCTAGAGCCTGTTGGCATCTTACTCCAATGCTCATCACAGAAAACCCGCAAACCCTTACATCGCACCTGCAAAATTCATGATCTCACTTTTAAAAATTATATTTGCAATTTTAAAGATCGACAAAATTTTAAGCATTTTAGTTATATTTTAGTGGAAAAACCTATAAATTTTGAAGAAAAACTTGGAAATTTTAAAATTGCAAGTTTTAAGATCTGAGAAGAAAAATATTCTCCGTGAACACTATCTTACTCCATCTTGCCCAAAAAAAAAAAGGTATGTATTAGTTAGGGAAAAAAGATAACGTGGGTACAACTCTAGTTAGCTCTACTCCAATAATTATAAATGTGGAGTTCTTCTACCCACTAAATTTGTATCATGAATTTGCTCCAAACCCTTACTAAACCCTCAAAGGGGGTTATATGGCCTCTTTTGGGTAAAGGCCTTTACACACTATTTTTACGTTATATGAGTCATGCCCGCAATTTCAAATGGGCTCAAGCAACAAGTAAGGACTCATTAGTAAAACCACGATAACTAGTGGCTTTGGCCTCCTTGCTCTCTTGAAAATTCTCATCCAAATCTGCTAGATTCTGGCTCCTATGAATTCTCTATCCACATTAAAGGTGCAACTCAATGCTCTTACCCTATCCCTAACAAGAAAAAAGCAAGAGTCATTTGACAAAGGGACACCCAATATTCAATGGAACTTTATGATGTGCCTCATAGCATTCAATGGGGCTATATGGTGTGCCTTATCATTTTGTATCCACAAGAGCATATTGTTAGCTAGTCGAAAATCAAGGAATGATTTTGTATCCACAAGAGCATATTGTTAGTTAGTTGAAAATCAAGGAAGAGAGAGTGTGATTCCCCTTGCCTCCTTCTCATGAATATGCCATTGCATTTCTTCAACAAATGCTAGGGAGAGTGTGATTCCCCTTGAAAGGTCCTCCTTCTCGTGAATATGCCATTGCATTTCTTCAATAAACAAATGCTAGGATGTCCACACAGCTACTAATCCCATTGAGATCTTCAAGGTATTGCTTCTTCGTACCATTGTAGGCAAGGTGTGTGAGCACCGTGGCAAGTGTATATCATATCCCTTTAACAAAAATGGCCTCACTTGATGACTTATTCATTTATATGGCCTTTTAGTCACTTTACAATCCTCCCCTTTAAGGAAAGGAAGATTCTTTGCTACTCTTTTTCTCCTCTTTCTTTGTTAAAAGCCCCATAAGTTTGTGTAATGTGTCTTAAGCTTCCATTAGATGGTTGGTTGTCCTCATTTTGACAAGGTTTACTAGTAACAAAGTTTTAGCAAAATACATTGATCGTAAGCAATGAAATCAATTTACTCAACCATGTTTTGAGAAAAGACAGGTTTGTTTTAACCTAGAACTGTTAAGTGCGAAATTATGAATAAAATGCTATCTCCTCTTCTACCAATAGTGTGAAGGATTGATGCAAGATTCAACAAATATTGTTCTCGAATTTTGGGTGGCACTATTTTGCCCATTGGACACACGGAGACATGTGCATTAGTCCAATGAACTCAACTTTCCATCTTAAAAAATGCAACTACCCATTAATACTTATGACTTTTGGGGGGCTTAAAAGTTGAGTCTCCATGACTAGTATTTCTCAAGTGGCATGTTTGATGGCAACCATTAATTAGGAACTTTGGTGTTACATGTGAGGCATCCCACTTATGAAACTTCACCCCCCACCCCAAGTCATTGCTTGTTTCTAAACCCATGTGCATCCCCTTTGTGTGCCTTTTGTCATGTCTCTTATAACAACCTATCTTACCATGTGCATCCCCTTTGTGTGCCTTTTATCATGTCTCATATTACAACCTATCTTCCCATGATGCTCCGTTCCTTGATTGTCAAATGTTAACTCATATTCCTACTAGAAACCACATTTTCCTTGTCACCTTATACAAGGTCTCCAAGTACAGTTTCCCCATGAAATAATTGGAATGGATCCGTGTGTAACAAAATTGGAATGGAGCCATGTGTAACTAAGCCTTCTCATGAGCCAATACTAGTTGATAAAATAAAACATTCAACCAAAATCCACTCAAATTATTACTAGTCTATGCATTGTTCTTTGATAATAATATTGCTCAACATCCAGAGAGGTATTATGTTGCATCCTTTACCCTTACAGACATGTTTTAAAGTCTTACAGATTGTATTAGAGGTAATCAAATTATATATACGACAGCCAAGATAAATGCTTCTTCTTTGAGTAGTGAGAAAGTCTTCAATCCCATATCACACCTTGCAATGAAAAAGTGCACAGAAATAATCATCACAAATGAAGGAATCAACACAAATCACATGCTTTTATACTTTTACTTCTGTAATTGTCACAAATGAAGGAATTAACACAAATCGCATGCTTTTATACTTTTAATTTTGTAACTTCTTGAACGAAGCTTAGCAAAGCATGAAGACCTCATTTTATTATCTCTTTATTTTCTACGGGGACATGATGAAGAACATAATTATAGTAATGCGACCTCTTCAAAGACAACATATGGAGAGGGAAGTAGTTTGAAAGGCAAAACAATCTAGGATTTCAAAAGGAAAAATATAGTACAAGTAGAGATTAAAGTGCATAAGGTTGAAGCATGTGAGACACATAAGGTGGGAACTAACACGGGAATGATGGGTAGGAAACAAACAATGGTAGATTACTGTCATAGAAACTTTATAAAATAAAGCCTATTGATGCCTTAACTACACCCCACCAAAATAGTTTCCTTCCTCACCCCGCCAGAGAGGGAGCAAGGTTCAAAGTCCTTCATAGGAAACAAAGATTAATATGCATAGGCTATCAATGCCTGAACTACACCCCACCAAAAATTTTCCTATCCTCACCACAATAGAGAGGGGAGCGAGGTTCAAAGTCGTTCATAGAACCAAAACTGAATACACATAGGCTATATCATATGGAGCTTGGACAAGGAGGGTGTCAATAAGAGGGTGGTACATAGGATTCGTGCATGCTAAATTGTATTCACCCTATTTATGAGCAAGTCTCCCTCCTTGAATACTAGGCTTTTGGCTTCTTGTTTTTATAGGACCATGCATAGCCAAAACTTTGCACTTTTTTGTGTGCTTATCTTATAGATCATTGTCCATTTCATGTGTTTTCTTTCCTTACCACATACTTTTTTATGATTGTTTTTCTTATATGTATTTATATTGCTCATAATTTAAAATACTTTTGTCAACCAAACCAATGGTACATGCATGTCCTTTACCTCTTAGATTTCTCTCATCTTTCTTTATTTTGCTCATTAACATGTACGGGGGACCATTTTGGTTTTTTACCTTTTGTCTTGAATAGATTACTTTTACATTTTCTTTAGAAGGTTTCTACTAGATGCAAAACACATTATATGTTTTACATTTCTTATGAGAATGAAAACAAGAACATTAATAAGACTATTTCTTGTTTTATTTATGAAAAAATATAAACATGAGTTGGAAGATGCAAACCACATTCTCTAGGATAATATACTTTGATCTAGGATAATATACTTTGATGTGAGTTGGAAGATGCAAACGACATTCTCTAGGATAATATACTTTGATGATATTAAAACATACAAGCTAGGGTTTCCACACAATATAGAAAGTGGCTTTAATGTCATGCTTTAAGTTTGAGATGGAATTAACCTTAGATTTTTTCTCTATAAAACAAAAGTAGTATGTGCTTTACTATAAGTATGCAACAAGAAGGCTAACACATGCTTTAATTCTCCAATTCATTTTTATATTTGTTATGTTAATTCCCTAGAACATATATATTATCCCCCTTGTGTTTCAACAAGGCTCTTGATAGCATGTGTACTTATATTAATATATATCATCTTTCCAATATTGATAAAACATGCCTGGGAACATTACCCTTGCTTGGTTGTGAAAGTCACTACTTAACTTGTCATGCTATTATTATATGTTTCCATTATAGTTCAATAATTAAGAATCTTAATGTATTTTTTCAACTTCATTGGTTAGTATAATAGGCCTCTATAATGTTTTGGATACATTTACGCATACTAAGTGTAACACAAACCCACCTACTAAGGAATCAGTTTGTGCGTGTGCGTGTGCATGTGCGCGTGTGCGTGTGTACGTGTGTGCATGCGCGCATGCACGCGCACGCGCGCGCGCGCGCGTGTGTGTGTGTGTGTGTGTGTGTGTGTGTGAGAGAGAGAGAGAGAGAGAGAGAGAGAGAGAGAGAGAGAGAGAGAGAGAGAGAGAGAGAGAGAGAGAGAGAGAGAGAGAGAGAGAGAGAGAGAGAGAGAGAGAGAGAGAGAGAGAGAGAGTATTAATGTCCACAAAGGCCAAACATGACCCATGGGACCAAAGTATAATGCTTTCCTAAGGTGGCTTCAAAACATGAAATAAATAATAAAAGCAATAGTTATAGGAGGTTGGGAGGATACATCATTCAAGAATAATGTTTTTTGGGGATTTTTCTTCTTCAGGGTATAAAACTCTTTGGATGATAGCCCCTCATGTCTAAACTTTGTCCAATTCTACTCCTCATTGCTTTATTTGCATGCACTAATGTGAGCCCTTTACTATCCATAGATGTGTACCCTTCAACATCTTAGATTACTTGAGGATTTTGAGATGGTTATTTTTGTTGGATAAGGGAGTAGATGCTCTGCATGCACGCATGCATGCGTGTGCGTGCGCGCACGTACACACTTCTTTGTTTCTAAGTGTGATGATTGCGTGGTTTATGCATTTTAGTGTAATGCTCACATCATGGTGGCTGACATTCTTCATTGGATGTATTTTGGGTGATCCAAAACCAAATCTACTTGCTCTTAATTCCAATGGCAACAAAAAGGTAAATAAAAATTCCCTAATAGTGTTTTCATGCATGGGTGGACAAAACACACTAGCGACAACGAGTAGACACCCCCAAGCAAGGGGATCGAACACTGTGGTATGGCCTAGAAAGTAAAATAATAAGTCTCTTCATCACCACGAACATTAAAGAAGCACTTCTCCACTCTCCAAAACAAGTGGATGGAGTACCTACAACAATGAAACATATGTCTCTTTTCCAAGAGTCTTTCTCTCACTAAAGAAACACTCCTCCACTTTCCAAAATAAGTGGATGGAGTACACATGAACATGGCTTTGACATGAGAATACAACACTCAAACATTGAAATTGTAAAGTCAAAGACCGTCTTACAATGTTGGAAACCAAATTAGGCCCAAATGTTGAGATTTGATGCACAGAAGAAATCTTGAGCAAGGTCAAGAAAGCTATTATTGCTTATCCACGGCTTCTCCAGAGCTCTTCCATTCTTACAGAAGTGGAACAAACTATAACTATCGCAGGAGACTTACCTTACTTCCGGTTTGAGATTCAATGCCTCCAAGCTCCACCAATAGTTGCTAGCTCCAAGCTTCAATGTCTTCCTCTTTGTTGTCAGACCACCAAAGAGATACTCCACTTCCTTGTTGCAAGGACTCACCTCTTTCACTCTCACACAATGAATAAGAGACATGCACCAAGAGTCATACACTCAACTCTCAAATCTCTCTCTCTCTCTCTCTCTCTCTCTCCATAAGATAGAGCAAGTAGACATGCACAACTCAATTAGCACAAAAGGGGATTGTGTTTCATTATGAGAAATTCACTTATATACAACTGGCTCTTATTCACACTTGGGCACCCAAACTTAACCCTAATCTACTTAAACTTCTTCATTTTCCAACTTTCCTCATAGTATGTGAGTGTTTTTACATGACACTTATTGGGCTACTCTCATGTGTAGTAGAGAGTGCCTTTGTTAAGCCCAAAATGGGGTTAACATCCACCCCTACCCAACGTTCATTATGTTCTTGAAACATTTTTAAGGTCTGAATATCATGTCTCCCAATTTAATCTTGTATAATAGTTTATACATCCGTGTAGTTTACTATTGTTGTTGGCATTGAGGTTGATGGTAGTAACTGCAAAAAAATGTCATCATGAGGGTAGTTAGCCGACAAACTAAAAAAGATTGTGGGTTTACATATGTGCATTGAGGCTAATGGTTCTTCAGGCGCTAGAGTGTTAGTAGGAAATTTAGGTTTTAGAGATGAAGATGCTATGGTAGTTTGCCATTTAGTGTTAGTAAGTGCAGGTGCAGGGGTTTTCCCTTCAGTGTTAATAGGTACCTGGGTTTGCCCATGGGATGTAAGGAGCTTAGAAAAAAGAGGACATTGGAGAGGATATGTACATGGATATAAGCTCCTTCCTCCTCTTTATCATCATGAGGATTTGGGGAATTAGTGATAATTTAAAAAGTTACTAAACTCTAACTATTTGGAACCATGCAAAAAAGAGTTAGTGATAGTTTCAAAATTAGTAGGGGTGGAGGGAAGGTTAAGTGGCATATAAAGGTCTAAGAATTCTTCCCTATCATCCAAAATGGTAGAGTTCATTAGGACTCTACATCATGACCTAAAGTTTAGATTATAAGATGCATGGAATATGTATACGTGGTATATAATTTGTTAGATATATATCATTATAAAAAATCACCATGATGATGATGGGGTCGGCATCCCTATCTAAATTTTACTGGATCAATGCAAAGTATCCCCATGTTAGATCTTCATTAAGACCAATGTCATATTGCAAAAACAAGAGTGTTAGTGTAGAAAAGAAAAAAGAAAAGGTATGTGGAGGCACCCAAGGAACCACTGGCAATGATGCGAGCTACGATGCTCATTCCACAAGGTTCTTTAACTACTCATTTGGTGTGCTGATTGTGGCTTCTATTGTTGTGGGTTGAGTTGCATCTCAAGTTGGGTGATCCTTTGGTCTTTTACTGTCAAGAGTATAGTAATTTCTTCTACCCATACTGCCGTGGCCTGTTGAAGCGTATCATACTTAATCCTAGCTTCTTAAGTTGTTTGAACCTAAGTTGCTAACTGTGTTGATATCCATTTGAGTGCCTCTTCCTTAGTTTGTAAAGCTACCCTAGTTTTATGAAGGGGTGAGATCAAGTGCGTGACTACCTACTACTCGTGGGGGGATGTCAATTATGAAGGCCAGTTGGTCCTTACTTTCTTTTAATGTTGTAGAACGTGCAAGGATATCTTATGCATGGTGTTTGTTGAGCTCTTCTCTTTCCTTCTCAAGATATTCTATTCATTGCCTTTGACCTCCTCTTCCTTGTGTAACTCTAAGATTTTTTCTTCTACCGTCTTTTTGTTTGCATCAAAGTCTCTTTGTAGAAATTGGAGCTTACCCTAGAATTCTAGTATCTTATTTGTCTCTCTTGTTGTAGTTCCTTTTGTTACTCGTCCCTCTCTATTTTTAGTTCTTGGACATGTTCCATGACTTGTGACTTGTGCTTGTAGGAGTTCGGTCTCTAGTAAGCCACTTTTTTTCAAACCCTACTCTCATGGCATCAATGTGTGTTAATGTCGACAAATGTAGCTTGATATACCTATTTTTTGTTCAAAATATCATGTTTAAGCACTAATCTTTTGATGGACCCTTCCTGCAATTTTGATTTGGCTTTGTTGAGCTCGTATTTAGAGGCGGCACCAACCTTTGTCGGTGAAGTTGTTGGTTGCGAGTTAGTATATAACTTGAAAGCATATGACAATCTGCCAGCTAGCTATTCGTTCTCCATATCTTAATGTAGTTTTGACCTATGTAAGAACTGGAATCCTTTTACCTTTCACCCAAATAGTGCTCTAAGGTTGACATGTATCCCAGTAGGCTTGGCTCGGTTTGGCATGGAGACATAAGCATTAATATATCAAAGCTTTGTGGGGTAAGCAATTGGAGTGTAAGATCCTCAACTGAAAATTTGGCTAGCCTTTGATCTTTCATGTTTTTGAGATGGGCATATTACATCATGGGGTGAGGCTTTGTCAGGTTCTGGTAAATGCATGACTTTAGTTGCATGTTGGACTTCCTTGATGTGCAAACCTTCAGTCTTTGTCTTCTAGCCCTCTGCCTCTAAGAATGTTACTTCCTCACCTGGTACGTTATCTTTCAAGAAGAAGGAATCATGGTGTGGTGAAGATACTTGTCCTGCTTCTATGTGTACCTCTTCTTTCTGTTGCTAGACTGAGGGCTCTTCTTGGATTTCAATAGGAGTTGCTTGATTGGGGGTGATGTGAAGTAGCTATTGTTGCACACTTTGTGAAGGGCTGGAAGAGGATGGGGGTTGCTTATGTGAAGGAGACTTAGTACTATTCTTGGCATCCAATAGACCCGACTTGGCTTGTTTTACTTACATTCCTTGAAAATCCATTGGGAGCAACGCTTTTCCTACTTTTTCAATGGAGGCCCTTCATTATTCTATTTTGATAGCCAAACCTCCTTATTCCCTTTATAGTATCCTTGTGCTCTCAATGTGCTCTTAAAAGGTTGACCAGAACCCATTACTTCCTTGTTTGATGATACGAGACTTTGTTGCTTATGAAAATTGTTAGAGCCCTTGCCTTGTAGTGCCTCTTCCTAGTGTTGACCTCTTGGTTCATCAACTCCTCATTGGAGATTGAACTCCCTAGAATCATTGTCATAATCAAGTCTCGTTTTGAACCTAGGGACCAAAAAGGCACCTTCTTTCGAACATTCTTTGTTTGCACTTGGATGGTCCGTTCTTTCCATTGTATGGAATAATCCCACGTGATAATCCACGGTCTTCCTAGCAGTATCTACTCTTCCATTACACCCATAGGCATGACATACTTTTTTAGGCACATGTTGACACCCGTAGGCATGATATACTTTTCTAACCACATGTTGCTAATAAGAATTTATTCATTTAGAAATCCTTCCACCTTAGATATGGTACCATGGAAAATTTTGCTTACATTGGTTAGTATTAACTCTGGTTTTCCCAAAGATTACTATGTTTCATATGATATAAGGTTGGGAACTGGCACCTATGTCGAGTATTGTTATGGTTATGTTAGTATTTTCAGGCACGAATACCTCAATAACTCTTGTGGGCTCGATATCTAGGTCATCATCTTCTAGGGGCGATATTGTTGCCACGTTTATGAATAGGTTTTTTAACCCCTTTGTTTTGCTTTATTGATCCTAGCTATGGCCTACTCTTGTACAAGTCTTTTCATCTTGTCTTGTTCTTTCTCTTTTTATGGATTTGGGCTAACATGTCCTTGTGTCAAGGTTCCATAATAGTTTTTCAATTGACTCCCATTGATGTACCTATGTGTTTCAATATCGCCAGGGTCATCATCTTCTAGGGATGATAGTGTTGCCATGTTTATAAATACGTTTTACCCCTCTATTTTTCTTTATTGATCCTAGCTATGGCCTCCTCTTGTAAAAGTCTTTTCATCTTGTCTTGTTCTTTCTCTTTTTATGGATTTGGGTTAACATGTCCTTGTGTCAAGGTTCCATAATAGTTTTTCAATTGACTTCCATTGATATACCTATGTGTTTCAATACTGTCTAGGGTCTCAATTCCGACTGGCCCTTGAGGAGTAATTTTAGTGATTCGAAAAGGTATGAAATAAAAAAGGTCTTGATCCTCTAAGTTTTAGCTTTTTTTGTTTGTTACTCTTGGTTTTGTACAATGGTAGTAGGTTGCCCTCTATAAGCTCCTTGTCTTTGACGTTTTGGTCAAACCATTTTTACGTCGGAGCTTTTCTACCATTATTCCATGCATGATGATAAGTTTGGTTTCCTCCAACTTCTCTAGGTAAATAATCCTTTTAACCATTGCATTTTCTATCAATTTCTTGCTAACAATGATTCTGAAACTAGGAACTATGTACTCTAGGAGCATCATTGCATTAATTCCATAGGTTAACCAAAATGGGGTATAACTGTCTTGCTACCTTCTAAGATGTTCGATAAGCCCATAGAGTGTTTGTCAAATTGTGCTTCCAATCTATTCTATTAGAAATAGTTTTGGTCAAAATACTTCATAGGAGCTTGTTCGTGCATTCTGGCTGGCCAATGGATAGTAAGGTGAATATTTCTTGTGCACTATCATAAATCCTTTCATGAGGTGATGACTCACCTCGTTTACAAAGGTGCAATGAACGAGGTGATAAATCACCTTGTTGACAAAGTGTGACCCTTGGTCACTTACAATCTTCAGAGGACATCCAAATCTGGAGATGACTTGCTCATATAAAAATTTGATAGTGGTACAAGAATTAACCTTCCTCATAGTTCTACCTTTTGCCCATTTGGTGAAGTAATCAATGGCTACTATGATGTAGTGGGCTTGGGTTCTTTATGTGATAGGACTGATGAGACCTACAAAATTGATTTTCCACTTTTCAAAGGGCTATTAGACTATTACATGGGTGAGGGCAACATTATGTCCCTCTACTATGGTATAGCATATTGTTGACATTCATCGTAGCCTTTGACAAATTTAGACGTGTCACTAAACAATGTTGGCCACCATAAGCCTTCTTGGAGAACCTTCCGTGTTATCATTTTCCTAGCGAAGTGTACTCCCACAATCCCTGAGGGCACTTCATCTAGAACTTGCACAAATTCATCTTCACATATGCACCTCCATAGGACATCATCTTTCCCTAACTTGTATAGTTGTTTGGAAACAATTGATATGGTGCAACAAGCTTGATGATCCAACACATCCTATCTTTATTTAATGGTTGATCTTGTGGGAAACCATAAGCAAGGTATTGTGATATCTCATCACTCCGTTCGGGTACCATGTCAACCTTGAATAAGCATGCATCCGAAAGATCATCATCGATTCATCACCACCATTAGGAATTTGCGATAAATGATTAGCTAATACATGTGTTCCCTTTTTTACAATGACCATAAAGTCAAACTCCAAGAGTAAGAGCAGCTATCCTTGCCGTAGTACATGGCTTATTAAAACAAGATATAACAAGGCATGGTGGTCCACAAAGAAAACAAATTTGTTAGCCAAAGGCAGTGTCTATATTTTATCAATGGCATATATCATGGCTAACCCAACTCCTTTCATGGTAGTTGTAATTCATTTTTGCCTCATTGAGTTGCCGATTAGCGAAACAAACAAGGTAGTTCAACTTGAGCTTCCCTGTTGAAGCTAGCACCCATCCAATGACAAGGTTTGATGCATCAATATACACGTGGAAGATTATGTCCCATTTAGGGGCCCAAAATTGGTGCACTTACCAGGGCCTTCTTAAGTTCATCATATGCTTGCTGACATTTCTCAATGCATTCAAAGACTACGAGTGGTCAATATAATAGCTATGCAATCTCGGCATAAAATATTATGAACCTTCTATAGTACCCAACATGTCTCGTAAATCTTTATAATCTCTTGAAATTCGTGTGTGGTGGAAGTTCTAAGATCATTTTCACTTTGCTTTTGTCAATGGAGATACCATTTTTAGACATAATATGTCCCAATATAATACCATGCTTGACCCAAACATGGCATTTCAATGGGTTTAAAGATATTCGATATAATCCACACCTTGGAAATACTTTTCTCAAGTAACCTAGGTGGTTCTTCCACTTAGAGTAAGCACACAAATTGTAAGTAAAGAGTTCCAACCACTTCTGTACATAATCCTTAAAAAGTGTGCACATTAGCCACCATTGGAATGTTGCAAGAGCATTGGTTAGTCTAAAGGGCATAACCTATAGACAAACGTGCCTCCCATCATTGTGAATGCAGTATTATCTTGGTCCTCAAGTGTGATAGACACTTGGTTATATCCAACTCTACAAAGTTGTAGGCTTCTTTGTTAGTAGCTACTCTTTCTAACATATGTTTAGTATATTGCAATGGGGGTAGTGATCTTTCCATCTAGCTGCATTGACCTTTTTCAAGTCTGCACACACTGGTAGCTTTCTATTTTTCTTCGACATAATAACTATGGGTGATACTACCCAGTCAATGTGCTCTATTTCAATGAATCCTATTGTAATAAGTTTGTCAATTTCCTCCTGCAAAATAGCATGCACAATAATATAATACTTGGGATCCATCTGATAAGGCCTTTGCCTGCTGGCTAGCCTTGATTCCTCAACGATAGAAATCATGTGATGCACCACTTCTAGTGGTACTCCCTTTATATTTCTAGGTGAAGCAAACACACACACCCACCCACCCACACACACACACACAAACGCACACATAGTCACACATAAACTTAGAGAGCGAGAGAGACAAGATGGGATAGTTGCTAGAAGTACTTAATGATAATGATGAGAAATGAATGGAGTACAAGGTAATTGTATTCCTAGGGCTGACATGCCCATGCCCAACACACTAGAAGTGTGTTCACACAGGGAAAAAACCCCTACCAACATAGGGTAAAAAGTGCCCATGTGTAAGGCTTTTCACACAAGAACTTCCCAGAGGCCAAAGGCTAACAAACCCCCATGACATGAATGGTGTGAACATGTACAGGGTGTAGCAAACTACCCTGGTAGAGGTAATAAGTTTAAAGCTTTGTGGAAAGCTTCAAACTTTTCTCTCGAAAGAGACTTGGTAAACCCATCTACCACGTTGGCTTGTGTAGGCACGTAAGTCAAGGCTATCTCTCCTACATGAAGCCTCTCCCTGACCTAATGATCATGCACCTCAATATGCTGAGTCTGCCCATGAAATATTACATTCCGCATGATTTCTAATGCACTCTGACTGTCATCATCACCAAGATTTATGTGACTGGCAGAGCAACATCATGCAATGAAGATGTAGTGCCTAAGGCACAATCATCATGAGCCAAATTAGCCTCTTCCTTTGCATTTGATGAACCGACACCAGTTGAAAATTTTACATTTGAATCAGAGCACCAAGTAGAATCCGACAATGACAAACAAGAAGTAGGCAAATCACTGCATGTGGTTGTTAAGGCATAGCCATCATGTGGAAAATTTGCTTCCTTGGCATTGTCAATTGTAGTTGCAGTAGCAAGACCTTGCTGCTTCTTCTTTTTCTCACTCTCCATCCGTTTCCAGCATTCTTCAATTACATGACCAAGTTTTTGACAATAGTTGCATCTCTTCTTTTTCTCAGTTTTGTCTTCTTCGAAATTAGGAGGATCTGAATGGGCTTGTGCTTTGCCCTTAGGTTTAGCACTAGAAATAGCCCTAGATTTTCCTTTGCCATAATGGTGGGAGGCAGCAAAATCCTGATCAGCAACAATCATGTTGTTTCGATTGGAACAAGATTGCTCTTCCTATAATAAGAGAGATATCAAACCATCAAACGTGTACAAATCTATATTCCTCTTCGTAATGAGACAGAGAGTGGTAGCAAATCCTTGATAGGATTTAGGTAAGCCATTGAGAACTATAGAGACAAGCGAATTGTTAGGTACCACCTCATCAATATTGATTAACTGCTCTCTCAGATCCTTGATACAGGTACCTACTATAACAAGCGAATTGTTAGGTATCACCTCATCAATATTGATTAACTGCTCTCTCAGATCCTTGATACAGGTACCTACTAACAAGCGAATTGTTAGGTACCACCTCATCAATATTGATTAACTGCTCTCTTAGATCCTTGATACAGGGAAGAAATCCATCCATAGAATCACCCTCAGTCATATGTTCTAAGTCAAGCTGTTTCCATAGATAAGATACACAAGCTTTATTGTGGATTTGATACATAGAGGCAAGAATATCCCATGCACTTTTTTAGAAGAAGTACATGAAGGGAGATGATGTATGACTTGCCATTTATATGAGAGAGCAATCAAAGCACGAGCATGTGCATCTTTAGTATCCCAGTGGATTTGTTCTTGGGTAGAAGGAATAGGTGCAGATGGTGCACTTCCACTAGAACAAGGGTCACTCATTCCAACAGTGGATTCTTCTAATGTGCTAGCTATAGATGTGGAACCAATAGGCCTTGAGTTAGAGCGGAACTAGCAGGCTGTAAGTTAGCACGAGATACATACACCCACAAATTCTTTGTCACACCAATACATGCTTCATCATATATGCCCACATGGGATGGCTCCTTTAAACTTCTTATCAATGGAAAATATGCCAAATAAGCCATTAGTGTTTCTAGACATTTTACACAATAGATTAAAGCATAAACTAAAGTATATCTTATACAAGCAGCTAGTTACATGTGACTCAGAGTACCTCAAATAGTTAGAATCTATAGGCAAAATTGATGGGGACACAGAATCTATAGGTCAAAATCTACTAACGTGGAATCAACAAGTCGAAAGTTGACATGGAGTGTAGTTTGAGGACATGCCCATAATGTATGGCATCATAAATGAATGACACTAACGTATAGAAGGAGATAGAAATCACAACAGACACAGAAGTCTGATGCCAAAAGCTTCTTACTTGAGTTGAGTGTAGTGTGAGGGCATACCTAGAATGTACAACATCATAAATAAATGACACCAATGTACAAAAGGAGGCAGAAACCCTAAAATTGTGTAAACTGTGAGGGCATACCTAGGATGTACGGCAACAAAAATTAATGACACTAGCAATGTATAGAAGGAGGTTAAAAAACCCTGCAGCATAGGGGAAAAAGTGCACATGTATAAGGCTATTCACACTAGCACATGGTAAAAAGTACACGTGTATAAGGCTGTTCACACTAGCACAAGGTAAAAAGTGCCCGTGTATAAGACTATTCACACCAGCACAGGGTAAAAAGTGCTTGTATATAAGACTGTTCACACCAACATAGGGTAAAAAGTGCCCGTGTATAAGACTATTCACACTAGCACAAGGTAAAAAGTGCATGTGTATAAGATTGTTGACAGGGTAAAAAGTGCCTGTGTATAAGATTGTTCACAGGGTAAAAAGTGCCTATGTATAAGATTGTTCACAGGGTAAAAAGTGACCATATATAAGGCTATTGTCATGAGAATATATTTTAAGTCCTCTATAAAAATATTATTTATCCCCTCTTGAGTAATTTGGGGACGCCTAGATTACTCTTGCGTCATGCCGGCTAGGTTAATATCGTGGGTGACACCACTATAAATATTAATACGTGCGGTATATGACGTATGTTTGAGGCCACCTATGATTATTTCAGTTAGGTTTGTATGGCAGGGTGATTCCTGGGGTACTTACGCCTGGTAGTCATGAGTTGGTGATGATTTGTGCCTGTTTAATATTTGTGGGATTAATTTAATAATTAATTGGGCTTATATTTTCAGGTGATGAAGACTATGGGAATTGAAGAGTTTACTTTGGAAGATATGTCTTGGATCATCACATTTCATTTTTGACAAGCATAGTAGCTTGTAATCTTATTAAATGATTTTTCCATTTTGAACATTAGGAAAGATACATTTAATTTTGTGGAATTTATTAAAGCCTATGGCTTTACCCTAGTCCCAATTTGACACTCTATTTTTGTTAAAGAAGAGTGCCGTGCTCTCTAAAAAGCACATCTTGTATTTTGGGGGCTATGGCCTAATTTTGGTAAAAAGGAAAGCTAATAAAGAAATACTCTTGTGTGGGGAGAGGCCACGCACAAGAGGGGGGAAGATTGCACCCAATATGGTCTTTTTGGAGCTAAGTATTTTTGTTTAAGTGTTTAATTTTTCAATTGCTTTGATTTAGTTGAAGCTAACAAGCAATGGTTTTTATGATTGAATTAATTCTCTATCTTTCCACAATCAATTCCTAGAATAAGATTCCGGTTGCAGTGGTATCAGAGCTTGGGCTAGGAGATTTGTGGAGAAGGTAGGAAAGGGCTTCAACTTCTCAAAAATCAAGAAAGTGCAGGAATTTATCCAGTGGACAGAAGGGTGTTTTGCAGGTCTTTACCCAAAGGTCAAAGATTCAAAACTAGATCTACTCTCAAACCCACTCACCACCCTACAAAACCATTCCTCTTTATCAAAAAGTGGTTTTCCCAAATTCTCAGTGAAATCAGAATCTGACCGTATGGATGAAATCCTCATAGCCAAAAACCTCACGGGTAACTCTCAGAAATCAGAAAGCTTCAAGGTTGAGCAAATCTATAATGGACGGGGAGATAAATCTCTGTAAAAGCCATCTCAAAATTCTCAACAAGCCTTTGGACAAGGAGGCGCACGGCGGCAGCCTGCCGGCGCAAAACGACGGGTGGAGTAGAAAAAAAAAAAAAATTCCATGTTTATCTCCATAAGCTAATTACTCCTTAATCCACTCTCTAATCAATCTTACTTTTCCCAATCCCCATGCAAGTCACATCACTCCTTTTTCAACCTCTACTTTTCCCAATTTCTAAATTTGAGGAGAAATTCAAAGGTTTTCCAATTCTGAAAATTTCTGGCTGCAGAAAAGTGATTTACAGGTTTTAAAAAGCTTGGAAATTGCCTAGAAAAGGCTAGAAAATTCCGAAATCGCTTCTGAAAAATTCTGAAAATTTCAGAAAAATATTACAGAGTTTGGGCAAGGTTTACAGGACTGTTTCAGCAGGTTACAAAGTGCAGAAAAATTATTTCATCAACAATTTGACTAGCACTTTTTACCCTCACAATTCAAGTCCAAAGTTAGGCACCAATGGGACACTTTGCATCAATTGGAAAAGGAAACTATGTCACAGTATGTAGAAAAGTTTTGGAATACTTTATTACAGGTGCAGGTTGTGGATAAAGTTAGTGAAAAGGATCAAAAAAGGAAGTTCATATCGGGCCTTAGATCTACCATTAGGGCCGATGTGAATATGTTTCGACCTCATTCACTATCTTCTGCAATATCCTTGGCAACTAATTCAGAACGTAAAAATGGTTTTCCTAAAGAGAATAAAGCACATGAGGGTACTTCGTCTAAACCATTTACTAAATCTTTTTATGCTTCAAAGAAGATGTATAAACCAGGTTATGACAAAGGCAAGGACGAGGCTAAAGGCAACCTGAGTACGAATAAGAAAGTCAATGGTGGCAAACCGAAGACATCGCCTATCAAATGTTTCAAGTGCCACAAAGAAGGTCACATAGCACCGAATTGTCCGGAGCGTACCAAGAATTCAACCCCAGCACCAGCAGCTCGAGTCAACATGATTGAAGAAGACGACAATGAAGAAGAATCATTCGAGCAAGAGGGTAATTCCGATCCAGATTACTCAGAACAAGAAGGTAAACCTCATGTTCATTCTTTGCTTAAAATAAAAGGAACGATAAATGGACATGAAGTTCTTATTTTGCATGATGATGGTAGTACACATGATTTCATTTCTGAAAAGGTACTTAGAGCATTAAATCTTCATTCTTCACCTACGCACTATAAAGTCAAAGCAGCATTTACTGGAACAAAGTATAATTGCATGCAAGTAGTGAAAGATTTGGATTTATGCATCAAACCTTTAACAAAAAAGAGGGATTTCTTAGTTGCACCTTTACAAGGGGTAGATATAATTTTGGGTATGCCTTGGAGACACAAATACAATCCTATGATAGACTATGACACTCATAGTATTTCTCTAAGGAAGGACAATGAAAATATTATCCTCCAGTGTCAAGTCAAAGGAGAAATGAGTCCTTTGTTGAGTCACACTCAAGCAAAGAGAGCTCTAAGAAAAAGAGACAAGACTTATATGATATGGGTTAACCAGCTTGATGCTAAGTTGGACACATCCAAAAGACCAAAGTTTGACTCTTTTATCTCCAAATTTAGTGACTGTTTCATGGAAGATTTGCCTCCAGGATTACCTAAGTCTAGGCCAGAGGATCATAGCATTGATTTATTGCCTGGAAATTCCCCGCTTTGTAAAGCTCCCTATAGAGTCAACAATTTAGAGCAAAGAGAAATCCAAAGCCAAATAGAAGACTTGCTAGAGAGAGGCCTTATTCGACCTAGTAGTTCACCTTTTGGAGCTCCAGTACTTCTTGTTAAGAAGAAGAACGGAACTTACCGAATGTGTGTAGACTATCGTGCATTGAATAAGATTACTGTCAAGAACAGATATCCTATTCCTAGGGTAGATGATCTTCTTGATAAGCTTAGAGGATCAAAGGTCTTTAGCAAGATTGACCTAAAGTCTGGGTATCATCAAGTCCGTATGACTCAATCTGACATATTCAAGACAGCTTTTAGAACCCAAACTGGTCATTATGAGTTTTTGGTTATGCCATTTGGTTTGACCAATGCTCCAGCTACTTTCAGCCGTATGATGAATCGCATATTCCTTAAGTTTCAAAGTTTTGTTATAGTGTTCTTTGATGAAATTCTTGTTTTTAGCAAGGATCGACAAGAACATGAACAACACTTGGAACAAGTGTTCAATCTTTTGAGAGAAAATGAATTGTATGTCAATCCTGAAAAGAGTTCTTTCTTTCAAGAGGAGATTGAATACTTAGGACATATAGTGTCGGCCGAAGGGATTCGTGTAGATCCTAAGAAAATTGAGTGTATTGCTTCTTGGCCTACGCCTAGAAACATACATGATCTTAGATCTTTTCTTGGCTTATGTAGTTATTATAGGAAGTTCGTCAAGAATTTTGCTTGTATTGCCAATCCTTTGACTGAACTCCTTAAGAAAGCTACAAATTTCAATTGGACTGAAAAGCAAGATAAATCTTTTGCAACACTCAAGAATGCTTTAACACAAGCACCAGTTCTTACACTACCTGATTTTCAAAGACCATTCTTTATAGTAGTGACTGATGCTAGTGGCAAAGGATTTGGAGCTGTTCTTATGCAAGACAACCATCCTATTGCATATCAAAGTAGAAAGCTTAAGCCTGCAGAGCAAAATTATAGCACTTATGACAAGGAATTAGCAGCAGTAGTGCATGCTTTGAAAATCTGGAAGCATTACCTAATGGGCTCTGAATTTCTTATCAAGACAGACCAACAAAGCATTAGGCATTTGCTTACGCAACCTCTTATTTCAGATAGACATATCAAATGGGCAGCTTTCATTCAAAGTTTCCAACCTATGATTCAATATCAACCTGGAAAAGAAAATGTTGTTGCCGATGCTTTGAGTCGAAGACCAAATATCAACAACATTTCTATAATTGAAAGTGAACCATTCGTTCTCATGAAAGAAACTTACGAAGTTGATCCAGATTTTTCTCAAATATGGATCAAATTGCGTGAAAACAATTGGACACCTCAAGGAAGTTATTCACATAATGATGGTTATCTTTTCTTTGAGAAGAGATTGTGTGTTACTCAACCTTACAGACAGCTTGTCTTGGAAGAGATGCACCAACCACCATTTGTGGGACATAGAGGAGTTTCCGCAACATTTCAAGTAGTTTCTCGAGAATTTTATTGGCCCCATTTGAAGAATGATGTAGCTAAGTTTGTAGCTGAATGTAACATTTGTCAAACAATCAAAAGCTACAAAGGCAAAGCTTTAGGATTGCTTATGCCTCTACCTATTCCTGATAGACCATGGGAACAAGTGTCTATGGATTTCATTACTGGCTTCCCTACTACTTCCAGTCACCATGATATGATTTGGACAATAGTGGACAGATTTAGTAAGCAAGCCTATTTCATTCCATGTAAAAAGACACTAACTTCTCAGCAAGCCGCGAACATATTTGTTAAGCAAATTTTTGTTCATCATGGTCTACCCAAAGTGATAGTTTCTGATAGAGATTCTAAATTTTGTAGTCATTTTTGGGTTGCTCTTTTCTCAAACTTGGGCACTAAGTTAGATTTTTCTACGGCTTTCCATCCGGAATCGAATGGACAAACCGAAGTTACAAATAGCACTATCTTAGATATGCTTAGAGCCTATGTTTCCCAGCAACCTAGTGCATGGGATAAGTACATACACCTACTCCAATTTGCTTATAATAATACTCCTCATACTGCTACTGGTCGAGCACCATTTGAGATCATCTATGGAAGAGCATTGCCTATTCCGGCTACTAGACTCTCTCATAAGATTGAAGCAGCCGACCAATATGTTAGAGACTTTGACCGCATTCTATCTGAAGTGCGTGATTGTATTCAAAGAGCTCAAGAGAAGTATACATCTCAAGCAAATAGGAAGCGCAAAGATTTTTCATTTCAAGAAGGTGATTATATACTTTTGAGAATTGAAAAGCGTCGATTAAAGAGTGTGGAAAAATTCCCTGCAGTGAAGCTAGCGCCTAGATATTATGGGCCATTTAAAATCCTTCAAAAGATTAATGATGTGGCCTATAGACTAGAGCTTCCATCTAATTGGAATATCCACAATTCTTTTCATATCCATCTCTTGAAACCTTTTCGAGGAACACTTCCTACTCACCCAACATATGAGGAACCACCTCTTATTGAAGGAGAGGAAGAAGTCTTAGTTCCTGATGCAATCATTGACCAAGAGATAACAACAACAAGGACAGGTAATCAATACTTCAAGTATCTTTTGACTTTTAAGAATCATCCACAAGAAGATGCTAAATGGATGCCTGAGAAATTTTTCTGAGTTTACCCTGAAATTCTTCATTCTTTTCAAACCCAACAAATCCGCAATTGAGGACAATTGCAAACTCAAGCAAGAGGGATGTCATGAGAATATATTTTAAGTCCTCTATAAAAATATTATTTATCCCCTCTTGAGTAATTTGGGGACGCCTAGATTACTCTTGCGTCATGCCGGCTAGGTTAATATCGTGGGTGACACCACTATAAATATT
Source organism: Cibotium barometz (assembly GCF_041138505.1). Lineage (NCBI taxonomy): Eukaryota > Viridiplantae > Streptophyta > Polypodiopsida > Cyatheales > Cibotiaceae > Cibotium > Cibotium barometz. Next base: position 21,520,897 of record NC_141099.1, read on the forward strand.
AATACGTGCGGTATATGACGTATGTTTGAGGCCACCTATGATTATTTCAGTTAGGTTTGTATGGCAGGGTGATTCCTGGGGTACTTACGCCTGGTAGTCATGAGTTGGTGATGATTTGTGCCTGTTTAATATTTGTGGGATTAATTTAATAATTAATTGGGCTTATATTTTCAGGTGATGAAGACTATGGGAATTGAAGAGTTTACTTTGGAAGATATGTCTTGGATCATCACATTTCATTTTTGACAAGCATAGTAGCTTGTAATCTTATTAAATGATTTTTCCATTTTGAACATTAGGAAAGATACATTTAATTTTGTGGAATTTATTAAAGCCTATGGCTTTACCCTAGTCCCAATTTGACACTCTATTTTTGTTAAAGAAGAGTGCCGTGCTCTCTAAAAAGCACATCTTGTATTTTGGGGGCTATGGCCTAATTTTGGTAAAAAGGAAAGCTAATAAAGAAATACTCTTGTGTGGGGAGAGGCCACGCACAAGAGGGGGGAAGATTGCACCCAATATGGTCTTTTTGGAGCTAAGTATTTTTGTTTAAGTGTTTAATTTTTCAATTGCTTTGATTTAGTTGAAGCTAACAAGCAATGGTTTTTATGATTGAATTAATTCTCTATCTTTCCACAATCAATTCCTAGAATAAGATTCCGGTTGCAGCTATTCATAGGGAAAAAATTGCCCATGTATAAGGTTATTCACAGGGTAAAAAGTGCCCGTATATAAGGTTGTTCACAGGGTAAAAAGTGCCCGTGTATAAGGTTGTTCACACTAGCATAGGGTAAAAAGTGCCCATGTATAAAGCTGTTCACACCAGCATAGGGAAAAAAGTGCCCTCATATAAGGTTGTTAACACCAGCACATGGTAAAAAATTGCCCGTTTATAAGGTTGTTCACACTAGCACATGGTAAAAAGTGCCCGTGTATAAGGTTGTTCACACCAGCACATGGTAAAAAGTGCCCGTTTATAAGGTTGTTCACACTAGCACATGGTAAAAAGTGCCCGTGTATAAGGTTGTTCACACCAACACAGGGTGAAAAGTGCCCATGTATAAGGTTGACACTAGCACAGGGTAAAAAAGTGCCCATGTATAAGGCTGTTCACACCACCACAGGGTAAAAAGTGCTCACGTATAAGACTATTCACACCAGGACTTTCGAGAGGGCCAAAGGCTTCATAACACATTGTTTCACTTCATAACATGTTGATACATTTATCTTGGTAGCATTTTCACCTTAGCCATCTTCTCAGGTGCTTCCCTCTCGATGATGCCTCATTGTTTGAACTTGATGTCAACTTTGTTTAAGGCATTTCAGCCCCAACAGTCCCTACTTTTATCATCATCACAAAAGTTGAGAGTCCATGTGTCATTTCCTCTAGATCTATGTCCTTAGTTCCCTAAGGAAAGAATACATCAATTATTGACAATATACGCATCCAGTTTTCATTGAAATCTAGGGGTACAAGTGATGCATACATCAAATTCTCCTCCTTAGTCTTATTTAATGAAATTTTTGGTTTGCACATTTGTATTGATGTAGTGTGGTCAATAGTGACTAACTCATTTTCACCAAAGAGGTTACCCTTCATAGGATCTTCCAAGACTATAAGTCCACCTTTAGAATGTGGGTATCTTTTTACAAATAGATCTTGAATTTTGACCATACAACATGCCATATCCATGAGAGACCTATTTTTACGTTCAGCTACACCATTTTGCTGAGGTGTGTAGGGCACAATACATTGGTGTTTTATTCCATTATCAACCATGTATGCATGAAACTCCTTAGACATATATTCCCCCCCCCTTGATCAGTATATGGTACTAATCTCACATGCTAAACCATAGCAGTAAAGCACACAAAAACCTTTGATTTTTGCTTCAATGGATATACCCAGGTATGCCTGGAATAATCATCAATGAATATGATAAAATAGAGGTAGCCCCCAATAGATGGTGTCCTCATAGGACCACATATATCACTGTGTATAAGCTGTAATTTTTGGGTAGCTCTAACTGAAGCATCTTCAGGAAATGATCCCCTCACTACATTTTTTCCAAGAATACAACCCTCATAAACATGTTTGATAGGGGCTTCAAGATGTGGCAGCTCAGACACCATGTCATGTTTATGCAAACACAGCAAACTACCAAAGTTCAGGTGACCAAAGCATCCATGCCATAACTTAGCATCACCCATTGCCTTTATGGTGGCAAAAACTGTACATGTAGCATGCCTTTGTCTTTCATATGCATCTAGCCTGTAAAGGCCATAAGACAAAGTACCAGAAGCAACAATTATCTTACTGTCACTGCGATCATAAACAATACATATGTCATCCTTAAATTGAACCACTAAGCAAGCCTTAGTAATGGTAGATACAGATAACAAGTTCTTCTTGATCCCTGGTACATATAATACATCTGAAAGCGTGATTGTTCCACCATTTATAGCAGTGAGAACAATTTTACCAAACTCCTTTTATAAGATATGATGAGTTGTTTGCACATGTTTATAGTGTTTCCCTGTGGAGAAGATTCAAAACATGAGAACAAACTATGATGAGAAGTAATGTGTTTAGTAACACCACTATCAAAATACGAGACATGTACATATGTAACAACCATGCATATATCCTTATGTGAAGGGCTATAACTGCATTGCACAATGAAAGCCCAATCATCATGTGCATCGTTTACAGATTCTTTGTTTTTTGCATTGGATTTTGACCATGCAACATGCCATATCCATGAGAGACCTATTTTTACGTTCAGCTACACCATTTTGCTGAGGTGTGTAGGGCACAATACATTGGTGTTTTATTCCACTATCAACCATGTATGCATGAAACTCCTTAGACATATATTCCCCCCCTTGATCAGTACATGGTACTAATCTCACATGCTGAACCATAGCAGTAAAGCACACAAAAACCTTTGATTTTTGCTTCAATGGATATACCCAGTTTAGCGTGGAATAATCATCAATGAATATGATAAAATAGAGGTAGCCCCCAATAGATGGTGTCCTCATAGGACCACATATATCACTGTGTATAAGCTGTAATTTTTGGGTAGCTCTAATTGAAGCATCTTCAGGAAATGATCCCCTCACTACATTTTTTCCAAGAATACAACCCTCATAAACATGTTTGATAGGGGCTTCAAGATGTGGCACCTCAGACACCATGTCATGTTTATGCAAACGCAGCAAACTGCCAAAGTTCAAGTGACCAAAGCATCCATGCCATAACTTAGCATCACCCATTGCCTTTATGGTGGCAAAAACTGTACATGTAGCATGCCTTTGTCTTTCATATGCATCTAGCCTGTAAAGGCCATAAGACAAAGTACCAGAAGCAACAATTGTCTTACCGCCATTGCGATCATGAACAATACATATGTCATCCTTAAATTGAACTACTAAGCAAGCCTTAGCAATGGTAGATACAGATAACAAGTTCTTCTTGATCCCTGGTACATATAATACATCTGAAAGCATGATTGTTCCACCATTTATAGCAGTGAGAACAATTTTACCAAACTCCTTTTACAAGATATGATGAGTTGTTTGCACATGTTTATAGTGTTTCCCTGTGGAGAAGATTCAAAACATGAGAACAAACTATGATGAGAAGTAATGTGTTTAGTAACACCACTATCAAAATACGAGACATGTACATATGTAACCATGCATATATCCTTATGTGAAGGGTTATAACTGCATTGCACAATGAAAGCCCAATCATCATGTGCATCGTTTATAGATTCTTTGTTTTCTGCATTGGATGTGCTAATACATCAACCATACCTGAGTCTTTCTTTTTCTCCTTCTCTAGCCTTTTTCTGCACCTCATTAATGTAGTGACTAGGTTTTCTACAATAGTTGCATTTGTCTTTTTTCTTCGGCTTGTCACCTTCCTTGTCTACAGACTTGCTCGATGACTCTGATTTTGGCTTGTAATGACTACCATGAGGAAAGGATTTACCTTTGCCTTTTTGTTGACTGGTAGCAAAAGCATGATCCTCTGTATGCATGATAGATTTATTTTTCCTGGATTGCTCTTCTTGCAAGAGCACAGAAACCAACTCTTCAAACTTCAAGGCATTTGGATTGCCTTTAATCTCATAAGTTTGATGGTAGAAGAAAAACCTTTATATGAGTCCGGCGATGCATTCAAGATAGTAGGCACCAATGAGCTGTCAGGATATATTTCATCAACATTGGCCAATTGCTCCCCAAAATCCTTGATTTTTGTAAGGAAACTGTCTATGGATTCTCCCTCATCCATATGATTTGACTCTAATTGCTTTCGTATATAAGCAACACGTGCTTCATTTTATGTACCTAGTACAATGATGCAAGCGCATCCCAAGCATGTTTAGCAGTCTTGCATGTCTAAATGTGAGGAATGATATGCCTCTTAATTGACAAAAAAACAAGCAATGCATGTGCTTGCGCATCTCTTCCATCCCACTTTGTTTGTTCCTGCGTAGGAGGTATGCTATGTTGTGTTAATGCACCATGTGAAACTGAGTCTGTGTCTATAGATGTGCCTTCTCCATTATGTTCATTAGAAGAACTAGGACGTTTCTCAATGCCAACCACAACATTCCATAGCCCTTTGGCCACCAATACATGCCGCATCATATAGGACCATAACGAGTATTTGGTCCCATTAAGCTTATCCTCAACGGCGGGTAACATTCGAAATACATCACTATCTGCCATTTCTGATAATACCCAAGCAAATAATCATGCAACCTCAAAGTGTTGAGTGCTCTTTGATGTAACCAAGGTGGCTACTAATAAGGTCGGTGTCAATGGAGACCTACAAGGCGTACGAAAGAAATGTAGAGTATAGTGAGTAGAAATTTTACTCATAAGATGCAGAGAAGCTTGTAGATGTTTTCTCGTGTATCTACACACCCTTCTATAGTAGATATGATGAAACTACTCCAGAATTCGATGAAGAACAATGCAAATCTGATCCCCGAAGATATCTACAGAAATTTGAAAACCACACGAATGGCCCCCAAAATGCGCTCGGAATAAAAATCTAACCGAAAAACCACAATTCAAAGTACTACACACTTCACGGTTCTCTTTCTTCTCCCAAAAGGGCTCCTTGATCTGATTCAAGAAGACATGCAACTCGGGGTAAGGGGTAGGCAGTAGCATTGGGCTAAGGAATGGATGCTCTGATACCAAATGTTGGAAATAGGGTTGCAAGAATGCACACACACACACACACACACACACACACACACACACACACACACACACACACACACACACACACATACACACTAGCACGGGGAAAAAAGCTCCTAAAGAGGGAAAAAGTGCCTCGACTGGTCCTAGTGTGTTCACACACATCGCTACCAAATATGGTTATACGAGCTTCCTTTGGAGTGTGACGGTGATGGCGGTGGAGCGGAGCTTGGAGTGTGGCTATGCGATAACATCATCTCCTACAAGAATCTGAGCACAAGTATTCACGAGGTGAGTGACACACTTTGCCCATGAAATTGTGAGCTAGGTCATGGCATATTGGCTTCTCAGTTGAACTGTTTTATGCTGTCGAGTGTGGTTGGGCAAAGCCCCATGACATTGGTTTGTAGGTGGTGCCGAGGGTTTCACCCACACCCTTCACTCTACGAAAGAAGGCTATCGGGGAATTGCCCCACTGCATAGCCACAATGCATTTTGAATGTGTGTGTACGTATGATTGATTTCTATTATATTTCTGTTTTTCTATGTTTTTTAAAAGAATAATAGAAACAAAATGCTGAAAATCTATCCATTTTGTTTGTATTGTTGTTGAAACCTTAAGAAATCTATGTTCAATTTCTGTATGTTTTGCAATTTCTGCATGTTTTTCAATTTCTACATGTTTTTCAATTTCTGTATGTTTTGTAATTTCTATGAGTTCTATTATTTGTGCATTTAGGTTAACTCTTCTTCCACTTATTGTTTACAAGTTCAATTCGCGGTTTTCTGCATTTCTTGTTTTTCTACACTTTTTAATTTTGAAAAGAAAAAAGCAGTTAATTGAACATGAAATTGAAAGCATTGGGTTGAATAGACCATAAAATTGGTTTCCTAGCATAGTATTTATCCCAATTTTGACTCCTTACGTGGAAAAATCGGGATAAAAATAGAACTTAGGGAAGGATTTGCAACACATTTTTTTAAATGTGTTTTTTGTACATTGTGTTTTTGCATTAGTGTAATTAGCACGAGTTAATTAAGCTTCTCCCTAATATGGGGCACCTTGACTAGCTGTCTGTATTTTTGGGCTTCTCCCTAATATGGGGCACCTTGACTAGCTGTCTGTATTTAATGCATGCAAGTTTTTAGGCCACTAGCCCAAAAATTCCAAAAGCCTGTCAATACCCATTTTTGGGTGAGCTTTGATGGGTTGGCTGCATTCAATGCATGCAGGCTTTTAGGTAGGCCCCAAGTTAAAGATTCTAGGAAAACCCTTTTTTGGTAAAATTAAAAATTTGAATCGTAAACAGTAAATCAAAAATGTAAAAAGTAAAAATAAAAAAATTAAATATAAATAAGTAAAAAAAATTAAAAGAGAAAAGGTAAAAGAGAAAAAGGGAAAAGGTAAAAGATCTGAGCAAAAAAAATATAGAAATTTTTCAAAAAGTGTACACACAAATGTTTTAGTATGTTGCGATCATGTTGACGCAACCTATGTGACACCCCAAAAATTTACAATTTTACATAGTTGAGCTTCCTTAGCTATGGGAGCCAGTGCCTGTAGCGCTTGATTGACCCTAAAAAAGTACTTTTTTTTGGGCTAGATGGGTTAAGAAACACCAGAAATGTATTTCGGAAAACTTTGGACAATCCATTTTTTAAGAAAAAAAACAAAAATTTAAAAATTCTGAAACTTGTCCGAGGCATATGTAGGACCTAGTCTACACTGGGCTTAGGACCTTCGCTCGGAACCTAGTTTAGCATTGTACAATGATCTATACTAGGGGCCAGTGATACATTGTCAGATTTTGAGTCAATGGAAGGATCCCAAGTCCCAAGAAGTGAACCCTAACTAGGCCGCCTCACCAGTCAAGCCATCTCTACTAGTCTTTTTGACCGCATAGCTAGCTACCTTAGAGGTTCGGCCTTAACTGCTACCTTTGAACCAAATCTTACTATATACAGACCATATGATGAAGGACTTGAGGTAAACTCTAGAGAGACACATGTTGGACTCTCATCGTTTTGCAAGCAGGGAGCGTTCACATTGATATCCCTATCCATACAACTCCTACTGCATTAGTTGCAACTGTGATCATTGAACCACCCCCCACACGTGCTTATGCCTAATGGTAGGACATTAAAGAACTGTAGGAAATAGAGGCACTAATCTAGGCTACCAAAGTAAAGGAAGAAGAGACTTTGCAAAGTGGCATAGCAATGATTAGTAGCCCAAACAGCCCAGTACGTCCAAAATGAGTCCCAAAATAAGACTGTGCATGTTACAAATAATAAAACTGCTTATTTATCTTGGGTGACCCAAGTGTGGTATAAGAATTAAGAGCGAATCTGATTAATTCTTTAGAAAAGGGTGACCCAAGTTGGTTGTGAGTGAATCCAACCAGCATTGGGACATGTGTGAAACGTGCATATTAATTGATAAATTGATTTTGAGTGAATTCGATCAACTCTAAAACATGTGTGATGCATGTAAAGATTGTGAGTGAATCCGATCAACTCTAAGACATATGTGGTGTACGTAAATATTATGTGAGTTTGATTGTGAGAGAATTAGATCAACTCTAAGACACGTGGGGACGCGTGTAAAGAAATTGTGAATGAATCCAATGCAGGAGTGGATCTGATTAATTATGTGTGATGCCATATATAAAGTATTTATATTGGACTAATATTATTTTGGTGTAGGTGATGATTGCATGGTAGGGACTATGAGTTAGTCGCCGGGTGGAACATGTGTTGGATCATAATGAGATATCTTGGTAGACATGTGATCACCTCTTAAGTTTTCATACTTGTTATTTATATTTTTGGAAGGCCTTAGCCTCAAACCTTTATATATACCAAATAGTATTTTTATGCTTTGGGTAGGCCCAAGACTATATAAGCTTGCTATATTTCTGGAAGGAGCTTCCATGCTCAAAAGACTCAAAAAGCTATTAGGCTTTATTTTTGGAGTATCTTGTTGTAAATAGCAAGCATCAATATATTTAAATATGGGTGAGCAGTATGATGGGCCACACTCACCTAGGGGAGATTAAACCTAACCTTGTGTTGATGGTAACTTCTTCTCTATTTTCAAGCTTTCATGGTTTATGCTATTTTGTTAAATTGTTTGTGTATTGTTTTGGTCTTCAATTTGTGCAAAGTCTATGTTCTATTAATTTTTGTGTTTGAGTTTGACTAATTCTTCTCCAAGGTGTCATAAGATCTTGTCAGCGCAGGTAGTGCTGACAATCTCAATCTAGATAATAACATTGCATCTACCTGGAAGAAAGAGCTAAGGCTTGCAAATCTTCATCAATGTCTTCTCACAAATGATTGGGAGTATGATGCTGTGAGGTCGCTGGGTGATGGTCTCTATAACACCACCAACAAACACACAAGAAGAAAACATAAAGGGATTAGAACTAGGGGATGCTAAGATCCCAGCTCCAAGGGCAGCAATCAACACTGCTGTAGTCCTCAGCCCTTCAGCTTCTGACACCGTCGAGACTGACACCTATACACACTCCAATCCTTCCAATCTGACCCAGCTGACTCCTCTAGCTATCCTCCCAAGTCAGCATGATCTCCAACACCTCTGATCTTCCACCTATATACCCAACTAACCTCCTCTGACATCCCCCTGACCACAATCCTCCCCAGTTGACACACAACTGATTATAAATTGAATCAGAAAGATGTTGCTGTCTCTAGTACGAAGTGAGTCCTCCAGACTCTTTTATAATCCTCCAACATCAGCTAGCCTTAAATCATCAACCCCAGAGGCTTACCAAATACTTTTTGACCCTTTGCTAACCTTCTATTGAAACATGTCTGACTGAATTTGATTGAAAACTGACTCAGCTGTCTCAGGCTTCCTCTTCTTTTTGTTTGCTGATACTTCTAGACCCTCAAAACTCTCAAACCAAACATGGATCAAACACTATGGACACCCAGTTGACATCGGCTGACACAGCTAACTCTAGATCACCTTTTAGCTCACTATCCCCTCTAACTGCTACTGATGACTACTATAGACCTTTGACAGCCAGCTTTGACTCACAAACACTTCTCTCATACCCAGACAAACCAAACCAAGACCTTTAGCTGACTATATCTAATGTTTAGCTGACACACAACTGACTATGTACCTTCTCATCTGATGCTCACTGAGTCAGCACTGACTCACCACACCATCTCCCCAAACACCAGATTGACACACATAGGTGCTCCATTTCCATAAACTCAATCACCACAACTAAAGCATAAAATCAAAGAAAACTTTGACTCCACTCATAACAAACAAGATCCAATCTTTTTGATTGCTTCAGATAGACAAAACACATCAGTGTCTCAATAGCCCCCAGAGACGTAGGCACAAACATAAGAAGAAAACACCACAAGGCTCAAGGATTCCCCATAGGTAGACGCAAGTGACAACTCTTCAAGCTCTGTGAATCCACTATCATGAACGATAAGTCTTTCTTACACACATATAAATCAGGACTCAGTTAACAGAAAAGCAGTTAGAGTTGAGTAAGAATTAAACTGGGTTAAGTCTCTAACAGAGATGCTCCTCAGAGATCCTAGGGGAAACACCTCCTAGCTGATCCTCTGGACTTCAACACTCCCTCTGCTTTGACTCAATCAATTCCTCTCACACTGCATTGTTCTCTTCCCTTCAATCTTGAAAATTTGTAGGAACTCCAGCCTGCCACCTTCTACAGACTTGTAGGACTCCACTCCACTGTAGTTTGTGCTCTCTTCTCTCTCTAGTGGTTGCTCCAGCCACCTCGTCTTGGAGAGTCCCCAAAAACTTCCTAGTTCACCCTCTTCTACTTGTCACTGCCTTGATTTCTTCTGGAAGGTTACGTCGCTCGCTTCCTTTGTTCTCCCATGCTGTTTCTTTTTTCATTTGTGCACGTGTGCCTTTACACTTGGCTGCCACACTGCTTTTGCCACTTGGGATCCTCTACACACCATCTTATATACATTTCTTCTATCTATATACCATCTTTAGGATGGGCTCATGATTCTCCTCACAACACATCAACATAGACTCTTTTAGATTTTGCCATAGGCCAAGCTTATGGTGTTAGTTGGGAAAGGATTGTCCAATTAATATTTGGGGCCATAACAGAGAAGGAACAATTGTGGGGTATCTATGATTGCATATATAGTATCATTGAGCATCAAAGAATCCAAATACCTATGGCACAAGTCGGCACCTCCAAAGCAAGAATCCCCACATGAGCGAAATGGTAACACCTCGTGTGAGACTAGTGGATCCTACTTTTGTAGCATCACCTAGCTACACGATGTGGACCAAGCCCCGACTGCTACTATTGTTTCTCTAGGTTACATAGGACTCCAAGAATCTACAAGCACATACTTCACATTCCTAGACTGTAGTAGAGAGGTACCAACCCAAGATGCTATTAGCACAATTCTAGATTTTGTGGTAATGGGTTCTATGCCACTCATAACAATAACACCTCTGAAAAACCATACAAGATTTCCCATTAGTTTCATGCCCTCGATTATAATTATGTCAACCCCACGGTTGTAGGAGTCCCTATAACGATGGCTCCAGGCCTAATTAACACATCCATCTCATCGGCTAGGGCCGGAGAAGGAGGAACCTTCACCCAAGATCCTCAATTCCTTGCCTCTTCCTCTACTTTTCCAATGCAGCCTAGAGAAAGGGGGACATCAGAAACTGTAAGGAGTAGCTCTGAATCTAACACTGATGAGTCCCAATCTGAAGAGAGGGATGAAGTTCTTTAAAGCACCAAGGAGCATCTCTGAAGATGGCGAAGACATAAATGCTATGCAGCAAATCATCATAAAAGGTTGCAAGAGAGGACAACTACCACCCAATGGTTGCAACACATTGGTGCATTTGATGCACATCGCAAGTTTATTGACAAATGGGGAGGAATTATAAAAAGTTATGTATTGCAAACCTCCACAGACAAACCAAAACTTAATCGTTTTGCAAGGCAAAAGAAGACCAAAGAGTTGGCCTAGAAAGAGAGGAAGCAAAAGCTGCAGCTAAGGTAATTGAAGAAAATCAAGAACGAATACCTAACTTGAGCCCTGCACACCTAAGCATTATAAGTCATACACTATAGGGGAATGCAAGTTAGTGTTTGATAATGCCAACGTAACCCCACAAGTGAGAGTGGAGGAGCCTATGATGGGCCTGCAAAGGTTAAAGAAGTAGACTTGTCTGAACCAAGAGAAGATCCAAAGCTTGTATACAATAGACAAGGACTTAAACAAGGCCGAGGAGACTGAACTTGTAGCTCTCCTCATCAAGGAGTATAGGGATTGCTTTCATGGACATACCATGATATGAAGGGTGTTTCCGAGGTGGTACACCAATCCCAATGGTACCCAATGCTAAACTAGTCCAACAACAACCCTATTCAATGAATCATAAATATGTAAGCATTGTTAAGGAAGAGATTGCTATACTCATTGAGTGTGGATTCATCTATATGAGATTGAACACTAAGAATGGGTCTCACCCATTATGGTTGTACCCAAGAAGAATGGAAATCTTACAGTGTGTGTTGATCTCAAGAAAGTGAATGCTGCCATGTGTAGGGATCACTACCCCTTGCCATATTTAGAACATATGCTTGAGCGAGTTGTGGGCAAGGAGTCTTATAGCTTTTTGGATGGATATTCATGCTATAATCAAATTTCTATTTCACTTGATGACCAACCCAAAACAGCTTTTGTCACTGAGCATGGTGTGTATGCTTATAAAGTTATGCCATTTTGTCTAACCAACATACCAGCCACATTCCAAAGACTTATGAATAACACTTTTAAGGACTTTTTAAGAAAGTTTCTCAGAGCTTTCTTTGATGATTTGTGCATTAATTCGTCTTGGAAAGAGCACCTAGCATGCCTAAAAAGGGTATTTGAAAGGTGTCGATTTTATCGCATATTCTTAAACCCTTGTAAATGCCAATTTTGTGTGAAACACATAGTCATTCTTAGGCATCAAGGTCATCTTGGAATTACCCCCACCAACAAACTATAAGGGAGTCCAGAGATTTATAGGTTATGTCGGCTATACTATCATCAATTTATTCTTTTCTATGCAAAAATAGCTCTTCCTTTGTACAAGCTATTGATTGTATTTATATGGATCAAGGAGTGTCAACAATCTTATGATGCACTGAAGCAAGCCTTGGTCAGTGCTCCAATCTTTCGAACACCTAACTAGGATTTCATCTTTTATGTACACCTTGGTTAATGCTCCAATCTTGCGAACACCTAACTGGGATCTCATCTTTTATGTACATATTGATGCCTCTAATTTTGTAATTGGATGTGTCCTAGCACATCCAATCCACGGGAACACAAATTGGAAGATCCTATTAGTTTTGCAAGTTGGCGAGTAGATGAGGCTGAAATCAATTACACCACCACTAAGCGTGAAGAGTTAGCAATGGTTTATGCTATAAAGAAATTTTGGCATTACCTTCTGGCTACGAACAATTTTTTTTCTATGTTGTCATCAAGTCTTGTTGTATCTGGTAAATAAACCATGCTCCACGGGAAGGATCACAAGGTGGTTGTTGATTCTTCTTGAGTTTGATTTTATAGTAGCTTTGAGGCATGGCAAAAAACATGCCATGGTGGCGGATCATCTATCCCACATACCTAATGGTTGTTGAGATGTCAAGCTCAATACGAGCTGACACTTATGATATGCCTGGGTGACCGTTTTTTCCACTTACATCACTAGCCTCTTTGGTAGGATGCTGACATAATAGATCTTTGCCGGTGATTCTACAGCTGGACTACACCAGCTACTAGTCTACCAGAGTTATGGCATACTTATCTTGCCAACTCACTCACTTAGTGGGGATGGTCACCGAGGGAGCTCGACGGAGGGAGCTTTTCTTGGCTGCTCTCTCTCTCTCTCTCTACTTGAACACTCTCTCTCTAACTATTCCCATCACCATCCCATCCCATCCCATCCCATCCCAGCCCAGCCCCCTCCACCACCAACCTTGCTCTATTACCATCTTCCCCTCCTCTCCTCTCCTCTCTCCAACCATCTCACAATTTTTTGTTGCTCTTCTCTCTCTCTCCCTTGTCTCAGTCTCCCCTCTCTCTCTCTTTCTCTATCTCTCTATTCTGTCTCTTTGTTCAATCTCTCTTCCTTGCTCCTCCCTTTCTCTCTCTATCTATTGCTAGATGCCCTTCCTCTCCTTTGCTCTTTCCAACCATCTCAAACCAAGGAGCTCTTCTCTATGATGGGCATTGAAGCCACGCACACAAAGGCATGGAGAGTGGGAAAGAAGAGAGAAGGTAGTGGCGAATCTTCTAAGGAGAGAGCACTTATCATTCATTTCCCCTCGATGGAAGCGAAGAAGGACTTCTTGAAGAGACATCCTACACTCAAGAAGACGGGAATATTTCTTGGAGATGACCTCACACTCTGGCAACTTACCCGCATGAAAGAAGTTATGCCCGAGATAAGGGCACCTTGAGAGAAAGGGAAAGTGGCCTTCTATAGAGATGGTAGAGTGGTGATTATGGAGGGCGCTCTACATGATGGTGCAAGACCTATGGGACTACACTCAAAGTTGCTACTTTTTGCTCCTAGTACATCAGTGTATGCATCACCTAGCGGGCAGTCTCCCTTTTCTATTTTGGATGATGACATTTGGGAGTTCTCCAAGGGATGGTGACATTTGGAAGTTCTCCACCAGGGATGGTGACATCATTCTCCTGGGGGACTTCAATGCCAGGACTGCCCATAACCAGACAGTATTTTATGATACCTCAGAGGAGATGTTGAGGGAGCTTGATGTTAGGGATATGGGATTATCTAGACTCTCACAGGATGAGGAACAGACTGTGTATGGGCGATATTTGATAGACATGGGATGGGGACTGCACATGGATTGCCCATCCTGAATGGCCTATAGAGATTCCCAATAGAGCAGGCGGTTTCACTAGCTTTCCACATCGGCATGGTGCTAGTACAGTGGACTATGTTATGGCTCAGCCCAGTCTCGTTCCCTCTTTTCAGGATTTTATGGTGGGCACTAGGCCGGTTGGAGTAGCAGCCACCAGTGGATCATGCTATCTTGTCCTTCACTCTCAAATTTCAATTCAGCATCGCTCCATCGGGACAGGTCCCCACACACACTCGATATACCTTTACGAGGGAGACTGACACCGTGTACACGGATGAGATATACAGACGCTTGCCGAGGAGCCAGGATGGCCATTAGATGAGCTCACTCAGATATTGATAGAGACGCTTCGTGCTGCAACATCAGAGGCATATCCCCATAGTCAGCCTACACAGAGACGATCTGGGAACATGCCCCAGAACAGCTGGTATGATGAGTGCAGAGAGATGAGGATCAGATTACAGAGAGAGGTGCTCATGGGTGTTACCACCCACAGATAGTCACGAATTACCTTCCCGCGCCTAGTGCGACGGAAGAAGAGGGCTTATCTTACTCAGTTAGAGAGGGATTTGTATCAGTTATTGGACTCAAGCGAGGCATGGAGACTATTCTATGAGCATTCACCATCACCAGCCCCATTACCTCCACAAAGATTTGGGGTGAGTATGCAGCATCCTTGTACACAGCACTAGGACAGCCGCCCCTGCCAGACCCATCAGAGCCATGCCAGAGACATGTGCTTTCTTTACTGCTGAGATGATAAGGAAAGCTATTGACAGGATGAGGAATGGGAGAGTATATGATCATGATGGTTTGGTAGCAGAGCACTTTATTCATGCCAGAGATATGCTTGCAGAGCTTATTGCTATGATGTTTAACCAAGCCAAATAAGCTATGATGTCTAACCAAGCCATGTGTGAGGGTTTTCCTGAGACTTGGAATATGTCCACGATTGTGGCTATCTTCAAGTCAAGGGATCCCATGCTTCCTGGGAATTATCGTACCATCATGATTGGTCAACATTGGCTAGATTATATGCATCTATTCTTGAGCAGGAGTTGAGTAGATGGGCAGAGAGAGGGCATACGTGCATCAGGGCACGTAGGGTTCAGGAGAGGTTTCTCCACTCTTGACCATATCTTGACACTCAGAGCTATTATTGAGGAGGGAAGATTATATGGCAGGAGGATTTATTGTTACTTTGTGGATTTCCGCAAAGCTTTTGACACAGTACCGAGAGCCAGACTGATGCGCAGACTACACGAGATGGGAGTGCCCACAGAGCTGATTTGGGGAATCATGGCTTTATACAGGACAGTTGTGGGGTAGGTACGTACTACTCAGGGTATATCTGAGATGGTTCACTCCACTATTGGGGTGAAACAGGGCTGCCCCCTTTCTCCCACCTTATTTGGGATGTATGTGGATGAGGTTTCGGACTATGTAGAGCGGGAGGGTGACAGAGGAGCACAACTAGTAGGGACCTGGATTCCGCTGTTATTGTATGCTGATGATATTGTGCTGATCTCAGATTCTCCAGAGGGGATGCAGCGTCATTTGGATACATTGCACACATTTGCACACAGGACAGTGGATTGTCTGTTAACCTTGGTAAAACCAAGGTGATGGTGTTTAACACCACAGCACAGTGGGTTAGGAGGTCACTACCCACCTTTACATATGGTCATGAGACAGTGGAGTATACAGAGATGCATATACTTACCTGGGTATGGTTTTTAGTGGCCCATTATTTTCCTTGAGGAGAGCAGCGGAGACCAGATTGACCAGAGCTTAGCAGCATTGGGGAGACTAGAGAGGATGTGTTCGCATGTTCAGTTTCAGGAACCTCGAACAAAGCTCTGGCTCTTTGACACTTTGGTCACTTTAGCCATGCTGTATGGAGTGGAGATATGGGGACCCTCAGTGGATCACCACAGCCGAGCTGGTAGCACTGATGGATGAAGATGTATGGAGAGGCCCTTGGTTTCTATGATTTCCCGAATGATTAGGGCCAAGGCCTCCGTACCACATGATATTATCCGTGCAGAGATGGCTGCCCCCCCATTGGTAGTAGAGGCACTCACTCGATCAGTCTCCTTTATACATAGCACTTGGGCTCTCCCTAGAGACAGATATGCTTGCTTAGCCCTGCAGTCTTCATGATAGTTGGCATCACAGGGAGACAGATCATGTTGGTATGCACAGATGACAGCTTGGTTGCAGCTGCATGGCTTTAGTATGGACAGGCTACCTCCATTTCAGTACTCCCTAGATGCATCCTCCCTCTCTCTCACATGGGCAGAGATTACCAGACTTATCAAGCAGGACTTGACTCAGCTGGACACTAGGAGGACATGGATACAGCCGACACACGAGCTTGGTATGAAGATGGCTTTCTATAGAGATCATCTTCTCCAGCTCACGGAGCATGGGTTTGTGATAGACCCATCTACATGGATACTCATCTTTCTCATGGGGTACGGTGTGCTATTGTCAAATGTGCACATCCTCACACCAACTAGAGATTGAGACTGGCAGATTCAGAGGAGTACCAGGTGGATTTGTCAGTTGTGCCAGATGGAGCCAGAGACATAGTTACATTACATATGTCACTGTCATATTATGAGATATGAGGCCGTTTTCACTGTCTGTTCATAGAGGGTTTTGGACCACCAGGATCAGAGATGCCTCGGATTATACTTACTGGAGCTGCGTAGACATAGAGAGGGTCTCTTGAGAGGGAGGGGATCAGAGAGAGAGAGAGACACCTACAGAGGCAGATCACAGACTTCTTTCGACCAGAGATTGAGCAGTCAAGCCAGCAGGCATTGCAGCTAGCCCCAGAGTATAGCTGCACCAGCAGAGGTACACTGATTGATCGGGCTATAGAGCTGGGGCGGTCCAGGTGCCCCAAGATGAAAGGCCCATCTCGACACCGGCGGAGACTACAACAGAGGATCAGGACCAATGAGATACCAGGATCAGAGATGCCTTGGATTATACTTGCTGGAGCTGTGTAGACATAGAGAGGGTCTCTTGAGAGGGAGGGGATCAGGGAGGGAGAGACACCTATAGAGGTAGGTTACAGACTTCTTTCGACCAGAGATTGAGCAGTCAGGCTAGCAGGCATTGCAGCTAGCCCCAGAGTATAGTCGCACCAGAGGCACTGATTGATTGGGCTATAGAGCTGGGCCGGTCCAGGTGCCCCAAGATGAAAGGCCCATCTCGACACCGAGACGGAGACTACAATAGAGGATCAGGACCATACTAGCATGGCATGGGAGATGTCCAGTCAGAGTACTCACCATGGAGGACATTGAGGATATCCGCCACCATCGACCGATGAGAGACATCTTTGGGATAGTGATGTATATGATGCTTACCTTTGTTGCTGGAGTTTTCCTTCCCAGATGTTATCCATTAGGAGCTCCTAGTACCTTACTTTTCCTCATAGTTATTGTTTCAGTTTCAGTTAGTTGTTTAGTTGTTTTAGCTTTTCTTACACAGATAATGTATCATCAGATCCACCAATTGTTGTAACCTTTTTGGTCTCATAGGTCATTTTGGCCTTTTGAAGATGTTAATATATCATTTCTTTTCATTTCATTTCTCTATATAAGTCTCTTTTCTCTCTCTCTCTCTCTCTCTCTCTCTCTCTCTCTCTCTCTCTCTACCATCCCTCTCTCTATCCTCCATCTCTCTTTCTATCCTTCTCTTTTCTCACTCTCTTTATCCTCCCTCTCTCTCCATCTCGTCGTTCACTCTCTTTATCCTCCCTCTCTCTCTATCCATCTCTTTACTCACTCTCTATAGCCTCCTTTCTCTCTTTTTCTCCTTCTCTTTGCTCACTATATCCTTCTCTTTGTACACTCTCTCTATCCTCCCTATTCCTCTCTCTATTTACGCACTCTCTCTTTTTCTCCTTCTCTTTGTACACTCTCTCTATCCTCCCTATTCCTCTCTCTATTTACAAACTCTCTCTATCCTGCCTCCCTCTCTCTATTTTCTTCTCATTTCTCAACACAAAACACTTAACTCATGTTTTGCTTCACTCTCTCTTTTCTCTCTGTCTCTCTCTATTATTCTCTTTATGCACTCTCTCTATCCTTCATCCCTCCCTCCCTCTCTCTCTATCCTTCTCTCTCTCTCTCTCTCTCTCTCTTTCCTTTTCATTTCTTAACACATTACACCTAACTCATGTTTTGTGTACACATGCTTTGAGTCTACAAACTTAACACTATCTTATTCATCCACAAATATAAAAAATGTCAATTCTTTATTGCTTTGTACAAGCAACACAAACATCGTTGAAACTATCAATGATATGTTACGCAAATCCCCCACATGCATTGCTCTCCCCTCTTTCTTTCTTTTTTCATATGAAAAATAAGAACATGACATAATCATAAACAATTGTTAAACCCAATTTCACAAAAAAATATGTTCATTATTGCACTACAGTGAAATCTTTCTCAAGAAACCCTCAACAATGTTCTCTTCGGAATTAATACAAATAATGTTCATGCCTAATTTGCATGCTATCCCATAGTACAATCTCCACATCCTACATAAAGCTCTACTATCACTTGCCCTTTTTTGCATGAGGCTTCAACAGGCTATCCCAAAAGTCAAATCCATGCTAACATCCACCCATGAAGAAAACATTTCTCTTAATTCCACAAAAAATGTAACACCCTTAATTTGGAGCACTTATATGTTTCTACCATACCTCACCATGCCGTCCTATTTGGGTGTCATCTCCAATGCATCATATTACAAGGATCAATGATATAATCAGGCGAGAAAGGTTGTGTATGGTTTATTCTAACTATGCTCGTGAAGGTAGCTATAACGAGGGTATATGTTTATGGTTTATTCCAACTATGCTCGTGAAGGTAGCTGCAACGAGCGTATATATTTACACAAGAGTATGAGATGAGTTACTGTAACAGAAAGTGATGTTCAATGGCAACCTCTATGATTAGTGTTGCTTACATCTTTGTTACCATATTATAGTAGTGATGTGTGTGAACACACTTAGGACCGCCGGGGCACTTTTTCCCTCACTAGGAGGTTTTTTCCCCCGTGCATTGTATATACGCCCATTATCTTCTAGGGCTAGTTATCTTTCATTTTTTGGCACTCATAATACACTACTGTGTTGTGCTCAAGCTTCCTCATCTTCTTGAAGTTGTGTGTGCATTCCTGCAACCCTAATTCCAACAATTGGTATCAGAGCAGGCTTCCTCCTCCCGGGCAGCATCACCGGCACCTGCCGCTTCATCTCCTCCGATTGCGACGAGGTTTCACGAGCGTCTGCAGGTTAGTATATGCCGTTTCAGAATTTTGATCTGAAGTCATTTCGCCCTCCGTTTTTGCATTCCAAGTACTGCGCAGGCAAAATCGTCCTACTGTGCAGATTTTCTGTCAAGATTAAAATCTGCAGGACAGGTGCCCATTCGTCTGTTTTGGGCTGTGCTACATAGCACAGGTCGATTTTATACAGGTTTACCTCTTACAGACAGCATTTACATCTAGTAGTACAGTCATTGGCCATGGCTGACAACAATGATGTATTCCGCATGTTGGCTGCTGAGGATAAGTTGGATGGCACCAACTATCCATTGTGGGCATATATGATGCGACATGTATTGGTAGCAAAGGGGTTATGGAACATTGTGCAGGGTATTGATGCACGTCCTATTGTGGCTGGGAATGCTGCAAACACATCAGAAACAGGTACTGTTGATGATGGTGCAGGCACAAGTGCTGTAGCAGCTGTTCGAGAACCACCACTTTCAGCAGAGCAGATTCGTTGGGATGGTAGAGATGCGCAGGCTCATGCCTTGATTGCGCTGTCTGTCAAACGTACCATTATCCCACATATTCGCTCCTGCAGGACTTCTAAGGATGCTTGGGAAGTACTTGCCACATTGTATCAGGCAAGAAATGAGGCTCGTGTTGCTTACCTCCGAAAACAGTTGGAGAGTGAGCATATGAACGAAGGTGATTCTATGGATAGCTTTTTGACAAAGATCAAGGATTTCAAAGAGCAGCTCATTTCTGCAGATGAAATCCTGTCAGACAGTTCACTTGTGCAGACTGTTTTGAATGGTCTACCAGATTCTTATCAGGGTTTTGCTTCCACTCTTCGCTTGATGATGAAAGGCAATCCCAATGCCTTATCATTTGAGGAGTTAGTTTCTGTTTTGCTGCAAGAAGACCAGTCAAGGCAAAACAGGAATATTATGCGTGTCGCAGATCAAGCTTTCGTTGCTAGTCAGAGAAGCGGGAAAGGTAAAGCTGGCTTTTCTTCTAGTAAGCAGAAATCTGCAAATGCTGCGCAACCAAAGAAGGAAGACAAAGATGAGAAGAAGGGTGACAAACAGAAGACATTTTGCAAGTACTGTAAGGGAAATGATCATGTCATCAAAGCGTGTCCTAAGCTGGCTACGAAAGAGGCTAAGAAGAAAGAGGCTGGTATGGCTGTTGCAGATGCCTCTCCTTCTAACAATGAATCTGCTAATGTTGTTCAAGATACAGAATGGGCATTCAATGCGCAGTGCAGTTATGACCCATCTTTGCATGACACATGTATGTCTGCAGTAGATTCAGATGTATGGTACTTTGACAGTGGTGCCACTAAGCATATCACCTCGCAGCGCAGTTTATTCACTTTCCTTGAGTCTGCTCCCACAGGGAATACTGTCACTTGTGCCAATAACTCCTCTTATCCCGTTAAAGGAGTTGGACAGATTGTGCTGAATGTTGCAAATTGCAACACCTTTACACTTTTTGATGCATTGTATGTGCCAGGGATCAAAAAGAATCTGCTGTCAGTCTCCGCATTTGCCAAAACAGGTTTGGTTGTAAAATTTGTGGATGACAGATGTACTGTTCATGATCTCTCTTGTGGTGACATCATTGTAGCATCTGGTTCACTATGTCGAGGGCTGTATAAGCTCAATATGGATGACAAATGTGTAGAGGATTCAGCATGTGCTATTATGGATACGCAGGCTATTTCAAATGCAAAACTGTGGCATGCACGTTTTGGTCATCTGAATTTTGCAAGTTTGCTGCGCCTGCAGAAATCTGAAATGGTGTCTTCTTTGCCTAAGCTTGAGGCACCTGTCAAGCATGTTTGTGAGGGCTGCATATTGGGTAAAATG
Source organism: Cibotium barometz (assembly GCF_041138505.1). NCBI lineage: Eukaryota > Viridiplantae > Streptophyta > Polypodiopsida > Cyatheales > Cibotiaceae > Cibotium > Cibotium barometz. The sequence goes on from NC_141099.1 coordinate 21,542,249, forward strand.
CAGCGTGCTTCCTTTCCCAAAGATGGATCAGTGAGAGCTGAACGCAGATTGCAGCTTGTTCACAGTGATGTTTGTGGTCCCATGCAAACTCCATCATTTGGAAACTACCTTTACTTCGTGACTTTCATTGATGATTTTACCAGGCATGCATGGGTATATCCTTTGAAGGCAAAATCCGAAGTGTTTTTGTGCTTCAAACAGTTTTTGGTTATGGCTGAAAATGTGTCAGAAAGTAAGATGGGCACCCTCCGTTCAGATCGAGGGGGGGAGTATATGTCTTCAGAATTTAATGCATTTCTGGCTGAGCGTGGGATAAAACACCAATGTACAGTGCCGTATACACCACAGCAAAATGGTGTGGCTGAGAGAAAAAACAGGTCTCTCATGGAAATGGCAAGATGTATGGTTAAGAGTCAAAGTCTACCACATGGTTTTTGGCTTGAGGCTGTCATGTGTGCCACTTATGTACTAAACAGGTGTCCCACCAAAGCATTACAGGTTGTCACTCCATATGAGGCTTGGCATAGCCGCAAGCCATCTGTTGGCCATTTACGTGTTTTTGGTTGCCTGGCATATGCATTAGTGCCTGTGCAACATCGCAGAAAATTGGATGACAAAGCTGTCAAATGTATTTTTGTTGGATATAGTGCTGAGAGCAAAGGCTATCGTTTGTATCATCCACAGACAAAGCGCATTTTGGTTAGCCGTGATGTTGTATTTGTGGAAGATGCAGTTCAACCCTTGGTTTCATGTACTAAGGAGACAGATATCAGCTCACGTGATGTCTATGATACATTGTTGCCTCTTTTCAGTGGTGCACAGTCAAGTGCAATACCTCATGAGGCAGTTTTTCAGCCTATGCAGGTTTTAAATGATGGCACAGATCAGCCTATATCTGATGCAGATGTGCATGATGCACTTGAGGATGAGAGACAAGAGATTGAGGGCTCTAGGAACATGCCTAGATGGCTGGTGCAGACTTTGCGTGACAGCAAGTTGGATGCCCCTTTGTCTAGTCGCACTCGTTCTGGCTCTCATGGTGCCTCTTATGCGTCAGATTGTTATGCATTGGCTGTTTTCTAGTATGTGCGATGAAAGTGAGCCTGTTTCATTTGATGAGGCACAAAGTTCAGAAAATTGGATGGCTGCTATGCAAGCAGAATACGATGCTATTATGAAGAATAGTACATGGTCTTTATGTGACTTGCCCCCTGGCAAGAAGGCCATTGGCACTAAGTGGGTATACAAATTGAAGCGTAAGCCTGATGGCACAGTGGATCGCCATAAGGCTAGGCTTGTTGCAAAAGGTTATGCTCAAGAGAAGGGCATTGATTTTGATGAGACTTTTGCTCCCACATGTCGTATGACCACTGTTCGTAGCATCTGTGCATTAGCAGCTCATAATGGTTGGAATGTACATCAGCTGGACATAAAGACTGCGTTCTTAAATGGAGATTTGCATGAGGAGGTGTATGTATCGCAGCCTCGTGGTTTTGTTCAAAGAGGGCAGGAAAACAAAGTGTGCAGGTTAAAAAAGGCTTTATATGGTTTAAAGCAAGCTCCACGAGCTTGGTATGAAAAAATACATGCATATTTGACTGCACATGGGTTTCAGAATAGTCCAACAGAAAGCACTTTGTATGTTAAACGTGTGGATGGTGTACATCTAATCATTGCTCTCTATGTCGATGACATGCTGCTCACAGGACCAAATGAGAGTCATATTGCTGATTTTAAGGCTGATTTGAATGCCTCTTTTGAGATGTCAGATTTGGGGCATTTGCATCATTATTTGGGGATACAATTTAAGCAGTGTGATGGAGGTATTGCTTTGTGTCAGACAAAGTATATTGAAACATTGTTGCGGAGATTTGGCCTTGAAGACTGCAAGCCTATTGCTACTCCAATGGAGACAGGTTTGAAGTTGAGTCTTCATGATGCTGGAGATCACTTTGATGTCACACTCTATCAGACAGCTGTTGGTTGCCTCATTTATGTATGCATTACGAGGCCAGACATTCAGTTTGCAGTCTCACAGGTGAGCAGATTTATGCATAGCCCAGGCATTAAGCATTGGCAGGCAGTGAAGCGTATCTTTCGCTATTTGAGTGGTACTCGGCATCTTGGGTTGTTTTATCCCAAGGGGGGATCATTGCCGCCAGATTTACATGTTTTTTCAGATTCTGACTGGGCTGGTTGTTATGACACACGCGTGTCCACGAGTGGTTTTTGCTTCATGCTTGGAAGCTCATGCATATCATGGTTGAGCAAGAAGCAGCCTACTGTGGCCACTTCTAGTTGTGAAGCTGAGTACAGGGCAGCTTTCACAGCTACGGTTGAGTGTGTGTGGCTCAGACGCCTTATGGCTGATTTGGGTGTTGGGCAGCCATCTGCCACCACCATCTTCACTGACAGTCAGAGCGCATTGGCAGTTGCGCGGAACCCAGTGTTCCATGCTCGTACGAAGCACATTGAGGTGCACTACCATTATGTCAGGGAGAGACTCTCTGCAGGAGAGATCAGTTTGGCTTATGTGCCAACACAGGATAACCTTGCAGACCTTTTCACAAAGGCTCTGCCTCGTGAGAAGTTCGAAGCTTTTCGCAAAGCTTTGGGCTTACTCCCTTTTGTGGATTCGTCCACATAGCTAGACACTTCCCTATACATGAGTGCTAGCTCTTGTTCACCGCATCACTCCAGGGGAGATTTGTTACCATATTATAGTAGTGATGTGTGTGAACACACTTAGGACCGCCGGGGCACTTTTTCCCTCACTAGGAGGTTTTTTTCCCCCGTGCATTGTATATACGCCCATTATCTTCTAGGGCTAGTTATCTTTCATTTTTTGGCACTCATAATACACTACTGTGTTGTGCTCAAGCTTCCTCATCTTCTTGAAGTTGTGTGTGCATTCCTGCAACCCTAATTCCAACAATCTTGTCCAAATTCCTTTCTAATCTACGTTGTACACCAGAAGACAAAGCAAACAAAGTGAACAATAAAGAAAGAGTCCTAGAAAGATATAAGTAAAGGAAAAGGAGATATAAATAGAGAAAAAGATATAAATAGAGCAAAAAAAGTAAATGATATAAATAGAGGAGATATAAATAGAGAGAAAAAAGATAAATTCAAAAAACATGGTTTTGAAAATGAAACGTTGGAGAGAAGAAGGAGAGAGAGGGAGGGAACAAAGAGGAAGAGAGGAGAGGCGTTCGAGAGAGAGAGGGAGGGAAGAAAGAGGAAAAGAGAGAGAGAGAGAGGAAAGGGGGAGGGATAGAGAGAGATGGGGGGAACGAAGCGGAAAAAAGAGAGAGATGGGAGAGGGGAAAGAGGGGGGCAGTTCGTGAGAGAGAAAGAGAGGGCGGTTGTACGCATGAGAGAGAAGGGGGGAGGGGGGGGCATTGTCTGCGTGAGTGAGAGAGGGGTCAGTTGTCCATGTGAGTGAGAGAAAGAGAGAGAGAGAGAGAGAGAGAGAGAGAAGAGAAGAGAAACTTTTTAATGTGGTAGGAAACTATTCCAAGAGAGAGAAGGCATGAGAGAAGGGGGGGTAATTGTCCGCTTAGAGGGGGCAATTGTCCGCTTAGAGAGGGGTCTTTTCTAAAATATACAATTCCAGTTCACAACTGTGTGATTAAAACATATTAATCGCTCAAGCATGCATTATGAGTTTTCATGTGGTTATGCTTTTTGTTCTGCTCTCCTCAAGACTTACTGGCGGAAGCTATTGATGCTTTGCTAATTTCTGTGATTAAGCTGTGTTTAGACGCTTGCAAAACAGATGGAAGGTTCATCTGCTTCACTCCATCTTGCTGTATCTTGAGCAGCTGAGGCTTGCCTTATGAATTTGCCCCATGCAGCACATCTGAATGTATTTCAGCGTTGTCAGGTGGGCGGCGTGTGGTGATGAAAGATAATGGCTACAATGAAGAACAAAAAGCTTAATTAAAGCACAGCTTAGCTTCTCTGTAAGAGGAATTAGTACACATTTTAAAAAATTTAATCCACTTCCTCGCATACCTCCCTAAAAAGATCCTTCATTTTCATGTTGAATATCTCTTCTTTCACCTATTTTTACAACTTGAGGAGAAGACATCTTAATAAGTAGCTTCTCCATCACCCTCAAACTTCACATGAAGTGTACACAACTTAACCATGTGTGTGTGTGTGTGTGTGTGTGTGTGTGTAAATGATGGATCAATAAACCATATTGATGGACATTTAACATTGAAACTTATATTCAACATAGTTAACAAAGTGACAATTGATATATGCCGCCTCAAATTGTAGGTTTACTTTTGGAAGGTTGAATTGCTACTTAAGGTTCACTAAGGTCTTAATGTTTCTAATATGAATATGACACAAGCCCATGTATTACATGCTTCCTCTCCCCCCATCATATAATCTAGTCCCTTTAACCCAATCCCATCTATCCTTCCTCCCTTATTTTCCTCCTTTATAACTAGAAGGGTAGGGAGATGTTGGGCCCATTTCGCTCTAGTAAAAAAGCTGCTATTGCTGATGGAGCAGCCGGCGGATATAGCAACAAAATATCACTGCTTGCACAATGAAATTATTGCGTGATAAAAAAAAGCTAGGGCAAACTGGGGAGTTTGCACAAGACTCCCTAGTCTACCCCAGCTCTTTTTTTAAATTAAAAATTTAAACTAGAGTCACAGTTTTGTGATACAAACATAAACATGAAAAATATATAGACTAAAAAGAATGCAAGTGAGCCCAAAATATATTATATTTCATGCATTGTGATCAAGCATGGGACCCATATCGTTTGTTGATGACATTGAGTAGATTTGCGACATCTGGGTCTTGCGAGATGGGTCGATAGACATTGCCTACACATACAACCCAACCCAAATACATGTATGAGTCAATTGATTAAAGCATAAAACATTCATAAATAGCTATTCATAAAGCCCTTATGCAAAAAGATCTATGTATAGAGCCTTATGCATAGAGCTTGCAAGAGCTTATGCATAGAGCCTTACTCATAAAGCTCTATGCATAGAGCCTACACATAGAGCCTTATGCATAAAGCTCTATGCATAGAGCCTTATGCATAAATATCTATACATAGAGCTTACACATAGAGCTTTATGCATAAGGCTCTATACGTAGGCTTTATGCATAAAGCAGCTCTATGTGTAGAGCCTACACTTTATGCATAGAGCCTCATACATAGAGAATTTTTAAGGGAGACCATGTACGTCGTCTAAGAAGGTCTTATGTAGGTGGTCAAAAGAGCTTGACAATAACCATGAAGCTTATACTTCTACCCGCCCAAAAACTTTTATTCGTTTGAATCAACGCAGTGAGGTTCAAGATGTAGATTTCACATGCAAAGATGAGGTGAGAGAGAGAGAGAGAGAGAGAGAGAGAGAGAGAGAGAGAGAGAGAGAGAGAGAGAGAGAGAGAGAGAGGGGAGAGAGAGAGAGAGAGATAATGACATGCCAACACATGCAAAGGAATAATAAAAGAAAAACATAGTAAGAGAGGGAGAGAGAGAGAGAGATAGTAAACAAGGAGAGAGAGAGAGAGAGGCAAGAATGGAGGGGCTAGGGTGGGAGATGAGATGAAGGAGAGGGTGAGAGAGAGAGAGACAGAGAGACAGAGAGAGAGGGTGGAGAGAGACAAAGAGAGGGGATGGAGAGAGAGAGAGAGAGAGAGAGAGAGAGAGAGAGAGAGAGAGAGAGAGAGGAGTAAGATGAGGTGAGATAAAGAGAGAGTATGGAGAGAGAGACATGGGAGAAGAAAGAGTGAGAGGGAGGGTGGGAGGGAAGGGAGAAAGAGAGAAGGAGAGAGAGGGAGATGAGGATGGAGAGTGGGAGGGTCGGAGGGTGGGTGTGAGAGAGTGAGAGAGAGAGAGAGAGAGAGAGAGCCTCGAAGAGAGAGAGAGAGAGAGAGAGAGAGAGAGAGAGAGAGAGAGAGAGAGAGGTGGAGGAGGGAGGAGAGAGGGAAGATGAAGGGAGAGGGGGAGGGAGAGGGAGAGGGAGAGGCAGAGAGAGAGAGGGCGGGAGAGAAAGGTGGAAGGAGAGACAGAGAGGAGGGAAGAGGGTGGTGGAGGAGAGAGAGGAAAGGGAAAGAGAGAATGTTCACATCTTTAAGAGAGAAGGGTTGCTAGCAAAAGCTCCCTCAAAAAACACACTCTCACTTAGCGTGTTCACATTATGGACCCATGTACATAGTACTTTAGTACTTATCTTTTAGTAGAACCCTTTTGTTATATTTCCCTTAGCTTTTCATTGAACCCTTTTGTTGAGAAGAAGAAGAAGAATAATTTTCAGCCTCTCATCTTGTGTGTTCTCTTCTAGGGTTTGTGTGAGTGTGTGTGTGCTCGCAAGAGCTCAAGCTCTCTTCCTCCCTTTATCTTTTCATGGTATTAGAGCCTGGTTCATGCTAAGAAGCTGAGCAGTAAGCAAGTGAAGCACATGAAGTAGTACGAGGGTAAGAGCTTCATCTACTCTTCCCCCCTTGTGTTGGCTACTACACCCTTGTCGTCGAGAGCTCTTCGGGAGGCACTGGCAAATGAACTCCGATTGAGGAGCTATCTTCATGGGAGCGGAGCTACAGGGCAACTATATTCTCCTTTGAACAAGATAAAAAATTTGCGATCGAAAATGCATTTCGGGTGCGTCTTGACCTCCATTTTTTCAGTTTACAGGCGTTCATGTGCATTGCAGGTAAGTTTTGATTCTCTACAGAAATCAGTTTTTGGAACTGCAGGAAGGGAAATTGGTTGTGCAGACACTGTGTGTACTGCAAAGAGGTCTTACAGGTGCTATTGGGTGTATGTATGCAAAGTGAGGTCACTACGGTTGTGACAGTTTGGGTGCAATATAGTACTGCTGTAGAGATTACAACAATTTGTGTAGGACAAACAAGAGTGTTGTTTTTGGTGAGTTTGTGTTACACACAAGATGTCAAATGATGGAATTAACCAAATTGTTGCAGAGAAGCTTGACAAAAACAACTTCCATGCTTAGAGGTTTAGATTAACAAATTTTTTTGAAGGGAAAAGGCTATTGGGACTACATTGAAGGTGAACATGAGGAGGCACCACAGATACCTGAGATTAATCCAACTGCTATGGATGTAAAAAAATATAAGTATTGGAAAATCAGGGAGCAAGGAAAGTCATGTATTGGCTTTCTATTAGCATACATGACACCAGGATGCCTAGTCACCCACCAAGGAGGCATGGGACACCTTGGTGGTGAAATTGTATGAAACTAACACCAAGGCACAAAAGATTCAGATGAAGAATGAACTTTATACTATGGAGAAGAAAAACATGTCTATGAATGATTATACCTTGAAGACCAAGGGCAATGTGGAATCCCTTGCATCTATTGGTGTTCTTGTTGTTGATGATGATGATAAGGTGGAAGTATGTCTACGTGGTCTCGAGCCACAATACAAGGCATTCAAGACGTCTATTCAAACTCGGGAGACCATTTCCAACTTTACAGATTTGGTGTCAATGCTGATTAACAACAACACATAGGTGGAAGAGGCCAGTTCAGAGGTAGGGGGAGTCAAAAAGGTTGTGGAAATTGGCAAAGGCAGCAAAATGATACACGAGGCTATTTTTATTGTGGCAAATCTAGGCATGTGTAGGCAGATTGCTATAAGAAGCAAAATGACATGAGAAGTGGAAAAGTGCAGCAAAATAATTATGCGTCCTCTAGTCGAAGTAATGAGGAGAATGAAAGGTTGTTTGTTATGCGACATGTGCTTAATGCTATGTCAGAAAATGATGTATCCGCATGCAATGATGATGTATGGTATGTGGATTCAGGTGCTTTGAACCACATGACTAGTCATGGCAAGTGGTTCAAGGATATGAAAAATCCTAAAAAGCTAGGTGTCAGGCGTTTTTCTGAGAGGTATTTTGGGCTTGTGTACATACGTGTGCATGGTGTGAATAAATACTTGGCTTTGGAATGCGTTGGTAGGTGTACAGGGTGGATGGCTTTTTGTTTTTGGCTTGTGCAGGCCTGTTCGGAAGTGGTCTACTGGAGGTCCATTGGATGTGGTATCAACTGCTCGATCGCTGGAAAATGTGTACGCGTCCCCAAGTACAGTGGGTATTAGAAAGTTGCATCTCGAAGGTGTGTGGAGAGCATGAGCAATTAAAAGATTATGGGGCCAATGTTACCTTGTATATGGTGAAATGGAAGAGAGAGAGCGGGTACATGTGGATAGGAATGGCCAAAAGCATTGGTGTGAAAAGCATTGTGAGGCCATCTTGTAGGCCTTAAAAGAAATGAAAAAAATAATATTGATGTGGCCACAAGTGAAGAGACCATGTGGGAGCTTTGCGTAGCCGCCAGCGAGAAGTTGTAGAAGGTTGGCGAAGGTGTGAAGTTAGCGCGGAGGGTGAGAAGTGAAAAGCAGTGTAGAGTCAGGGTCTCCATGGGAGAGGTGTAGCCGCTGTAGAGGAGAGGATCGCCAACGAAGAGAAAGCCGTGTGGGAGGCGGCCTCTGTGGGCATAAGGTGGGTTGACAGCGGAGGGTGAGAGCAGCTGGGGCGCAGCTACTACTGGTGTAGCAAAGGAAGCCGCCAAAGAGAGGTCTGGCTGACAAGCTTGGTGAAGCGGACGGACTGTAGAGTTGAGCCAATAGGGAGTCACGTGTGGAAGCGCCAGAGAGGGTGGCCGCCTTAGGAGCTGGGCGCTTCTCGGATGAAGGGCTATAGAGGCAGTGGTCTTTCTTTCTTTTTTTCACGTGAAACAAGGGATTTTGTTGAAACAGGGGATTCTGTTGAAACAGGGGATGATACTACTCATCGAATTGCCCATGTTGGAAATGTGCCATTGTCTATACAGAATGGTAAGGTGAAGTATCTTGCAGATGTACTTCACATTCCAAATATTACAAAAGAATCTAGTTTTTGTTGGCTACATGATTGAGTAGGGTTTGCAGGTGCGCTTTAACCTTGATGGTTGTTATGTCAAAGACTTTAAAGACAAGTGTAGGTTGGTTGCAAAAGGAAATAGAGTGGGCAGGATGTTTACACTATATGTAAATATGCATGAAGTGTAAGCTATAATGTTTGCATAGGGTTTAGGAGTTGTTCAGATATAGACATTTGTAAATGTGCAAAGAATGAAGTCTATGTAGACTAAAATAAATCGTGATAGGGCTACCTAAGTTTAAAGTTGATGGTATGTAGAAAGTATGTGAAGCATGTCAATTTGGAAAGCAGAAAAAGCATGTGTTTCCATATGATAGAAATGTGAGCAAAAATGTACTAGATGTAGTGCATCTAGATGTATGGGGTCCTGTAAAAACTACGTCTATGGGTGGCTGTAGGTATTATGTAACATTCATTAATGATCACACGAGGAAAGTGTGGGTGTATTTCATGAAGGAGAAGAGTGAAGTTTCAGAATTTTAGAGCGATGGGGTTGAAAAGCAGTCAGGAAAGCATGTGAAGTGCCTAAGGTCAAATGGAGGGTGAGAGTATTTCTCCAACGAGTTCTCTAATTTTTTGTCAAAGAATTGCATTCAAAGATAGTTTACATGTGGATACACTTTGCAACAAAATGGAGTTACTGAGTGGAAAAATAGGCACATTGCAGAGATAGTACCAGCATTGATGACATAGAAGAATATTTTGCATAGCTATTGGGCTGAAGCTATCTCTACAACAGTTTATATCATGAACAAGACCCCTACTACAGCCATACATGATGTAACACTAGAGGAAAAATTCAGTGGGGGCAAGAAACCTAATTTGTCTCACTTGAAAGTTTTTGGATGTATTGCCTATGTGCATGTGCCATATGAGCTGCGTATGAAGCTAGATCCAAAGATACAAAATGTGTACTTATTGGATATTCCCTTGATCAAAAGGGATATAGATGCTATAACTCTACTACACGTGAGTTGAGGGTAAGCAGAGATGTTGTGTTTGATGAAATGAGTAGTTGGTATGCTTGAAAAAGATTCCGTTGGGCTTGATGTAACTAGAAATGTGATTGCACAGAATGTAAGTTAGCAATCACAGTCATTGAGTGGACCAGGAGACTCCTCTTATGTTGGGTCTGTTGATAGACCATGGAGTGGTAGGCTATGTCAAAATACCAATCCTGAAAATGCAATTGGTTCATCACACGGAAAGGCAAAGAGAAGGTTGGTGAGCCTCTTAGTATGCTTGACATTTCTACAGGGCATTCTTATGTTGATGAAGAGTCTAGTGGCTTAGAGCAGAGCCTTGATGATGAGCTTGGATTCCAGCTATTAGAACACTTGGTGTAAGAAAGGCAAGAGAAGCTGCAAAAATACCATGTAGTGATCATGAACAATGTAGATCAGGGAGATTCATAAAACCTATTGATAGGTTAACATATGATGGTAATGTTGCTCATCATTATGCATATATGGCTAAAGTTGTGCAAGATACTGAACCCATATGCTTGAAGAAGCTGTTGGGAATTTAGATTGGGAGAAAGCCATGGATGAAGAAATGGCTACATTGGATGCAAATGAGACTTGGGACTTGGTGCCATTGCCTGAGGACAAGATAGCTATTGGATGCAAGTGGGTGTACAAAATAAAGCACAACTCAGATGGAAGTATTAGTAGGTATAAAGCAAGATTGGTTTTCAAAGGTTATGCTCAAACTTCTGGCAATGATTATGAGGCAACCATGAGAGCTGTCATTGTGGTGGTTGCATCAAAAGGATGGGTTTTACCACAAATGGATGTTAAGAATGCGTTCTTGTATGGTAATTTTCAAGAAGAAGTGTATATGGATCAGCCACCAGGTTATGAAGATGTGGGTCACCCTGATTTTGTATGCAAGTTACGTAAAGCTTTATATGGCTTGAAACATGCCACGAGAGTATGGCATGATAAGATGTGGGTCACCTTGATTTTGTACGCAAGTTATGTAAAGCTTTATATGGCTTGAAACATGCACCGAGAGTATGGCATGATAAGATAGCACAATATCTTTTCACCATGTGGCAGATGTTGATCATTCACTCTATGTCCAGAAGAGTGATAAGAGCCATGTGGTCATCACAATCTATGTGGATGACTTGATTGTTGGGGGTGATAGTGGAGAGGAAGTTGAGAGTGTGAAAAGTCTCCTCAAGCAAAAATTTGACATGAAGGATTTGGGTGAGTTGAGGTACTTCCTTGGCATTGAGGCTATTAGGACGACCAAGGGCATATGGCTATCATAGAGGCAGTATGCATTGGACATGCTGTCCAAATATGGTATGGCTGGTTTGTACACCAATCTCTATGCCATTAGATTCAAATGGCAAGCTGAGTGCAGTTGCGGATGAGATTTTGCATAACCCCACTATGTACAGGAAAATAGTGGGTAGCTTGATTTACATGATGATCACCACGCTAGATTTAAACTATATAGTTGGATTGTAGAGTCAGTTAATGGTAGTAAATTAAAAAAGTATTATGGTCCTCTTACCGAGGAAGCCTTACAGGTCGCACATGATAAGAAGGCAGCCAAGGAGAAAGTGGAACTAAAGAAAGCTCAAGCTAGAAAAGAGACTAAAGAAAGGCAAATCCGATAGCAACAAGGACGAAAAGCTATTCTCGGATCCGTACAAGCCTTTATGGGAGAGGTTGAAGGAGACACATAGGAGCACATAGCATCTCTATGAACATCCATTTCAATTGCCTAGCCTTAAAGTGCTTTATAATGCATTACTTGATATGAGGGTGTCACAATCTAATTTCCTTAAATGCCTGGACCTAGTTGGGAAAACCCTAACTCGTAGATACCTCCTTAAAGGTGAAAGGTATCCATGGTAGAAATACCAAGGTTCTTAGGCTATTATAAATAGAGACATACTATGATGCCAGCAAGCACCTGGTGAAGACTCCAACAAGCACTTGGTGAAGACTTCCTGGT